>NC_142880.1:6033863-6351590 GCF_051225735.1 Oryctolagus cuniculus | reverse complement strand
CCCATCTATGAGAAACAGCATCAGACACAAAATGAATATTTTGTAAAATTTTTAAAGGATAAGTTTATTTTGATTGTATGACTCAAACGCTCAAATCAACGATTTATGCTCAACTACTAGAAACGCTTTCACATTTTTGGTCATTGGTATGATACAACAAAGGGTAAAAAGCATCCCCCCTAAACAAACCCATTCACAAAACCACAGAATACATGTTCTTTGTGGTAGGTGCTCGGTGCAGCCGTTAAGGCACCATTTGGGAGGCCCACATCCCGCAGTGGAGTTCCTGATTTGAGTCCTGGCTCTGCTGTCCTTACCAGTTTCCTAGTAACGTGCACCCGGGAGGCAGCAGGTGTTGGCTTTGTTACTTGGGTCCTGTCACTCAAGTGGGACGTCCACACTGAGATCCAGCCTCCTGGCTTAGGCAGGCCCAATTCCCCCAGTTGCAAGCATTTGGAGAGTGAAGCAGCAAATAGAAGACATCTCTCCACCTGTCTGTCTCTGCCACTCTCTCTCTCTCTGCTCAGCAAATAAAATGGGGGAAAAATCATAATTTCATAAACCAGTGTTTGGCTATACACTGAAGAAGGGGCTGTGGTGCCTGGTTTGTCTGTCACATAGAGAGACCCAGTTGTAAAGTCAACTCCTACAAGTTTAATTTATAAAGTGGGTAAGTAAATGCTTACAGATTCATAGCAAGATTTTACAACCTCATGCTTTGGATGAATTCCGGTTTGCCACACAGGTGTTGCACATGGAATAAAGGCAAGCATCAAGGGAAATCGCAGAAGGATCAGAACCAGACGTCTCCCCTACAGTGACTGGACCAGAACTCTCCACATAGGAATGCTATGTACAAAGCACAGCAATCGTTACAGCCACCATCCCCTTCATCATCGTGGAAATGGAGATTTTAACCAAAGAAATAGAAGGCAGTTCCCACAAGGTAAGGTTGTTATCTTCAACTGGATAGAGCCGATATTCTGATTCACGGTCCCTTAGCCCTATAGGAACTAGAAGCCATGCATGACTGGCAGCCAAGAAAGCCTATAGACATTCTGCCTTCAACTTCCCAGGGACCAACACACCTCATTTCAGGGATATTTCTAATGCAGTTCCGTCTCAGAAGACTGTCTGCACAGATTTCTTTATGACCTTAGGAAATCTGATCAGTTTGATCGCATGATCTAGAAAGACCTCCCGAAACTGAGTCTCTACAGTAACAACCCCAAAAGCAGATTCCTGAAGTAGCACCCCCACTCCTGGCAGTAACACTAAGCTTAGCATACAAACAGATTTATAATGGAAAAGCTATTACAGAGTATAAGGAGTCGTATAAAATTATGCTCATAAATATAATTTTAAATACTTTTCACAAATACACCAATCTTAGAATAGATAAGCACATTTTGGGGGTAATAGCAGCTACTTACTTAATGAAAAATTAAGTAACAGTATACAGGAGTTACTTAATGGAAAAACTAAGTATCACAATATAGTACTATAATCAGATTCCCAATATCTAGACTGCAAAAAGTTAATATTTCAGTAAATAAAAATTCTATGGCTATGCCCTAAAGAAACCTAATTTCCTCCATACTGCTCTGGTAATCCTCTAGCCAATTCAAAAGAAAGATGTGAAAAGGATTAGAACTACTCCTGTGCGTGTTTTTTTCCCCATGAGTGTGGACTGGATATCATAAATAAAAACATAATAAATCCTGGAACAGTATCTAAAAATAAGACCACAGAGTACCACACACAGTGGCTGTTGTTGGAATACAAGCACAGATTATTTTCTTGTAGACAGCTTACGTGGTCGCTACTAACTACCACTGCAAAAGCGGACAGACCAGAAAGAACGTTTGGAGCGTGTAAAACACGACAGGAAAACAGAATCACACAAAGAACTTGTTCATAATCTAGCAGAGAAAGAGAGAAAGCAATGCTGCAAATTTTTCCATTGTTATTACCTCATCCGTGAGTAACCTAGAGGAACCACCCTGTCTTGGATTAAATATTTCCTTCTCCTTGCCAACAGCAATCTATGATTTTTTTTAAAAAATTGAGTAGCTACTTCTAATTTCACACACACACACACACACACACACACACCCCAATACTTACTGAGGTGCCAGATAGAGAGGTTTTTTATAATTGCTCATGTGGCACCTCTGAAAAACAGAACTGAAGGCTCAGAGGAAGAATCATCCTTTTCAAAATTCAGCAGACAACACAAAGACAGAACACGACAAATTTCATCCTCTAGACTCATACTTAATACTTCCATTTATATTTTCATGCAATAATCTCATAATAAACAATAAAGAACTACAGTGGAAATTCCATTAATCAGCTGAGTTTAATCTTCCAATCATCAGACATCATTCTCAAAAAATGTTCTATAATGATCAATAATGGGGAGAAGACATGTTTAGAAGAATGAGAGACAGTGATGGATGAGCAGATGTCAGCAGACACAACGTCTTTCAGTTTCTTGCACAGAAAGGACCCAGAGTCAACCAGGAACTCTATTTTCTCCCAGTGTTCCAGAAGCTTCAACACAGAACACTGGCGGGGAAGCTCCAGTTCACACACTCCGTGGCGGTGCAGAACAACCAAGATACTGGTAACGTGAAGTGCTTCCCCACCCCTGTTCCATCAGAGGACTACCTCTGCAAATCCAAATGACCCCGCAAATTCATTTCTAATACAGAATAAAGTTTCGTATTAAGATTTTCTAATACTGCTAGAGAGCTCATACTTTAGTCTGTATTGCCTTCTGATCAGCTACAACTGGTATCAAGGCATTTGTTCCATCCTCAAATGCACAACTCCTTTATCTATCTATCTTCTTGTAGTATTTACACATAACCAATGCACATCTTCCCAAACACTTAAAAACCATTTCTAGATTATTAAAATACCTAAAGCAGTGCAAATGCTCCACAAATAGTTGTTATAATATACTATTTGGGGAATAACGACCAAAAATTCTATAGATGTTTAGTACAAGATATATTTTTTCAAATATTTTCAATCCTTGGTTGTCTGAATCTATGAACGCAGAATCTGTGGATATGGGCACAAAGTCAGAATCAGCACCATTCAGATCAAATTCACTGAGCTCCTAGTAGGTGTGAGGAATGTGCTAGAGGCTGAGAATAAAAACATAAAATACATTTCTTGTCCTTATGGGTATTATCTGGCAAGAGAAATTTAAATATAACCTTGCAACTAAAACACAACATGATTACAAAGATAAAATGAAGGGCCGGCCTCGTGGTGCAGTGGGTTAACACCCTGGCCTGAAGCGTCGGCATCCCATATGGGCACTGGTTCTAGTCCAGCTGCTCCACTTCACATCCAGCTCTCGGCTACGCCCTAGGATAGCAGTAGAGGATGGCCCAAGCCCTCGGGCCCCTGAACCCACAGGGGAGACCCAGAAGAAGCTCCTGGCTCCTGCCTTCGGATTGGCGCAGCTTTGGCCGTTGTGGCCATCTGGGGAGTGAACCAGCGAATGTAAGACCTCTCTCTCTCTATCTCTTTCTGTAACTCTTTCAAATAAATAAAATAAACCTTTTTTGACAATAAAAATAAAAAATAAAGAAAGATAAAATGAAATGAAGAAAGGAAAAACTAGAAAGACATGCTAAAGTAGGTAACTAGGGCTTGCAAAGCCAAATGCCTTCACATGCCACGAAGGCAAGGTGAGCAAGCAAAGTTGATGCACTGGCAAACTGCAGAGGCCATTTCCAATCTAAGGGGGCAGCCACTAGGTAGCAATAGTGGAATGTTGTCTTGAGGGATGCATGACCTGTATATACAAACTTCTCATTTTTCAAGAGGTCAGAAATTGAGACTTTTGGGTATAATCTCCAGATTTTAATTGTTGGAAACTCATTAACTCATTTAAAGTTCTGTCCTATATGTAAGGGCCAAACATCATATCTTTATAGGCCATATGTAGTTTTGTACTAAAGGCAAGATGACACTTCCAATGACTTCTTAGTAGAAGCTAATGTAATTAGTTTTGTGTTTGGACCAGAGACAGGTGTTCCAAATAAGTACCAGCAATGGCCGGCACCGTGGCTCACTAGGCTAATCCTTCGCCTGCGGCGCTGGCACACTGGATTCTAGACCCGGTCGGGGCATCGGATTCTGTCCTGGTTGTTCCTCTTCCAGTCCAGCTCTCTGCTGTGGCTCGGGAGTGCAGTGGAGGATGGCCCAGGTCCTTAGGTCCTGCACCCACATGGGAGACCAGGAGGAAGCACCTGGCTCCTGGCTTCAGATCGGGGCAGCATGCCAGCCGTGGTGGCCATTTGGGGGGGTGAACCAATGGAAAAACGAAGACCTTTCTCTCTGTCTCTCTCTCTCTCACTGTCTAACTCTGCCTGTCCAAAAAAAAAAAAAAATAATAATAATAATAATACAAGTACCAGCAAAAAAGAGAATAAATTTCAACCTGAGTAGTTGAAAAAGACAGAAATATTCATTTGACTTAAAAAAAAAAAAAAAAAGGCCTGCGCCGCGGCTCACTAGGCTAATCCTCTGCCTTGCAGCGCCGGCACCCCAGGTTCTAGTCCCGGTCGGGGCGCCGGATTCTGTCCCGGTTGCTCCTCTTCCAGGCCAGCTCTCTGCTGTGGCCCAGGAAGGCAGTGGAGGATGGTCCAAGTACTTGGGCCCTGCACCCCATGGGAGACCAGGAGAAGCACCTGGCTCCTGCCTTCGGATCAGCACAGTGTGCTGGCCGCGGCGGCCATTGCAGGGTGAACCAACAGCAAAAAGGAAGACCTTTCTCTCTGTCTCTCTCTCTCTCCCTGTCCACTCTGCCTGTAAAAAAAAAAAAAAAAAAAAAAAAAAAAAAAAATTAAGAACTAGGTATCCAACAGTTGATGGATGTGGCCAAGTGAGGGAAATCTGAACCCCAAGATAAAAGCAGTGGCTGAGAATGTAAGCAGTTCTCATGAATTAAGTAGAGTGAAGGCGAGGAAAGACCAGGACTCGGGAGTTTAGACAGGACTTTGGGGAAGGTAAACAACACACACACACACACATGTGAAGATGGGCAGGGAGACTGGTAACTTCTATTATCTTAGCAGTAGGCAGACTTATCAGTCGGCTCTCTCGATTCCTACCCTCTGACAGACATGCTCTGTATAATCTCATGTGTGTGGGAGAGAGCTTGTAAATTTGATGGGATAGTCACTCCATGATTAGGTTAGGGTTTGTGGGAAAACCGACTGATAAAGGGGAGATTATGCCAGTTTGGCCTAATCAAAGCAAATGAGTCTTAAAGGAGATAGGGTTTTTCATTAATAATGGGAATTAAATTTGAGGGAAAATCTTTGTTGCTGGCTTTGAAGATGGAGAAAGCCTTGAATATGGACTCCAGGGAGCTGGTGCTGTGGTGTAAGCGAGTTAAGCTGCTGCCTGCAGTGCTGGCATCCCAAATGGAAGCTGGTTCGAGTCCCGGCTGCTCCACTTCCAATCCAGCTCTCTGCTATGGCCTGGGAAAGCAGTAGAAGATGGCCCAAGTCCTTGGGTCCCTGCACCAGTGTGGGAGATCCAGAAGAAGCTCTGGCCATTGCAGCTAATTGGAGAGTGAACCAGCAATGGAAGACCCCTCTCTCTCTGCCTCTCCTTCTCTCTCTGTATAACTCTGACCTTCAAATAAATAAACAAATAAGGAAGGAAGGAAGGAGCCTCCAGGAAGGAGCTGAGTGACCCTTGGATAACGGGCAGCAGGGACTGAATGGTGCCATCAACCACATACACTTGGCAGAAGGACCCTAACTCTAGATGAGAACCTGAACTACTTTGATTTCCCCCTTGTGAGCTATGGAGCAGAAAGTCCCGCTGTCATGCCTGAACCGACCTACAGAAATTGTGAGATAATAAATGGGGCAGTGTAAGCCACTGGGCTTATAACAACTTATTACACAGCCACAGAGAACCACCACACTTAGTAAACATACAATATAGCCTTCTGGATGAAACAATAGAATGGCTTACAGATGAGGTTAGATCTGCCATGAATAAGAGGCAAGTTGAATTTATTTTCCTGCAAATTTGGTCTCACCAAGGATCATCTAAATATATCATGAGTCACTAGAAATCACTACCTGTATTATATAAAATTTTGAATTATATATCAAAGGAGTTGGACAGTTACAATTAGGCTTTCAGAGTGTAAAGACCACAGAATGGAGCAGATAGATGCAGTAAGCTTACGAGACAGAATGTCACTGAACATTTCACTGAGGTCAGCATGAAAAATGTTGGGGGTCATTGCTGAGAATGCACCACCTTCAGAAGGTTCAAGCCATCAGAACTGCTGTTGCTGAAAGGTATTCAACTTCCTCTGTTCAGTAGAAAGAATGACCAAGTTTCTACTCAAATTCTAAAAGGAAAATCATATGTATATGGCAAACAATCAACATGGAAGTCACAAAATTATTTCAGAAAGCATTTCAAAAGAGTAGAAATTCAAGTTAAGAAATAATCATAGCATTATCACAGGCCCATTGGCATCTAATCACTTAGTCTTTTGAAATCGCTCTGTTCACACTCATATTTACTGTCTGGTTTCCACAGTAATAAACATAGAGCCTGTTTATTTTAAATGCCCATCCTAAAATGAAGAGGATAGTTCTTCTCAAATTTATACTGCACACTAACCAAATTCCCAAGCCAAGGGGAACACAGACGACCAATGAGTAAAAGACCAGAGAGGTCCAATATGAGCAGTATTCGGTCTGTAGATTTAGAGCAGAAAAATGCCACACTCCAGCTGTTGCAGTTTAACAGCAGAACGGCCCAGACTGCCCTCCACTTTGTCTCTTCTAGGAGACAAGCAGCCCACGACAGTGTCCATTTTGTTCACTTTCTGTTAGGAAGCACAGCACTTGCTTAGTGTTTCATCTCTCTCTAGATCTCCCTTCACCAACACCCTGGGGATTCTCTTTGCTGTGTACCCTGTTTCTTAGATCAGATGTCATCCGTCGCAGGCTTGGCTCACCAACCTTCAGTCTTTACTAAAATGTGCATTTAAAGCTGGGCTAAGTCTTCAGCTGCAAGTTGTACTCTAAAATATTCTGGATGGTTTGCAATCCTAAATATTTCATCATCTTTCTTTAAATTTTTTGTATATGAATTTTATCATGTATCTGTACTTTATTTTTGTCAGGAAGACAATGTTTCAGTAATTAAATAATTACATAAAATTTGACTATACAAGGACACTTCAGAACGTTCATGGAAAATGGATTTAATAGGTATGATAAATTTGGTATTTTTCTGAAATCCATGCATGCAAGGGATCTTAAAAAAATTCGTGAAAAATGTGCGTTATTTAAAAACTATGCACACATTTAAAAACTGTGCACCAAAATAAAATTATCTTTTAATTTCATTTTTCCAGGAACTTTTTTTAATGTCCTCATATGTGGTTCTTTGCATAATAATTATTTTGTGAACTAGTGCATAGTTAAATACTTCAATGTTCCAGTATGCTGGAAAACAAGCACAAATTCTGTTAGATAAAAATATCCATTTATCCTTTCATTAATTCATTAGTATAAAATATACTACACAAATATTCTATTTTCTCATCTGCTTAATATCCTGAATATTTGAAAGAAGTAACTCTAAAACTTTCAATATGACTTTCGATTTTTTAATTTCAAGCTGTACTTGAGTCCACTATTGTTTACGTCTTCTGAGCTTACACTGTAAAGTGACTATAGATTCTCAGGATTATTTTCATCTTCCTAGTCATTTGGTCTCTCCTATCTCCAACAATTTTTTTATTAAAATTTTTTAATTCTTATTCCTTCCAGTTTTCTTTAGGTATAATTGGAAAATTTAAGAATGTATATATTTAAAGTATACAATTTTTTTGATATAAAAATACAGTTTGAATGAATACAATTAAGCTAATAACAGATCACTTCACATAGTTACCTGTCTTTGTGTGTGGTGAGCACATTTAAAATCTATTTGCCTAGGAAATTTCAAATATACGAGACAGTATTACCAACTAGAATCACTATGTGGTACAGTGTATTGCCAGGACTGAAAGATATGTTAACAGCAGGCAATTTAATACAATAAGCTACTTGCCCAAAATACGTCCAAACTGTAAAATCACTACAACTTTTTGTGCTTGATCTTAGTAATGACTAGAGAATAATGATTTCTGGACTTTTAAGAATAATGTATTGGAAATATTCTTCAAAAGATATGTAACAAAAATTCCTCTGAGGAACAACTTAGATATTTGGAATTCACATAAGAGCTATGGTGAGTGAATAAAATCATTATACTCTAGCATTTTGAATTTCATGGTAATTTAGATGATAAGAAGCTAAAGATTTCTTCTGCTTAGTAATTTCTTACATATATATCGCTGAAGTCTTAGTGTAGATAAAAGTTAACAAAGCTAATTTCTCTGTATCAATCTATGAAAATTTTTGAAAATTATCCTTTAAGTTCACAAACAATGGCTTTTTGTCTAAAAACTTTAATGTTTTCTACTACATCATTTTTAATAATCTCATCCAGAAGACCTCTGACATGATGTCTGGGTTTTCTAAGATCTTGGGAATTTTGCAGATTACAAACACATAAACCTTTCTATCAGTTCCCAGAATGTTCAAAGCTACAGATTTGTTACACATTGCATCTCAAAGTTAAGAGCATTTTCAATATTCCCTACAATTTTCTTCATGATGCTCAAGACATAATGTTTTGAACACTTCAAAGGTGACTGCAATGGGAAGTACACAAGCAAAGCCTCATGTAATACAGAAGAGCACAGACAACTCCCCACCCAGTGACTCTGTGATGCAAAATTAAAATCCACAGCTGCTTAAAACTCCAGAACACTCATGTCATAGCACTTATGGGCTGCTCATGATTTGAACATCCAGGCCATAAATAGCAGGATTGCATTAATATACCCCACGATTTAAATTTTTACATTTTATCTTCTCTCTGAATTCATCTAAATTGCAATGCTTTGTGTTATTTTACAGTGCTTTGTCAAAAGGCCCACAAGTGCAGGAGTGTTTTCATTCAAATAGTTTCATCAATAAAGGGGGTTCCCCACTGAATGAAGCTCACAAGTAAAGAGAAATCAACCACCGTTAATCAATCGACTTGTACGAGTACAGTTATGGGAAAATCTACAAGAACAGCATCTTTCTGAAGACACGTCCAAATTCCTGTTTACGCTGAATTATCTTTCTTTTCTTCAGACTAACAAATGACTGGAGACTCAATGGCTTGAAAGCTACTGTAAAGACGACTGACACCAGACCGGAGAGACTTCAAGTCGGCAGCAGGAGCTTTCCCAAACAGCCACAGATGTCTGCCACATGACAGCTACCACGGTGACCACGAAGGGACCTGATGAAAGCTCTGTCCCCGTCGCATTCATCACAAGGTGTGAGCGGCCATCTGTTCTTTATTTATGTTTCTAGAAACCCAGTCACTTTGGAGATGTGTTCACACAGAAAAAGTATATAAAAACAAACAGGAGAAAGTCACGAAACGGCTCAGTGAGAAAGTCTGTGATACATTTTAGCAGACACACAGTAAGAGATCATCAAAAGCCTTCTGGATACATTTCTTCCTTCCTTCAGCAATAAACCAAGGAGTACTTTTACCATTGTTGAAAATGATAGCCACGAAAACAGGAATCCGAACAGAAGACAGTAAATAATATGTAATTTCTTTTACTTGAATTTTGTCTTCCTCCCCCCCCCCACATTCACTAATGAATAGCTTAAAGAAGTTTGAGAAGCCCATAGTTACTCAGTAAAAAATGACAAGAGCAGGCACAGTAACCCAACTCATCTTCACTGTGGAAAAGCAGCACGTGAATTCAACAGCTATACAAAAAGAGTATTTTAAAGATATATGCCAACCAGAATATAAGATAATAATAAGAGAAAACTGCTGATGTTAGCAAACCAGAAGTCCATTGTATCAAATTCCCATGGAATCATGACTGCTGATTCCAGGTCAAGAAAAAGTAGCCTACCTACTGAAGGTCTTCACACTTTTGATACATAAGAAAAATGAGTAACCATCTTGAGTGAAGGAAGCACACCTCAGGAGTAACAACCTCACCTTCTCTTAGTAGCAAATCCTATTAAGGTCTTTAAAAAAAGTAGTCAACTGTAATTGATTGAAATTGAAACAAAATAAATTGAATCCCATACACCAGTAATTACTGCAGGATTCCCTGGATTTCATCAGCCAGGTATTATTTTTATTCTCTTACGTATCAAAAAGTAACACTTGTACCATATTGTCTTTTGCTAAAGCAAAAATTGGTCTTAGCTTAAGAATAAAATTTGCCTCCCTTAAGAATAAAAATAACTGGGCACCCTGAGTCCACAACGCAGCTGTGTGCCTTTGTCTGCACCAGTTTTATCATCTGTTAAATGGGGAAGATAACAGTATGTACATCACAAGGTTGTTATTATTATTAAATGAACTAATATTTGCAAAGCACTTAGAACAGTTATGTGGGTAACATAAGTGCCATATTAACTCCCTGAAAAGGACAAATATAGAACACTATATGCAAATTTAAAAATAATTGTTTCCAAGTAATGACATTTCAATTTAGTCTCTTCTTGAAGTGGAAGAAGTCAAAAAAGAAAAAGAATAAGACAGAAGGTCTGCAGCATCTCGTGCAGCACTGAGCTGACAGCAGCCATAAACAGCCTAAGAGGAGCCAGGAGCCAGGAGCCAGGGTCAGAAGCAGAGCAGTCACTACCAGGACCAGCTGACTCCAACTTCCCACATGAACACACCATCACAGCTATCACCGACTTCCCACAGGAATACACCCCACGACCGGATGCTCAGAGAACACTTTCTGATGTCTGAATAAAGACCGTCACAGAGCACTACCAACAGCAGGCTATCAGTCCCCTACCTGGTCAAGGATGACTTTCACAGACATGCAGAGAAATTCATTTCAGATTACACAGTATTTTGACGCTTTGGGGCAACGGAGTTGTTACCATCAATATCTAGAAGAACATTTCAAGGGAAGTACTAATAAACTTTTTAATTAGACAATGCATATGCATAATTAAAATTAATACCTGATACATAATGCATAGTACAATATGATCAACATATTCAATCATGAAATTTCATTAAAATGAAAATATTTAGAACACAAAATTCAAGGCCACTATCATTTTTTTAATGTTTTAGCTAATGGCCTATTGAAAAATGAAGAAATATCAATCAGATTCTTAAAGGTTACGATCTATTCTAAATATTTGCACGTAAAATTATATATTATACTACAAAATTATATCAATTTTGTATAAAATTAATTGCATATTGAAGCATTTTAAATAAAATTTTGTGCATTTGTAATCATAACATCACAGAAGATCTGAAAATATTCATAATGCAATACAATGATATAACCTAATAACGGAACTCAAATTTTCTAAATGTTAAAAGAATATTCTTTCATCCAATCAGGTGTCTCTAGAACTGTAGGTAAAGTCTTATTTGGAAATAACATCAAAATGTTTAACTAAAGCTTTTCACAAACGTAAATTCTGCTGTCAAGAATGCTTCAATGCATAGCACCAAGAAATTTTGGTTTTTCATACATTTTATTTTTTAAATATATATTTATTCATTTGAAAGGTAGCAAGAAAGAAAGAGGCGAGGAAGAGAGAGACAGAGACAGAGACAAAGAAGGAGAGAGAAGGATTTCACCTACTAGTTCACTTTCCAAATGGTTGCAAAGACTAGGGCCGGCCAGGCCAAAGCCTGGATCCAGGAAATTTATCTAGGTCTCCCGCATGGTTCACAAGGACTCATGTGTTTAAGCCGTCATCTTCTGCCTCCCAGGTGCATCAGTA
This sequence comes from Oryctolagus cuniculus, assembly GCF_051225735.1. Taxonomy (NCBI): domain Eukaryota; kingdom Metazoa; phylum Chordata; class Mammalia; order Lagomorpha; family Leporidae; genus Oryctolagus; species Oryctolagus cuniculus. The sequence continues at coordinate 6,339,681 of NC_142880.1, read as the reverse complement.
GGAAGCTAGCTCAACAGCAAAGAAGCTGGGACTTCAAATCAGACACTTCAAGGTGGGATGCAGGTGTCATAAGCAGTGGCTTACCTCACTATGCCACACTATCACATTATACTTAAGATCTCATTTTTTATGAGAATTTCTACTTTGTCCACCCTATCTCACCATGTTATTCCACCCTAACTTCCATGTTATTCACACGGGAAGTCATTAGTAAATGAAAACAGAATTCAACCTGCATGAAATACAGTCATAGTTCATCACCTATTATCACAACAAAAAGTCGTATACAGACATAAACACATATCCAGGTGATGTGTAACTATATTATAATTGCATCTGCAAAAATCCAAAACCAAAAGATTTCTTCTTTCAGTGTACTTATCTGTTTCACTCCTACAACAGTACTCATGCCTTTTTTTAAAAGATTTATTTGAAAGGCGAAGTTACAGAGAAAGAAGGAGACACAGAAAGAGAAAGACATCTTCCATCTGCTAGTTCACTCCCCAAATGGCTGCCAACAGCCAGAGCTGGCACAGGTCTAATACAGTAACCGGCAGCTTCCCCTGGGTCTCCCACATGGATGGCAGAGTCCCAAGCACTTGGGCCGTCCTCCACTGCTTTCCCAGGCACATTAGCAGGGAGCTGGACCAGAAGTGGAGAGCAGATCTAAATCAGCACCCATATGGGAGGCAGTGGCTTAAAATGCTTTGCCATAATGCAGTCCCCATGGTTACCATTTAATTGTATCCCCAGTGCCTCACGCTTTCAATTCAATGACTGACAGTCCCATTAGAGTGCAGATTCCCTGAGGAAGAGAAATTACTTGCTTTGCAAATAGACCAAAGCATGATTTGGAAATATAAGTGGCACTGAACTGAATAATCTTTTTTTTCTTTAAATAATAAAAGTACGGACTTAAACTTGGGAAGTTTTTAAATCTTTTTTTTTTATTTTTATTTTTTATTTTATTTTTTTTTTTTTGACAGGCAGAGTGGACAGTGAGAGAGAGAGACAGAGAGAAAGGTCTTCCTTTTGCCGTTGGTTTACCTTCCAATGGCCGCTATGGCCAGCGCACTGCGCTGATCCGATGACAGAAGCCAGGTGCTTCTCCTGGTCTCCCATGGGGTGCAGGGCACAAGCACTTGGGCCATCCTCCACTGCACTCCCGGGCCACAGCAGAGAGCTGGCCTGGAAGAGGAGCAACCGGGACAGAATCCGGCGCCCCGACCGGGACTAGAACCCGGTGTGCCAGCGCCGCAAGGCGGAGGATTAGCCTAGTGAGCCACGGCACCGGCCGAAACTTGGGAAGTTTTAAAAATTTTTTTTAATTTTTTAACTTTTATTTAATGAATATAAATTTCCAGAGTACAGCTTATGGATTACAATGGCTCCCCCCCCCCATAACTTCCCTTCTACCCGCAACCCTCCCCTCTCCCACTCCCTCTCCCATTCCATTCATATCAAGATTCATAAAATGGTTTTTAAATTGAAATTAATAATTATTTTCATATTTATGGGGTAATCTGTTTACTAATCTCAGAATTCCAGGCTAACAAAAATCTCACAAAATGAAATGTTATAGAAATTTAATTTTCAGTATACTTTTTGTCTTAATTTGTGTAGCAAGGGCACAATATAGCTCAGGTCTTACTAGTGTGTGTTCATGGCAGCGCACATCATTTTGAGAGTAAAGCAATTTGGTGAGGGACTGAAGAGAAGAATTATTTTTGTATTTTTGTTCCACGATGTTTATACGGGGTGAGTTCTTTGTATTATCATGTTTTCTGTTTCATAATGAAAGAAAAAGTTTCAGTAAAACTAGGCAACATTTCCTTTCATATACTACAATTAAAACCATAAGTAGGGACCAGTGTTGTGATGTAGTGGATAAAGCTGCTGCCTGTGACACAGGAGAGAGGATGTCAACTCAAGTCCCAGCTGCTCAAATTTCAATCCAGCTTTCTAATAATGGCCTGGGAAAGGAAAACGGTCCAAATGTTTGGGCCCCTGCCACCCACAAGGGGGACCTAGGTAGAGCTCCTGGATCCTGACCTTGGCCTGGCCAATGCAGCCACCTGGGGAATGGGCAGTGAGTGGAAGATTTCCCTCTCTATCTCTCGCTGGTCTTTCCCTCAATGAATTTCAGAATAAATTTTAAAAATAAAAAAATAATATCATCTGTAGTTCTTCACATAACATGCAATTGTCTTAAGAAAGAAATGAATACTTATTACAGGGGCCGGCGCTGTGGCGCAGCAGGTTAAAGCCCTGGCCTGAAGCACTGACATCCCATATGGGCACCGGTTCTAGTCCCGGCAGCTCCTCTTCCCATCCAGCTCTCTGCTGTGGCCTGGGATAGCAGTAGAAGATGGCCCAACTCCTTGGCCCCTGCCCCCGTGTGGGAGACCAGGAAGAAGCTCCTGGCTCCTGGCTTTGGATCGGCTCAGCTCCAGCTGTTGCAATATTCTGGGGAATGAACCAGCGGATGGAAGACCCTCTCTCTGCCTCTCTCTGTAACTCTGTCTTTCAAATAAATAGGATAAATATTTTTAAAAAAACTTATTACAAATCATAAAAGCGAAACATCATATTATGTTTGTCTATTCATAAAATCACTTCCTCCTCATTTGCTATCTTTGTTTTTCAAAATAATGCTGATTTAATAGCAGTTGATATTACTATCATCTTTCTATATAATAACTATTATTTACATACTATATATTAGGTGAATTCCATTGGTTTATTTTGAAAATATTTTTTCACAGGTTGACAATGATCTTATATTAATTATCAATGAAAATCCTTAATATTGGCATTGGAATATAAACAAGGACTGTCACAATCAATAAAGAGATCTAATCTCTCTCAGAAACTATCAGCTGGAGAGGAGTTGTTTTTCTTAATTTATTAAAAAGAAAATAAGACTTATTTTTAAATGGAAAAATAGCTATTTGATCATCTAACTCATCGCTGTAAAGTTCTTCCTTGCAGCACAAACCATTAATTATAGAAGAGGATGTCCTAGACCTTTGTTGATAGAAAACCCATCATTCTACAGAATTAAAGTCACTGAATGTCATCATATTTTCTCAAATTGCACAGAAGAGATTAACTCTCGCAGAAGCATTCAGATTTAGGGAGTGTTTCTTTATGTAATGACATTATGAGAGAGAAGTCAAATCTAGACTTGAAAGCACTTCTAAACTGAATTTGATAATGTACTATCCACCTAAATGTGATAGGAAAAAGCACAAATTTCAAAGTAAGAATGGGCATTTTAGGTAATACCATAAAATTTTTTAAAAAATTCATTTACATATTATTATTTTTTGTCTTAAATAATTACTTTCTTCTCTCATGTTCCTTTTTTCCTCTTCCAATTTCACTATTTTTCTTCCTGGAACTCTTAATAGAGAATGAACATCCCGGATTGATCACCAAATGTCCTTATTTTTCCTCTCTCACTGTCCTGCTTTTCTTTTAATATTATTTCCTGGGAGTCCCTTTCGTCAACTTTTACCATTCTAGTATTTTAAAAACTTACTTAAATTTCCATGAGCTCTTTCCTCTCTCTGTCAGCTGTTTTAATAAGGTATGCTCTGTTTTGGCTTCCTGATGTAAACTCACTCATCTGAAAACATTAATTATAAGTCACTACAAAGTTACTCTGTCCCCTCGGGGTCTCCATCAGGCAAAGCTATGTTGTATTTTTATTTGATCTGATCACTGCATTTACATTACAGGATTTCCCCACATGCCCTGAAGTCCTTGGCCAGCCACTCGTAACTAAGGGACAGCTGTAAACCACTGCTTATAAACCCTGAGAGGGAGGCCCCAGAGGACACTGCAAGGCAGACACACATCTGAGATAAGTGCCCCTGGCACTTATCTGCAAGGGCTTTCGCTGACCAACTCATTCTTGTACTTGGGTTTTAAGGAATGGTTACTTTTTTTTTGACAGGCAGAGTGGACAGTGAGAGAGACAGAGAGAAAGGTCTTCCTTCCGTTGGTTCACCCCAGAATGTCCACTGCGGCCGGCGCACTGCACTGATCCAAAGCCAGGAGCCAGGTACTTCTCCTGGTCTCCCATGGGGTGCAGGGCCCAAGCACTTGGGCCATCCTCTACTGCCTTCCTGGGCCACAGCAGAGAGCTGGCCTGGAAGAGGAGTACTCGGGACAGAATTCGGCGCCCCAACCAGGACTAGAACCCGGTGTGCCGGCACCACAAGGTGGAGGATTAGCCTAATGAGCTGCGGCGCCGGCAGGAATGGTTACTTCTAATTCTTGCAGTGAACCAAGGAAAAGGAGTTGGTGCCTACTTTTAATGATGTGACTCTGATTTAATCCTCATGTCCTCCTCCCTATCCCTTAGCCTCCCTTCCGCTGCCTTTGGCCTGTGAACTCTGAGAGTAAGGAGAGATTTATGTGCACATCGGTTTGGGGTCCCTGATGAGTCGTAAGCAGATTGTGAGGGTTGCAGTCCTGGTGTGCACCCGACCTTTAGTTGATGCGTTCCTCCAATCCCTGATGCTTCCTGTGTGTAAGTCGGTTTGCTTCTGTAGGGACCTGCACTGAAAGCAGGCACACCCTCTTACTGGATCATGTACTGGGTTATTGCCTTTCACCTTCCAAAACTGTACAGATATCTCTTAGTTGCCCTCTACTATTTTGTTGACCTTGAGAAATTCTAATGTTTTTGTCTTGTTAACAGAAAGCCCCATGTGAGCTACTTAAAGCAACATAAGCCATTTTGAATAAATTTTGCATTCATGCTGGCTAATAGGCCATCCCTCCAGTTTATTCTTTTCTGAGGGAACTGAGTAGAAAATGTGAGGGAAAGTGACCAAATAAGCATAGTCTTTGACATTTAAAAACTACTGAAATTAAGATGATCACAATCCAATCACTCGGGTTTCTGCCAATCCGACAAATTTTATTTTGTTCGACTTTCTGTCTCCCTTTCACTGTGGGTTTCAGGATTCATAACATCCATTCGAAATTTCCTTTACAGCTCTAACATGGTACATTTCTACTTCTAACATTTAAAAAGAACATCAACATAACAGCAGAAAAATTATTTGTGTAATCATTCACCATTTTATTTCACTCATGACTCCCAAATCTAACTGAAATAACTAAATGTGAATTATAAGAAGCAACATTTCCTCAGCTACAAACTATAGTTACCAAATGCATGTGCATAAAACCATAAATAAATTTATCACACATTAAATTTTTAAAGAACGTGTTAACAAAAGAACAGAAAAAGCATTTTCAAGAATATAGTAAAGAAAACAAGTTCAATGTACACAGTTATATCAAAAGGTGGATGAAAGCTGAGGATTTCCATTCCGATCCTAACAGACAACTAGTACTAGGCTTCTGTTCCTACCGTAACACTATGAGTCTGGAAAGGACATGTGAAATGACACTCCAGAAATCAAACAGGCAGAACATGACCTTGGTCCTGTGAAAGGACAAATGCATAAATTCAATTTGTCCAGATTTCTGACTGGGGACACCAGCTGCCACAACGGGGGAACGTACAATTCAGTCTCACTAAGCTGATAAGGCAAAAACTGCAGCTCTAGGATGCAGAAACAACTGGAATTTGCAGGACAGGTTATGCTAGAATGACTAAGATTTAAGACTGTCAACCCCAATCATTAGTGAGAATGAGGGGCACTTGAAATGGTGATTCTTTGCTGAATGTAAAATAGCACAATTTCTTTGGAGAATATTTTTCCTGTTAAAATACACACACCTAACAAATTCCTGGAACTCCAGGGGGACCATATGGTGGTGCAGCCCCAGGAAGTCCCTACTATCCACCACCTCCAAGTGCCTATGGTGCCCAGCAGCCCGGGCCTTATGGACAGGGCGGCGCCCCTCCTGGTGTACAGCCTGAGGCCTACTCCTGGTTCTAGTCGGTGGACTCTGATCCCAGTGGTTTCATTTCCATCAAGGAGCTACAGCAGGCTCTGGTCAACTCCAGCTGGTCTCCGTTCAATGATGAGATGTGCCTCATGATGATAAACACGTTTGACAAGACCAAGTCAGGCCGCATCGATGTCTACGGGTTCTCAGCCCTGCGGAAGTTCATCCAGCAGTGGAAGAACCTCTTCCAGCAGTATGACCGGAACCACTCGGGCTCCATCAGCTACACGGAGCTGCAGCAAGCTCTGTCCCAGAGGGGCTACAACCTGAGCCCCCAGTTCACCCAGCTTCTGGTCTCCCACTACTGCCTGCGTTCTGCCAGTCCCGCCATGCAGCTCGACCGTTTTATCCAGGTGTGCACTCAGCAGCAGGTGCCTTCCGGGAGAAGGACACCACCGTACAGGGCAACATTCAGCTCAGCTTTGAGGACTTAGTTACCATGACAGCCTCTCGGATGCTATGACCCAGCCCACCTGTAGTGTGGAGTGCGCCAGGGGCCTCTCCCAGCTCCCTAGAGTAGGAGAAGCATGTGGGCCTCTCTTCTTTTCCTGCCCCTCCTAGAAAAAGATTCTCCTTTGCTTGACACAGCCCTCAGAGGGGGAGTCTTATGTCACAACCACCAAATAGTGGGGTCCTAGGTTGAGGCCACACAGATGGGGGACCTGACGTAGGAGAGAATGAGTTTGGAAGTCCTGACAGCCCTGAGCAGTTAATGGCACAGCCTGGCACCAGGTGCAACAGTCATTGCCGTGGAGTTAGTGTGGCCTGCTGGCCTCTGCCTCTGGCTTTCCCGTCTATGCCCTGAGGCCAGTGGTAAGCGCTCACTGTGTCAGCATTAGCACGCGTGTTCCTTCCCCCAGACTGTCCTATTGGATGAGCCCAGTTTGGCCAAAGTGGAGTTGATCAGGCACGAGAGAGATTTGCCCATGGGACCAGTGGATTGCCTTGTCCGATACCCACCCACAAGTCCTTGTGAGTTACCTCTCGCTGCCTGGGGCAGTCACGGCTCAGGGAGCTCGCACAGTTTGCTCTCTGGGCATCCTGGACCCCTCATTACCTGCCAGGCTCTACTCAGCTTTGGTCCGCAGGGGACAGTTGTCACCTCTCACTGCTAATGCTTTTTTTTATGTCTAGTTTTTTTCATTTGGGGCCAAAAGTCCAGTGAAACCTTAAGCTTCAATACAAGGATTAAACTCTCAAAAAAAAAAAAAAAACTAATTTGATGTGGCATTTCTCAGATATGACTTTTGATTATATCACTGGAAGTATGTTAATAATTTTATGTTCATGAAATACTATATTTCAAAAAACAGATCATGTTCTATTTAAAAACTGGTACTTTCCTATAATGAGGTTCAATTAGCCTGATTTATAAGCTTCTTACATTTTATGTGTTGTTTCTAAAAAGTTTTTTGTTAGCACAACCATTTTTGGTTTCTTTTGAAATGCAAAAAGGAAGTTTTATTTCTCCATAATTGTTTTGTGCATAACACAGTGGGCTGTACAGAAAAAAGCTATTTTGAGATAATTAAATTGGTGAACTTTGTTTTTTTACTTGGTAAATGAGAACTTCGGCAGAAGATCCTTTATGCTATAAAGACTTTCTACCTCAATAAATTATTTTCTATCAAACAATTTGTATAATTATGTAACTAAATTATGAATTTTCAGTATTATCATGATACAAATTATCAAATATAATCATAATTGTATAATATAAAGATATACAGTAACTAGGGATATATGTTTATTACAAAAATATTCATATAAATTGTTACAAGCAAAAGTACAATGGTAATTATTTTTTGTTAATTTGTTTCAGATGCCACCGTCTCAAATTCATAGTTATATAATTCTGTAATATAGTAATAATTGATTTCACAATATACAACAAAAAAAAACTGGCATTATGCATAACTTTCCCTAGGAATATTTCACTAATCCTGCCAGAATACCTTTCTCTTTCATTCTTATAGTCGACTCCTCAAAATAACATGAGTTTTCTTGAATATAACCTGCTCAAATCATTCAAACAATAAAACAGACTTTACTAAAAAGCTTTAGGGCATCACATACGGGTACCAGTTCAAGATCCGGCTGCTCCAGTTCTGTTGTAGTTCGCTGCTAATGTGAAAAAATGCTCAGGATCACTAGCCATCAGGGAAACTCAAATCCAAACCACAAGGAGGTTTCACCTCACCTCATTCACAATGGCTTTCATACAGAAATCAACAAACAACAGATGCTGGCAGGGACATGGGTGAAAAGGTACCCTAACCCACTCTTGGTGGGAATGCAAACTGGTGCAGCAACTGTGGAAGACAGTATGGAGATACCTCAGAAAGCTGAAAACAAATCTACTCTATGACTCAGCAATCCGATTCCTGGGAATTTACCCAAATAAACTGAAATCAGCATCTGAAAGAGATATCTGTACCCCCATACTTATTGTGGCTCAAATTACAATAGCTAAGATATGGAATCAGTCCTGACGTCCATCGAATGTCAACTGGATTAAGAAATTATGGTATATATACACTATGGAATACTACTCAGCAATACAAAAAGTGAAATCCTGTCATTTGCAACAAAATGAATGCCACTTGAGTCCATTATATAAATATAAATATAAATATAATGTGAAATAGTCCAGTCTGCAAAACACAGATACTACATATTTCTCCTGATCAGTGGTAACTGATAGTGCACCTAAAATCTAACGTATTAGAGTGAAACTGACGATGTGAGATTCAATGATTGCTTACAGCCCTTGTCTATACTGTTGAGGAGCAGTGCTTTTTCTATACACTATTTGTTCAACTCGTTACTTAGTGTACGTTTAATGAGTACAAAGTAAACTGAAAACTGATCTTCCTAAAAATTAAGAGTGAGAATAGGAGAGGGAGGAGAAAGAAGCATGGCGGGGGTGGGAGGGAGAGGGAGGATAGGATGTGAAGTACCACTATATTCCAAACTCTGTATATAGGAAATACATGAAATCTATGTGCCTTAATTTTTTTAAAAAACTGAAGTAATTCATACTTACTGATAGCTACTGTATTAAATTAGCTGTTACCAAATTATAAAGCATTGAAAATGCTAATTTGACTGTCTGTAATAAAAACTTAATAATGAATTCTGATTTTTCACATTAAAACAATATAGTCAGGGCCAATGCTGTAGCATAATGGATAAAGCCAACGCCTGCAGTGTTGCCATATGATATGGGTGCTGGTTCAAGTCCTAGCTGCTCCACTTCCAATCCAGCTCTCTGCTATGGCCTGGGAAAGCAGTAGAAGATGGCCCAAGTTCCTGGGTCCTTGCACCAGTGTGGGAGAACCAGAAGAAGCTTCTGGCTTGTGGCTTTGGATCGGCACAGCTCCAGCTGGTGCAGCCAATTTGGGAGTGAACCAGTGGATGGAAGACCACTCTCTCTCTCTGCCTCTCCTCTCTCTTTGTATCTCTTTCAAATAAACTGATAAACTTTTGTTGTTGTTGTTAATGTTTATTTGACAGGTAGAGTTACAGACAGTGAGAGAGCAACAGAGACAAAGGTCTTCCCTCCGCTGGTTCACTCTCCAAATGGCCAAAATGGCCGGAGCTGCGCAGATCTGAAGCCAGGAGCCAGGAGTCTCTTCCTGGTCTCCCATGCGGGTCCAGGGGCCCAAGCACCTGGGCCATCCTGCACTGTTATCCCAAGCCACAGCAGAGAGCTAGACCAGAAGAGGAGCAACTGGGACCAGAACCAGCGCTCACATGGGATGCTGGCACATCAGGCAGAGGATTAACCCAGTGTGCCACAGCGCCAGCCCCCAATAGACCTTTTTTTTTAAAAAAAATATAGTCATACTTATAAAAATTAAATATATTTTTAAAATTTAAGTGATTAAGAAATTATCTTCTGGAATTCAAATTTAATGCATACAAATATTCAGATATAGATATGGATAAAATTGGGAGAGAATCTCAGATACATTCTTTTCAAAAATATGTTAACTTAATAGGATTTTCAGAAAGTTTAATATGCTTTCCAAAGGTTGTCTTGTTAAATGTCTAATTCTGTAGTCAAATGCTCTACCCCTGAGCTATACCACCAAATATCTAATTCTGAAGTAACTGTAGATTGTAGTTGTAATATAAAGAGGTTGCATAATACTGTAGGAATATAAAATGTAGCTGTGGATGAAACAGAGAGGTTGTGTATACACTTAGTTTTCCACAGAACAACTTGTACATCTACAATATAGTATCACTATCAGGAAACTGACATTGATGCCATCTATCCATCTTTTTATTTCCCTAGTTCACATGTATATTTATGTCTGTGTGTGAAGCTCTATATAATTTTAATACATACAGGTTCCTGTACCAATCACTACAATCAGAAGCATATTCTATCAGCACAAAAACCCACCCTATTGCCCAGTCCCTGACCCCTATTAACTATTCATCTGATTGCTTTCTGTGTATTTTTTCATTTAACCAATTTTGTTAGATAAATGGAGTCACAGAGCACACAAGTTCTTGCATAACAATGAATATTTCATCCATTTTTATTGTTGATTAGCATTCCATCCATGGAAGTACCACAGTTAGTTCAACAACTCATCTGTTGAATGGCCAAGTCCTCTCAGTTGTTTCCAGGTCTGACTTCTGAGAATAAAGCTGCTATGAATATTATTGTATGGATTACGTGGGAATGTAAATTTTAATCTCTCTGAGTAAATGCCCACAAGGATGATGCTAAATGCATAGTTTTATAAAAAGCTGGAGAACTGTTCTCAAGAGTGGTGGTGAAAATTCACACCCCAGCAGCAATGAGGTGTGCCAGTTACTCCAGTCACACTAGCATTTGCTGTTATTGCCATTATTTCTCATTATAGCCCTTCTTAGAGGTACAAGACTTCTTCAAACATTTCATGAAAATATTATTTTTGTTTTTTGGTGGTTTTTTTTTTTTTTTTTTTTTTTTTTTGACAGGCAGAGTTAAACAGTGAGAGAGAGAGAGACAGAGAGAAAGATCTTCCTTCTGTTGGTTCACCCCCCAAATGGCCACTATGGCCAGCGCTGTGCCGATCTGAAGCCAGGAGCCAGGTGTTTCCTCCTGGTCTCCCATGTGGGTGCAGGGCCCAAGCACTTGGGCCATCCTCCACTGCACTCCCGGGCCACAGCAGAGAGCTGGACTGGAAGAGGAGCAACAGGGACAGATCTGGCACCCCAACTAGGGCAAGATTTTTTATTTAAAAAAAACTATTCATGGCTCTCAACGTTTTGTATCAATATAAAATTATATTTCACCCATTTTTCCTTTAAGTTTTTATAATCCCCTTACAAGTTTGTAGCAATGATTCGCCATGGTTTTACTCTGCATTTCCCTAGTGGCTACTGAAGCTGAAATTCCTTCATGTGCTTACTGACAAGCTACACATCCTTTTCGGTGAAATGTTTGTTCATGTCTCTGTACCCATTCTCCAACTAAATCATTGGGGGTTTTTACTATTTTCTTTAACTGTTGTGTTTTGAGAGTTCTTCACACATTCTAGATACTAGTTCTTTGTTGGATGTGTGGTTTTGAAATACTTTCTCCAGTCTGCAGTTTGTCATTTCACCCTCTTCACAGAGCAGAGGTTTTAAAGTCCACTGAAATCCATTTTTTCAACTTTTCCTTTCACAGGTCCTGCTTTGGGGTCAGGTCTAAGAGCTTGACACAAAGTCCTACATTCTGAAACTAGTCTAGAGATCGTTTTTTTCTCTAAAAAGTTCGCTTTACCATTTAATCCTGCAATCCATTTCGAGGTAATATTTGTTGAAAATATGCAATTTGGGGTGAGTCTCACTGTCCTGCCTCTGGATGTTGGATGACTTCACCACCAGCAACAGTTGAAAAGGCTACCTACCCTTCCTCCATCCACAGATTTCTCACCTTTAACAATAGCAATTGGGAAAAACAAACAAACAAACAAACAAAAACACATAAGGCAGCAGTCCTGGGGCAGAGGGGGACCACAGCAGTTTCCTCTTAATTTCCTTTCCTCTTCTTCCCCAAGGAAAGCCAATCCCTGGCCCAAAGTGTTTGGCCTAATATTTTTGGTACAGCTTAGCACTTAAATTAAAGATTTATTGGTAGATAGTACCACACATACTACATTGAGTGGCAATTTAAAGTATTTTCATGAATAACTTTGATTACCTCAACTTTCACTTTAGGAACTGACTTTAAAATTAGCCCTCCAGTCTAATTTAACATACTCAACTATCATGCACAGTAGCTCATTTTCACTTAATCTGTCAGTGTATCTTCAGCACCATGGGCAAACAACCTACATAAAAAGTGATAGATGTTTATTTATATATAAAGAATTTTTATTTAAAATAGATCTCTTTTTCTTTGACAGGCAGAGTTAGACAGTGAGAGAGAGAGAGACAGAGAGAAAGGTCATCCTTCTGTTGGCTCGCCCCCTCAAATGGCTGCTAAGGCTGGCGCTGCGCCAATCCGAAGCCAGGAGCCAGGTGCTTCTCCTGGTCTCCCATTTGGGTGCAGGGCCCAAGCACTTGGGCCATCCTCCACTGCCTTCCCGGGCCACAGCAGAGAGCTGGCCTGGAAGAGGAGTACCCGGGACAGAATTCAGTGCCCCAACCAGGACTAGAACCTGGGATGCCGGCGCCGCAGGCGGAGGATTAGCCTAGTGAGCCGCGGCGCCAGCCTGAAATAAATCTTATTTTGAAACTCGTTATATTACACAAAGCCTAAAAGCTCTATTTCTCATGATTATTTTATAAAATCCTCATGACCAAGAGACTATGAATTACATATATTTTCCAGAATAATTACATTTATCTTTATTGTGCAAGCAACAATTCCAGTCACAGTAAATCCAAGAAACTCTTTAACTGGGTTATAGCTATGTGAGAGAGCTCACAATAAATGTCCCAAAGTTCAGGGTGTGTTTAAGGAATAAATCTCATGGCACAAAAGTCCCTTAATCTGTTTCTTTGTTCATGTTCCATCGACACAAGGACTTGCATGCATTTATGCTGAACCATTCGCAAGTGTTACACAGTGGTTAATACATGTGCAGCGCAGGGCAGCTCGGCACACCTACATTTCTGTGCCCACTGACAGCATCACAGCATCGTTCAGTAGACATTATTTTTTTCTAATTGAGCAGTTAGTTAAGTTACCAGGGAAACACTCTGAACTTCAAGTGACCCTACTACTCCAACAACGTATCATCACACCACACACTTCTATCTGCCAATCAAGCACAACCCAACGAATCATGCTTGGGAAGCTCTAAACACCAAGAAGCTTCCCCCAAAAAAAGTAATACGCTTAGGTCACTGGAATACACTGATATGAATGTGCATAATTCAGTGACATCCAATAAAACTGACAAGAATGCCAACTGCTTTTCAAACTAATTCCCTGAATCCCACTCAAATGGCTAAACACAGAGACAGGCAACAGAAAAAAAAAAAAAAAAAACAGTATTTGATGAAAAATGACTATATTGTACAAGCAGTTATTTACACGTTGCTTAAAGTGGTTATAAGAAGCCTGCCATACCAAAATTAAAGAAAGGAACTAAACCACAATTAGAAGGCTCAATTTACTTATCAGATTTTAAATTTCTATCAATAAATATCCTTCTGATTTACTATTATTTTTTAATATAGAGTCTTAGCAGCTCAAGCACTTGGAAAGACTCCTTTCTAAGCAGTCACTTACTTAGCTCACAGCGTTCACAAAGATATTTGTTTAGGTGGCAGTAGTTTAGCCAGTCAAGGCTCATAATCCCTGGCTGGCTCTCTGTGGGTGGTCCATTTTGGTTTTGCAGCTCATTTAAAACACAGTATACCAAACAAACTGGTATTTTATTGGGAAAAAATAATATGCTGTGCTCTCACTACTCAAAATCCTAGGAACACGTTACCATATAGAACACTTAAAACCTATGAGACAGCAGTTTAGTGGGTTTAAATATCAGTGAATTTATAAACCAGTTCTCACAACACCATCTCTTTGATGAAATATTACTTTGAACTGGGTCTAAATATTTCAAAATATTCAGCCCTAAAAAATGCAGCTCCCTTGAGCATAGTTTCAAAAGATGAAAAAGAGAGCAATAATTATAATTCAGAATGCTAGAAATATTTGGAGTTTGCGTCAGATTGAATGAATGAAAGCTGACTTTAATCACTATACAACCAGTAAGTAGAACCTATAACAGAGTATACTATGTAATGTCATACTCATGATGCATATTTCCTATAGCTCAAAAAATGTAAAAGTATGGAACATTAGAATTAAGGTAACAATGTTACACACTCAATTTGAATTAAGCCATTTGAAGAATGCTTACAAAATCTAATAGAAAAAAAACGCTCTGTGAATAGCAAAATACCATGTATAGATGAGATTTCTCTCACATTTCAAGATCCATTAAAAAGAAACAGAAATGGATTTATTCAAATACATGCAGAGCTAAAGAAGCTACTAAGAAGTGAAACTGTTGAGAAATAAACTGTTGAGTTAATATCTAAACAGGTCAATGATATGATCTAATCATTAAAGCAAGACTATTTCTATATTCTGACTTAAAAATAAAGGTCTTAGTACTGTTAATTGTACAATCGTAGAAAAATAATATGTAAATTCTTTTTTACTTGTCGATGTTTAAGTTCTTACAACTTGTTAACCACTCTGCTACAAAAGAGTATCTTTTCATCTGGAGCACATTTGAGAACAATCTTTCTATTATTTTCTTATATATTTGTTAGAACCTTATTATTATCATTACAGGACATGTACTAAGTAAATCGTGACAGGAAAAGCTGAACTGAAGGCAAGCATCTCGCACATGCATTACAGAAAGAGGACATCTAGTAAGTATTTCTTAGACTTCAAATCCAAGTCACAGACTCACCACTGCAGGGTCTCCCTCTGGAGCGGAGTGCTGGAACAGTGCTCCCTGAAGCTCCTGCCAGAGCCCCAGGTGGTAACAGGGAGGAAATCTGTGTTAATCCAACTCCCCCTTTCACAAACAATTTAATTCAGGCTCAAAAGCTAAACAAGAAAGGTTCAAGGTCAAAGCAAGTTATTAGCCTCATCGTAAAATGTAAAATTATCTTAAAAGTAAAAAGGAAGAAACTACAAACAAGCTAAGATGGGGGCCTCAATCTATGGTGCAGTGGCTTGAACCACTGCCTGCGGCAACCACATCCCATACGGGGGCCTGTAGAGTCCCGGCTGTCTACTTTCAATCCAGCTATCTGCTGATGTACCTGAGGAAGCTGTGGAAGATGGCCCTAGTCCTCGGGGCCCCCATACCCACGTGGGAGACCCGTACGACACTCCTGGTTCCTGACTTCACTCTGAACCAGCCATGGCTATTGCAGCCATTTAGAGAGTGAACCAGAAGATCAAAGATCTCTCTCTCTCTCTCTTCAACTCTGCATTTTAAACAAATAAATACATATTTAAAAATAAATAAATTGCTTTAAAAAAAGGACTAAGATGAACAGAAAAACCACCATAACAGCAGTTATATTGAGCATATATTGTGCATCTAGTACAATGCTAAACTGTCTTACAAACTCACTCCAAACTCCTATTTACCATATTATATAGGTAATAATTATACCTTTTATCTTAATTTTATTGCCAAAATTAAATATGGTTACTTGTGCAAAATTTTTGTATACATTGTGAACTAGCTAAAAGAAGTAAATTTACATACACATTGCCTGATATCCTAATCATTTTTTAAGAATACTTAAAATAGACTTTTTTTGTGATTTACAGGAATCAATACATATTATTAACTCTGGTCACCATGTTATATAATAGATCTCTTGAACTTTTTCTAATTGAAATGTTGTATCTGGTGACCAACATCTCTACACACCCCTCCCCACCCTGCACTTGGTAACCACCACTCTATGCTCTGTTTCTATGAGTTGGACATTTTTAGATTTCACATATAAAAGAGACCATGCTGATTTTGTCTTTCAGTGCCTGGCCTATTTCACCTAACATAACGTATTCCAGGTTCATCCACGCTGTCATAGATAACAGGATTTCCTTCGTTTTAAAGAGTGAATACTACTCCATCGTGTATGTGTGTACCACCTTTTCTTTTAGTTTTATCTGTAGATGGATATTTATGTTGATTCTCTCTATGCTTTTTGCAAATGATGAAAGTGAGGTTAATAAATCTTAAGAAAGCTGTCAAAGGATACCAAGTATAATTTGTAGCTAAAATTCAGTATCAGGACTATTTGGCTAAAATTCAATACAATGGACCCTGTGTTTAATATCCTGTCTTCCAGCACATGTATTTGATACTCTGTTTTCTTGCTGTGTATTTCATAGTCATGATATAATTAAGCCCTTTAGATTTTTCCTATGGTCAAAATTATATAGAAAAACAATTATCTTAAATTCAGGTTTGCAGACTTAGAATAACGGAAACATAGGAATAAGAGAAATAGTGTAAAACATCAACCCTAACTGTCACCTTCTAGAATTATGCTTTTTAATAAAGGACAGTAAAAACAGAAGGGATACTAATCCTTATTAAATATGCCATGTGCTGGACACGCACTGTGCTGGACACTGGGAAGACAATGATTAACAACAGGGTTCAAGCTGCTGCTATCGTTGAATTTCATGAAGGTCACGGGGAGACGAAGTGTGGTGATGTCTTCCCTTCCACAAGAACTTTTACCGCGAATGAGAAGATTTTTTGGAGAAACCCATTTTCTCCAATGGAGACACTCATTTTAATAATGTGAGACCTAAAGGACTTTCCTAATAATGACCACAAAGTCAAACAGCCCCAGGGAAAGGTAACTATGGGATCACACAAACCATCTATCTGCCAATACATGACCTGGGATTATTACTTGTTTTTCCGCTGACTTTTCCAATTCAGTTTGAAATAGGTCAGAGAAAGTCCTCTTGCCAGATTGTTTAGTCTCACAAATCTCACCATTAGATACTTTTTCCTAAAGTTCAGCCTAACTGGCCCTTTGCTTACTTTCGTTTCATAAAACTCTTTTAAGTGTCAATACCAGCTGCTTACTTTCCCCTGGAAATTTTCCACTTCTCAAATACAGGCATGACTTTAATTAGACAAGTCATAAACTAGGACAGCAGAAGAACTGATTCTAAAGAACTAGGTCAGTGCACCAATCTCTCTAGAAGCATAAAGTCCAACAATATAAACATATTACAGCAGAAATACAGGAAAAGTCCTGAGACGTAAGGGACTGCAAAGATCACAGGCTGACCCAGAACTCTGATTCAAGACATGGCCAGGTCATTCCCACAGGACCAACCCTGTCATGGATAGCAATCTTAAATTCTGGACAAAATAATAAAAACAAAAAAGAATACACTGGAAAGTGAACAAAAGCAGGCTGATTCTGAGGGAAAGGTGAATAACACTGAATAACATACTAATTTTTACAGGTTTTAAGCTGAGGGAGGGCTTCAAACCTTGCCGTACAGAGCAGCTAAAATGTAACAGAAATTATAACTTTACACTCTTGAAGAATCAGGAAAGATCTCCCAGGGAGATCACAGCACTTGGAAAGTGAGGGAAAGAATATAATAAGAGAAGGCCATTTCTAAATTCTAGGGATAAACTTTAAACCTCTTACTAAACTCAAAGCCCAGTACAGACTCCAACCAGCGCTACTAAGGCTAAAAGAACTGGCCAGAAACTTCAGCTAACACCTACCACATGGGAAACGGGACAGAAGTTGGAGGACAGCCAAGACAACTGACTTCAAAAACAGATCTAAAAAATAAATAAATAACAAAACTCATCCAAGGAGTCTAACAGAATCCATTCTCTATATACATCATTCGCAACATCCAATATACAAACTAAAAGCTTTCAACAAATTAAGAAACAAAACACACTGCAGAGAAAACACAATCAATGGCAACCAACGTGTGTTACTGCAGATGCTGGAATCATCAGACAAGAATTCTAAATCAGCTATTATGACTATGATCAAAGACTAGAAGTAAAAGATGGTAACCAATGAAAAGACGGAACATCTCAAGGGAATAATAAAAGCTGTAAATAATAACCGAATGAAAACATCAGAAATAAAAAAATAGCACAAAGATCTTTTAAAAATTTATTAGATTGAAATAAAAGACAGAGAACTTCAAGAAAGGTCAGTATAATTACACAATTTGAAGCACAAAGAGAAAAAGAATTTAAAAAGCCTCAGAAAAAAAGAAAAAATGTGAGGTAGAAACACATTTGAAAGATAATAGGTAGGTATTTCCTAATTTTGGTGAAAGACATAAACTTACAGATTCCGGAAGCTCAGCCAGCCCAGCAAAAGAGAACTTCTTCAAAGTCCACACCCAAGCATTCCACAGTCAGATTTGTTGAAAACCAAAGAAAGAGAACATATTAAAAGCAGCCAGGAAGCAACCATATATCAAAGAAAAAACCAAAAAGATGAGAAAACAGGAAACCAACACATTGGAAATACTGAAACTTAAACAAGCAAGAAACTACATTCCAGGACCACTAAGTTCATTCAGTAAAAACACCCTTCAAAACTGAAATTAAAATAAAGGTATTTTTTTAACTTTTTTTTTTTTTTTTTTTTTTTTTACAGGCAGAGTGGACAGTGAGAGAGAGAGACAGAGAGAAAGGTCTTCCTTTTGCCATTGGTTCACCCTCCAATGGCCGCAACGGCTGGCGCACCACGCTGATCCGATGGCAGGAGTCAGGTGCTTCTCCTGGTCTCCCATGGGGTGCAGGGCCCAAGCACCTGGGCCATCCTCCACTGCACTCCCTGGCCACAGCAGAGAGCTGGCCTGGAAGAGGGGCAACCGGGACAGAATCCGGTGCCCTGACCGGGACTAGAACCCGGAGTGCCGGTGCCGCAAGCTGGAGGATTAGCCTAGCGGTGCCGGCCGAAAATAAAGGTATTTTAAAAATTATAAACTAAAAGAATTCATTGCCAGCAAGCCAGCATTACAAGAAATGGTGTACAAACCTCTATAGGATGGAAGGCCCATAATATAATGCAAAATTTTTTCTTTTAGCAGCCAAATTTCTTTTTAATTAAGAGAAAAAGTATATCAGAGTGTGTGAACTTGTTATAGAAAGTAAAGATTTTTTTAAAACAGTTCAGGTAGCTGGTTTATGACATATTTGTACATTTTTATTTAATTTATAAGTAAACGGACTTTGTTCTACCTACATATTTTCAGTATAAAGATAGAATACAAATTGCAAAGCAGGAAGACAAATTATCCATGCTTGCAGATGACATGATTCTATCTATCTATCTATCTGGACCAAAAATCTACACTAAGACATCACTGGAACTCATAAGAGTTTGGTAAAGATGCAGGATACAAAAATCAACCCACAAAAATAAGTAGCATTTGTATACACAAACAATGCTATACGTGAGCAAGAACTTCTAAGTTCAGTACCATTCACAATAGCTACAAAACATTTAAATATTTAAAATAAATTTAACCAAGGATTTTTAATATCTCTACAATGAAAATTAAAAAACAATAAAGAAAAAAAAGAGGAGACAATACAAAAAAATGAACAAAACCTCCATGTTCATGGTTTGGAAGAATTAATATCATCAAAATGTCGATACTACCCAAAGCAATTTACAGATTCAATGCAATCTCAAATACCAAGGACATTCTATTCAGATCTAGAAAAAGCAGTGGCAAAATTCAAGAAACCTCGAATAGAAATACAAGAGACCTCGAATAGCTAAAGCAATCTTAAAAAACATAAACAAAGACTAAGGCATCACAATTGCAGATTACAAAACACACTACACACAAGGCAGTCATAATCAAAACAGCCTGGTACTGGTACAAAAATAGACATGTAAACCAATGGAACAGAATAGAAATCCCAGAAATAAATCCATGCAGCTCCAACCAACTAATCTTTGACAAACAAGCTAAAATCAATCCCTGGAGAAAGGATGATCTCTTCAACAAATGGTGTTGGGAAAATTGGATCTATGCATTCAGAATTATGAAACAAGACACCAAAAATCAACTCAAAATGGATGGGGGATTGAACTCTATGACCTAATATCATCAAATTACTAGAGGAAAACATCAGAGAAACTTTGCAAGACACTGGCATACGCAAATACTTCTTGGAAAAGATCCTGGAAGCACAGGCATTCAAAGGAAAAATACATCAAGCTAAGAAGCTTCTGCACTGCAAAGGAAACGCTCAACAAATTGAATAGGCAACTGATAGAAAGGGAGAAAATATCTGCAAACCATGCAGGATTATGACGCAGGATATATAAAAAGCTCAAAAAAGTCAACAACAACAAAACATACCATCCAGTCAAGAAATGGGCAAATGACATGAACAGGCATTTTAAAAAGGATGAAATACAAATGGCAAAAGTTCATAAAAAATGTTCAGGATCACTAGCCATTAGGGATATGCAAATAAAAACCATAAAACCACAATGAGGTTTCACCTCACGTCAATTAGAATGGCTATTATCCAAAAATCAAAAAAACAATAAATGCTGGCAAGGATGTGGGAAAATGGTAGCCTAATATACAGTTGGTCAGAATGCAAATTGATATAAAGATTATCTAAAATAGTACGAGATTCCTCAGAAAGCTAAAAATAGATCTACCCTATGACCCTGCCATTCCACTCCTGGGAATTTACCCAAACAAAATGAAATTAACATATGAAAGAATTACATGTACCTTCATATATATTGCAGATCAATTCACAATAGCTAAGATATGGAATCAACCCAGATTGTGCAGACCAAGGAGGTCGAATACCTGAGAAGCTTAAAGGACACTTCAGGGAATGGGGGCAAAAGCCCCCATCATGTAGCAGTCTGAGAATGTTTCTTGGCCGGATAATGCGACCTCCATTTTTTGTGCAGCTGCAGGCTATATCTGTCCTTGAAGGCAAATATTTTGGTCACCTTTTTAATACAGATAGTTCCTTTAGATTATACGAAACATGAATATTATCTCCTTTAAGGAAAAATATATTTCGTTGAATTACTCTTATTCTCCCAGTACTAACCCCCTGAGAAAAGAAGCATGCTGTGACTGTGCAAGCATAAAAGGCATTGTAAAACTAATAAAATTTGACAATTGCTCTGACAGTAATCCTTGCCCAGCTTTCGACTCGCAGTTCCAAACCTTGCTGGAAAACAGCACACCAGATGTCCATCAACTGATGACTGGATAAAAAATTGTGGTATATATACACTATGGAATGCTATTCAGCCATAAAAAAGAATGAAATCCTGTCATTTGCAACAAAATGTATGCTACTGGAAATCATGCTTAGTGACATGAGCCAATCCCCAAAAGACAAATATTGTATCTTTTCTCTGATATGTAGTAGTTAATATAGAATACAAAAAACTGTATAGGAACAAAACAGACATTCTGTGATTTGATTGTTGTTTTTAGCCTCTGTTTATACTTCTGTGGAACTGCTGTCTTTATATTTGTTTACTTGTTCAATATTATGGTTTGGGGTGCCTTAAGCCTGTAATTATAGACTGGGATTTAACCTAGTGATTGACAGTTGGTTTAGTACAAGGAAATCAATAAATAAGATAAATCACATCAACAGAATCAAAGATAAAAATCATATGATCATCTGAATAGCTGTAAAAATCATATGAAAACATTCGAATTCCATTTACATTATAAAAATATTAAACAAACTGAATACAGAAGGAACATGCCTGAACACAATAAAGACTATCTGTGACCACACCACAGCCAGTATCATATTGAATGATGGAAAAATTAAAGCATTTTCACTCAGACCTGGAACAGTTGAGGATTTCCACTCTCAATGCTCTTATTGAATATAGTTAGAGAAGTTGTACCCAAAGCTGTCTTTTTGTATCTGGCATATTTCACTCAACAAAATGATCTCGAATTCTAACTATCAGAATTTTATTCCTTTCTAGGGATGAGTAATATTCCATTGTGTATTTATTGTGTGGCACTCTATTCTCTCCCATCGATCTGCATGCTTATTTTCATCGTGGTACCATGCTGTTTTGGTTACAATAGCACTGTAGTAGGTCTTATAATTTGCTATGGTGAGGCTTCCATATTTATTCTTTTTTTCCAAGAACACTTTGGCTGTTTAAATTTTAGGATTGTTTTTCTAATTCTGTGAAGAATGCCATAAGAATCTTGATGGGGACTGCATTTAATCTGCAAATTGCTTTGGGGTATTGGACATTTTAATAATATACATTCTTCCAATCCATGAACATGAAACACCTTCCTATTTTTGTATGGGTATTTTCATTTTCTTCCATCAGTGTTTTCCAATTATTGTTGCAGAGGTCTTGCACATTCTTGGTTATCCAAAGGTGATGAAATTTCCTTTGATGATCTTTCTAATATATTGTTGGATTTGGTTTGTTACTATTTTGTTGAGAATCTATATTTAAGTTAAAAAAGAATATTGGCCTCCAGTTAAATTTATTTTTTATTGTATCCTGTCTGGTTTTGGAATCAAGGTAAGTTGACCTGAAAGAATGAATTTGGAAAGGTTCTGTGGCTTTTTCAGTTTTTTAGAATAGTTTCGTATTGGTGTTAGTTCTTCCTTAAAAGTTTGGTAGAATGCCACAGTGAAGCCATTTGGTCCTGGGCTTTTCTTTGATGGAAAACTTGATTACTGACTCCAACTCATTATTCAACACATGCTACCCTCAGTGTACATGCCATTCAGACAAAACCTCAATAAAGAAATGTCAGTTAAACTATAGATCAAATGGACCTACCAGACATTTCCACACAGTCCATCACACAGCTTCTCCAGCATAGAACACATATTAGGCCATAAAACTATCTCAACAAATACAAAAACATTGAACCACAGTGGAAATAAACAACAAAAGAAACTCTACAGAAGCTACAAAATATATGGTGAGTGAACATTCAGCATGTTCCTGAATGAACAGTGGCTTATTGCAAAAGTCAAAATGGGAAAATTTTTAATTCCTTACAAATCATAGGTGTGTAAACACAGCATATCAAATCTTTGGGAATTTAGAAAACACAATACTAAGAGGGACATTTATAGCAATCAGTGTCTACATAAAAAAGAAAATCAAATAAAGAACAATCCATCTGAAAGTACTAGAATAATAGGAACAAATCAAACTCAATTACTTAAAGAAAATAAACAATAATTATCAGAGGAGAAAATAGTGAAATGGAATCCAAAATTAATGTAAAATATCATATCAATGAAATAGTAACCTTTGGAAAAATATAACTGATAAACCTTTAACTATACTAATTAAAAATAAGACATGAATCAGGTCAATGAAGAACAAGGAAATATTACAAATGATGCCACAAAGGTTCATTAGGAAGTACTAACAATTAGTACATGTCAAAAAAATGGGAAAACCTAGAACAGATGGAAAAATTTAGGGATATTTATAATTTATATGATGAAAATACAAAAAACCTGAACAGGTCAATGAGTCTGAATTAGTAGTCAAGTCTCCCAACAAAGAAAAGCCTGGGACCGGAAGGCTTCACTATCAAATTCTCCGAAACTTTTAAGGAAGTACTAGCATCAATTTTTCTGGAGCAATTAATTCCAGGAAATTGAAAGGCAGGAAGCCTTCTAAATTAATTCCATGAGGCCAGAATTACCTTGACTCTAAAACTGGAAAGGACATAAATCAAAGAGGAAACCATAGACCAATATCCTTGATGAACATGGATGCAAAAATTTTTAAAAATCTACTAGCAAATGGATTCTGACAACACATCAGAAAGATCACTTACAAATCAGTAAGAATTATCTCAGGGAAACAGAGATCATTCAATACATGCAAAACAATAAATGTAACAAAACACATCAGCCCAGCATAGGACTAAAATCATATGCTCATCTCAACAGACACAATAAAGGCATCTGTTAAAGTCCAACATCCATTCATGATTTAAAAAAAAAAAAAAAAAAAAAAACTTAAAGAAATTAGTTATGGAAGAAAAATACTTCAACATGATAAAGGCTGTATATAACAAACCTACAGTCAAAATCATTTTGAATGAGAAAAAGCTGAACATATTTCCACTAAGATCTTGAAACAGATAAGGGTGTCTATGTTTAATACTCTTATATAATATACTACTAGAAGTTTCAGCCAGAGCTGCTAGGCAAGAGAACGAAATAAAAGACATAAAAATGTGAATGTGGAAGGAGAGTCAATTTATCACTGTTTGCAGATTACATTATTCTTCAAATAGAGAAGCCTAACGACTCTACCCAAGAGATTATTAGAACTGAAAAATCAGTAAAGTTGTAGGATACAAAACACACAAAAATCAGTGTCATTTTTTACATCAAGGACAAATTCACTGAGAAAAAATTATAGGGAGCAATCAAAATTCACCACAGATAAAAACAAACCAAACAAAACCTTGGGACAAAAAAGATTAACCAAGGATGTTAAAGACCTCTACAATGAAAATCAGAAAACACTGATGAAGAAATTAAAGACACAAAAAATGGAAATTCATCCCACTCATGTAAGGACAAAAAATTCTGTAATTAATACTCAGTTATTCTTAAGTGTTGAAAATTAACTGCAATGTGATCCCTGTTAAACATAAGAGTGGGAATAAGAGAGGGAAGAGATGTATAATTTGGGACATGCTCAAGCTGACTTGCCCCAAATGGTAGAGTTAGAAACATACCAGGGGATTCCAATTCAATCCCATCAAGGTGGCATGCACCAATGCCATCTCACTAGTCCAAGTGATCAATTTCAGTTCACAATTGATCATAATGAAAGGACTAAGAGTCAAAGGGAGCACATAAACAAGTCTAGTACCTGCTAACACTAACCGATAGAATAAATAAAGGAGAGAGTGATCCAACATGGGAAGTGAGATACTCAGCAGACTCATAGAATGGCGGATGTCCTAAATAGCACTCTGGCCTCAGAATCAGCCCTAAAGGCATTCCGATCTGGCTGAAAAGTCCATGAGAGTATTTCAGGCATGGAAAGCCAAGACACTCTGGCAAAAGATCTCTGCCAGTGAGATCCCAGTGGAAAGAACAGGTCTTCAAAGAAGGAGGTACCTTTCTCTGAAGGGAGGAGAGAACCTCCACTTTGACTATGACCTTGTCTAAACAAGATAAGAATCGGAGAACTCAGAGGGCTTCCATAGCCTTGGAAACTCATGACTGGTGCACAGGGAGATTACTGATGCCATAGACAGGAGTGTCAATTGGTAAAGTCAACAACAGGAGTCACTGTGCACTTACTCCTCATGTAGAATCTCTGTCCTTAATGTGCTGTGCATTGAGATTTAATGCTATAACGAGTACTCAAACAATATATTTCACTTTGTGTTTCTATGGGGGTGCAAACTGTTGAAATCTTTATTTAATGCATACTAAACTGATCCTCTGTAAAAAAAAAAAAAAAAAAGAAAAAAAAAGAAATTATCAACTCCCAACTTGACTCTCACTGGGATTAAACATGACAATAGGTCTGATCTGATTTCATCATCATTTAAAAAAAATCATCTATTATTTTTCACTTTATGTTTCTGTGTGGGAGCAAACTATTGAAATCCTTACTTAATGTATACTAAGCTGATCTTCTGTATATTAAGATAATCAAAAATGAATCTTGATGTGAATGGAAGGGGAGAGGGAGTGGGAAAGGGGAGGGTTGTGGGTGGGAGGGACGGTATGCGGGGGAAGCCATTGTAATCCATAAATCGTACTTTGGAAATTTATATTCATTAAATAAAAGTTAAAAATAAATAAATAAATAAATAATGAATTGAAAAAAAAAAGACACAAAAAATGGAAATTCATCCCACTCATGTAAGGACAAAAGCATAAAAATGGACATGTAACTAGGATTCATACAACTACAGACTTGGGAAATACAGATTTTTCTTTTTATTTATCAAAAAATACAAAAGTAAAAGAATTCTAACAAAATAATACCCATTCCAGTTAACAAATGGGCAAATGATCAGAAATGACCAACAAAACATGAAAAAAATGTTCATTAACACCAACCATCAGGGAAATGCAAATAAAAAGCACAATGAGGTGTTATGTCACTCCAGTCTAAATGGCTGTTATTAAAATGACAAAAAGTAACAAATCCTGGTGCTGATATGAAGAAAAGAAATCCCTTAATCACTGCTGGTAGAAATGCAAATGAGTACAGCCATTATAGATAATAGTATAGAAATTCCAAGAAAACCTAAAATCAGATCAGCCACCTGACCCAGCTACTTCACTTCCAGATACATATCAGGAGGAAACGAAAAGAAAAAAAAAAAGAATGAAATGAAATCAGCGTATGAAAGAGATACTTGTACTCAGTCACCAGTTTATTGCAGCACTACACACAATAGCCACAATACGGAATCAACCTAAGTAACGCTTAAGTAGAAAAGTAGATTAAGAAAACGCAGCATACATTTCATACTGAAACATGCAACCACAAAAATAAATGAAATCCCAAAATTTACAGCAAAATGAACGGAACTAGAGATCATTATGCTATATAAAATAAGAAATACTGTATGTTCTATCTCATTCTAGATTTACAAATAAATCAATTCCCATTTCCAATATAGTGATGAGGAGGGGTTGGAAAGAGAAGGAGTAGGAAGGACAAAGGGAGGTTGAATAATGGGCATCAATGTACAATCAGATAGAACAAAGATTGCTGGCATTCCACAGTGCAATGATCCGGCACTGGAGTCGACAGTAAAGAACTGGAAGAGAGGAGCTGGTAGGTTCCATACGTAATGAAAAGATAAAGAAATGGAAAGGGTAGTTGCTAGTTGTCTGGTTTGATGAGTGAATACTAGGCATATGTTTGCAAATATCATAGCATTACCCAATACAATTATACAAGTATTACATGTTCATCAAAAATATTTTTAAAAGATTTTTTTAAAAGAAAACGGGTGAGCATTTCACATGGTATCCACGACACCACATCCCGTATTGGCATGTTGGGTTTCAGTCACACCTCCACTGCTGACTCCGGTTTCCTGCTAATGGTGTGCATCCTGGGAGGCAGCAGGTGATGGCCCAGGTAGCTTGGCTTCTTGCTTCCTGACACCCACCTGAGAGACCGAGAATGGGTTCTGGCTCCTACCTCCAGCCTGGTCCAGCTCCAACTGTTCTGTGCATCAGGGATGCAGATAGGAACTCTCTCTCAATATCTGCCCCCAGCCCCAGCTGTGAACACTGAGAGGTGACTCTAATTTGAGCAGTATTTTTATAGTTCCTCCTGTAAACTGCCTAAATCCAGTATTTCTTGTACAGATAGTCACACTATACTGGATCCCCTCCAATCTCACCAACCAAAACATCTCAGAGCAATTATTAAACTACATGAGTAATTTAACATGAGTGAAGCCTTCTGTTAGACATTCATATACAAAATATGCATTTTAATGTCAATTTAATTAGCAACTACTTTATACATTTCTCCTACTAACATAGAATTATGTGTCATCATCATCATCATCATCAAAGTTCAGATAGTCCTAAAATGTTTTAAATATTTATTTGAAAGGTAGAGTTACAGGGACAGAGGGGGACAGAGGGAGAGAGAGGGAGAGGGAAAAGGAGTGGGAGGGAGAGAGAGACAGAGAGGGAGAGAGGTAGAGAGTCAGTCTTCTATCCTCTGGTTCACTCCCCAGATGGCCACAATGCCCAGAGCTGTGCCAATTCAAAGCCAGGAGCCAGGAGCTTCTTCCAGGTTTCCCACATGGGTTCAGGGACCCAAGTACTTGGGCCACCTTCCAGTGCTTTCCTAGGACAATAGCCTGGGAATCGAACCAGTGCCCATATGGGATGTTGGCACTGCAGGCAGTGGCTTTACCTGCTATGCCACAGTGTCAGCCCCCTAAAATGTTTCAGATAGGCTGACATTGTGCTGCAGGGGATTAAATTATCACCCCCAAATACCAGATCCTACCTGAGAGCTGTTGGTTCAAGTTCTGACTGCTCCAAGTCAGATCCAGCCCCCAACTACTGTCCCTGGAAAGGCAGTTAATGATGGCCCAGGTATTTGGGCCCCTTATACACATGTGGGGAACCCAAATGGAGTTTCAGGCTTCTGGGTTCAGCCTGGCCCAGCCCCGGCTGTTGCAGCCATTTAGGGAGTGTGCTAGGGGATGGAATGTCTTTTTATTTCTCTCCCTCTGTCTCTATCACTCTGCTTTTCACATAACATGAAATAAGGTAAAATAAAATAAATCTTTAAAAGGTTTTAGATCCCAATGATTGTCTCAATTGGTGTGTATTTATAATTTTGGATGGTAATAAATGAAAACCTAATTTTGAGGGATGCATTTAAGAAGTATAACTTGGAAAGTGTTTACAAGGTGAAATAAATATAACAAAGCCAATTAACATGTCCATCACAGCACAGTTGCCTTTCTGTGTACATGTGGTAAGAATATACCAGATCCAAACTGCATTATATGTAGTACAGTATTGCTTCCTACAGTTTCCATCATACACAGTAGATCTCCAGGTCTTGTGGGTCTGATTCTTGACAGAATTTCATAATAAACATTTCCTTTAGATAAAAAAGAAATGCATATTTAAGAAAACAAATAACTGAACATAATTCAATTAAACTTAGAATGAAGACTACAGGTCTTCATGATTTCAGAAGTAGATTTTACAAGACTAATTTAGGGGCTGGCACTATGGCACAGTGGATTGAAGCCTCAGCCTGCAGTGCCAGCATCCCTATGGGCGCCAGTCCCAGTCTCAGCTGCTCCACTTCCGATCCAGCTCTCCGCTGTGGCCAGGGAAAGCAGTAGCACATGGCCCAACTTCTTGGGCCTCTACAGCCACGTGGGAGACCCAGAAGAAGTTCCTGGCTTCAGATCAGCTCAGATCTGGCCAGTGCACTCATCTGGGGAGCGAACCAATGGAATGGAAGACTTCTCTCTGGCTCTACCTCTCTCTGTAACTTTCAAATAAATAAAATAAACCTTTAAAAAAAAGGATTAAGTAAAAAATTGTTTCTTGCAGTAATTTAATCAGTATTATAAATGCAGGTGACCTAAAAGAATTCTGAAAAACTGAAACTCCCATTTGAAACTATCAAAGAAACAGAATCACCTTACACGCTTTATCATTAACAGATTTAATTTCAAATGATGGTAACTTAATGACTATAATGGCTTTTCTTTTTCTTTTCTTTTTTTTTTTTTTTTTTTTTTTTAAAGATTTAGTTACTTGAAAGGCAGAGATACAGAGAGAATGGGACAGACAGAGACAGATCTTCCATCTTCTGATTCACTCCCCAGAAGGCTGCAACAGCCAGGGCTGGACCAGGCTGAAGCCAGGAACCAGGAACTCCATCTGGGTCTCCCACATGGATGGCAGGGGTCCAGGCACTTGGGCCATCTTCCACTCCTTTTCCAGGTGCATTAGCAGGGAGTTGGACCGAAATGGAGCAGCTGGGACATGAATCAACACCCATATGGGATGCACGCACAGCAGGTGGTGGCTTTACCTGCTAAGCCACAACGCCTGCCCCAGCTGGTTTTCTTAAAGCTAGAAAGTTACAGGAAGACAGAAAGTCCAAAACAAAAGTAAACAATGAGAAGCATCACAACTACTTACTCAGGTGTCCTGATCATTCATTTCTGAGCATAAATGTCTTACGTGTTTTGAAAGAACACGGTATCTAGAAGACTATGCCATCTGAACAGTGTTAGGAAGGCAAAAAAGTTCTCAACTTTTAGAAGCTTCTGCAAGGGCAAAATTAGCAACTAATCTACAAGGGTACTTTAAAAAGTATGTAGAAAACAGAATTAAAACATGTTGATTTTGGTGCTAAAAATTTTAAAGACATGCAGAATTTATTCATGACATGAATTTCCCATCAATTCCTGGATTCCGCCTGGCCTGGCACTACTACAGTCATTTGGGGACTGTAGCAAGGGATGGAAAATATCTATCTATCTATCTATCTATCTATGAATCTATCTCTCCCACCCCTCCTCTCTAGGGGATGGAAGATCGCTCTCTATCTCTGTTCCTCCCTCCCAGGAAGTCTTTCAAATAAACAAATGATTCTGTTTAAAACAAAAAAAAAAAGGAGGAAGAGGAGGAAGAGATGAGGAGGAAGAGGAGGAGGAGGACGAGGATGACGACAAAGAAGAGAAGAACAACAAAATGCAGAAGGGGAACTCTGTCCACTATCTCAGCCCTAAGTAGATAAGGTAGAGGCCCTCCTGCTCCTGGCGTGTGCTGTGGCTCTGGAAGTCGTGGGCATAGCCTTATCACCCATGTTTACCCTGCACTAGCACCCTCCTGGTCACCACCACACACACTCACCATGACCAAGCAAGGAAGAGCAGAGATTTTAAAGCTACCATTATCAATAATTAAATAACATGTAAATGGCCTAAAATCAAAAATTAAAACTGCCAGATTAGATTAAGAAAGACTCAATTATATACTTCTTTTAAAATTTTAAACATAAAAAAACAGTTGAAAGCAAAGGATAGGAAAAGATATATTACACTAGTGCCGAGCAAAGAAAAGCTGGAGTAGTACTAATATCTAATAAAATAGAACTTAGATCAAAGAATATTTTAAAAAATCAGTCCTTTCATAATGATAAAATGGGTCAACTCATTAAAAGGATATGGCAAAGCTTAACGTTTTACAACTAATAACAAAGATTCAAAACACATGATGGAATATCTGATATTACTTCACGGAAAAGTAAACAGTTACATGATTGCGGTTGCAGATTTTAACACATTCTCATTTATTTGTAGAAGCAGAGAACACGCAAGAACATAGAAAACTCAAATAACAGCATCGACCACCTTGATTTAATTAATCTTGAGTAGAACAAATATTTCTTTCCAGTGCACACAGAACCTGAAAGAGGCAGACCGTATTTAGGGCCACAATCAAAATTGGGGTATGTTTAAAAGATTTCAGGTCATAGAAGGTTTTCCAACAACACAGAACTAAATTAAAAACCACTGACAGAACGATGTCTGAAACATCCAAAAGCAAAATAAAAACTAAGCTACACATTGCTGTAAAATGTAAGGATATAAATGGAAACCAAAGGGAAATAGAAGATAGTTTCAAAAACACAACGTTCTAAACATTTGTGGAATCTAGCCTTAACTGTGCCTGGAGGAAATTTAGAACCTAAAATGCCTACATGAGGGAAAGAAAGAAGGTTTCAGGTTCACGACCTCCAAGTGACCCATGACACAAAATGTATAAGAATTGCATATTTTTTTAAATTTTTTATTTATTTTTTGACAGGCAGAGTGGACAGTGAGAGAGAGAGACAGACAGAAAGGTCTTCCTTTTGCTGTTGGTTCACCCTCCAATGGCCGCCGCAGTCGGCACGCTGCAGCCGGTGCATTGCGCTGATCCGAAGGCAGGATTGCATTTTGAAAAGTCCATAATTGCTGAGTTATCAAACAGACACACAACTGAAGTGCTAGCCCTCGGCTCCTTGACATTTGTTGTATGGAAGCCTGTCCAGTGCACTGGCGGGCACTGAGCAGCACCCACTGGACAGCAGTAGCTTCCACAGAACAGAACAATTAAAACCATCTCTAGACATCACTAAATGCCCCCGACCATGCCACATTTCCCCTAGTTGTGAAACACTGAACTACACAGAGTAATGTACTTTGTATTGGTCAGAAAATCCTACATTAGGGACTGGCACGGTTGCACAGCAGGTTAAGGGGCTACGTGAGATGCCAGCATCCCTTACCAAAGTGCCTGTAGAGCCCTGAAATCCAGCTCGCTGCTAGTGGCCTGGGAAAAGCAGAAGATGGCCCAAGTGTTAGTGCCCCTGCCACCTACTTGGGAGCCAGATGAAACTCCTGGCTTCCAACTGGCCAAGCACTGGCCATCTCAGCCTTCTTGAGGAATGAAGCAATGGACAGAAGATCTCCCTGTCTGTCTCTGTCTCTCTCTAACTGACTTTTAACTAAATAAATAAATCTTTTTCAAGAGTCCTGGCTCAGTGCTTCTGATCAAGCTTCCTGCTAATGTATCTGAGAAGGCAGCAGATGATGCCTCAAGTCCTTCGGCCCCTGTCACTCGAATAGATGGAGTTCCTGGCTCCTGGCATTAGTCTGGTCCTGCCCTGGCAGCCATTTGGGGAGTACACCAGAGAATGGAAGATTCCACCCCCCTCCTGTGTGTGTGTGTGTGTGTGTGTGTGATTCTGTCTTTCAAATACAATAAATAAATCTTCTGCAAAATGTTTTAGAAAGACTCAACATTGTTGGGATGACAATTCAATGGATACAATGCATTCTCAACAAAAATCCCTGTAGTCCTGTTGAAACTGACAAATTCTAGATCCCATTAAAATCTCTGAAGGACAAAGGATATGCAAAGCAACTTAGAAAAGGAACAAAGTTGAAGGACTTAAAATATCTGATTCCAAGTCTTAATATAAGCCTAAAAATCAAGACAGTCTGAGGTTGGCACAGAGATAAACCCATCAGTGGAGCAGCACAGAGTTCAAATGTAGATCCAAAGACACATAGTTAATTAAATCTAAACAGAGAGCAAAGAGAATGCAGTGACAATCCAACAAACGGTGCTAGAATGATGAGCTACTTCCTACTTCTGTGCCCACGTTGCTTTATTCCTGAACACTCACAGAGTAACAGACAATTATGATTTCACAACTGAGATATTTCCTAGATGAAACCATTGTTAAATCAAAGCACGGTGATATGACAGAAGAAAAATGAGTCTGCAAACACAAAAGGGTATAATTTAAAATTAATAATTTTGTTTGTAAAGGAGCAATTCTAAAGTCCCTTCAGTGGCTTACCTAGAAAATAGTCTTTGCAAAAGACTTTTATTCAACTTATGTTACTGATTTAGTTTCCACAGTCCAAAACAGTAAGGAAATTGTAAAGCATTTAGTATAAAATGGCACTTGTACACAAATGCTTTTATCATCGAAATAAAGAATATTTTGGTTTCTTTTTCAGAGAATCAAACAAAAGGTTTGCAACCCAGACTCCCACAAACCTGAAAGTCATTATTGTTCTTGACAAAGTCTTTGGCAGAGCACCACAATAAATGCTACAATTCTGATATTTCATCTGGAAATGGCCCTTTGAATTCAGAGTCCTCCAAACCACAGGGACACATGGCAATAATATAGGATTCTAGACTGCTGTCTTTAAAAACAGTGCTGCCTGGTGTTTTTGGCTAACTTATTTTACCTCATTTTCATACATCTGAGAAATGTAAGTTGAATAAATGTAAGAAGGCTGTTTGAACTGGAATGAATTTTCCACATAAATAAATAAATAAACACACAATAATTGCAACATATGTTGAGATACAGAGTAGCCAGTACATAGCTATGTGATGTGGCACTTTCAAACCAAAATACACTGAAACAAATAATTGTAATGAAAGCATTGGAGAAATACCACTGCAACAGTAAACATGAGCCCTTCTGAATGACAAATGCCTCATTCTTTCCTGAATGTCCAAAGACTGCTTAGCTATCCCTCAATACCCAACTTCCCCTCTAGCTACAGAAATGGAAAATTCTATGCGCTAGTCATGGCTGAAGATACACATTTCAATGATTCCCTTGCAGCTAGATGAGGCCATGTGACTAAGGTCTGCACAATGGAGTCTGAGCAAAAGGGAAGGATGCAATTCAGATGTGATGGCCTTAAATGTAAAGACACCCGTTCTTTTCTTTCTCTTAAACTGAGTCCTACTGCCTAAAAGGTGAGCAAAATGAATGAGTCTAGAGAAGCCTTTGTACATATGAGATTAAAACATGGCTACCGTGAAAAGTGAGAAAGCACCATGATCAAGGAAGCCCGAGTCTCCGACATCTAAAAGTCATCACGTACATCCAAGATGGCCCATGCACCTGCTTACTTGAGAGCAAAACGAACCTCCATGGTTTTTAAGCAGCCATATTTTCAGCCCAAATTATATCCCAATCCACTATTTCATGGCAAGTGCATCCACGCACACAGAAATCATGTTTCATTTTCCTTGAGACCTCATGGCTATCCTTCAAGAGGGCTACTTTTAAAAATACACAACTGTTTGTTAGCTGACCTGGAATGAATCTAAGAAATTACTTTACATCTGTACAGACAAGAATTTAATCACAACTAAGTTAAATGATAAGCACAAGGTTAATTTTATCAAAAGTCTTTTTTATTGTCCATGAATGAACGTCTGTCTTAAAAAAGCAGAGTGAATAAGAGAGCAGAAAATAAACAGACAAAATAATAAGAGGGGCCAGCACAGTGGCGGGGAGGATTAACCCACTGCTTGTGACACCAGTGTCCCATGTGGGAGAGCCAGTTCCAGTCTCTGTGGATTCAGTTCCAATCCAGCAACCTGCCAACGCACCTGAGAAAGCAGCAGAAGATGGCTCAAGTACTTGGAACCATAGGAAACACCGACAGAGTTCCACGTTGCTGGCTCCTGACATCTTCCCAGCTGTGGGCATTTGGGTCACTTGGAGAGTGAAAAAGCAGATGGTAGATCTCTGACACTCTGCCTTTCAAACAAACAAATCTTTTATAATGCAGGAAGAATGCATTATGAAGATGTGTTATTGGCATCACACAGTATAGACTGCAGCATCAGCAGACTTGCACAGGTAGAGGCAAAACAGTGACATAAACTACGTGAATGCTTCCTGCATGACTGACAGTACACCTGGTGGAGAAACAAGTCCCAAAACCTAGCACTAGACCACGCTGATGGCCAGAGCCAGCTACTGCTGGCTCAAGAGCACCAAGGCAGGGAAGGCACAGGGCTTCTTAGGCACAGAGAGACAGAGCTAGCGTCGAGCTGGGCACTCAATGTTAACTAAACATTGAGCAGCGGAAATGAGTAGGTTATTCAAAAAAATTACAACTGGAAAAAAATATGAAATTTTGGGCATCTGGAGCACCACAGGAATCACATATTTTATGTGGACCTATTC
This sequence comes from Oryctolagus cuniculus, assembly GCF_051225735.1. Lineage (NCBI taxonomy): Eukaryota > Metazoa > Chordata > Mammalia > Lagomorpha > Leporidae > Oryctolagus > Oryctolagus cuniculus. The sequence continues at coordinate 6,304,674 of NC_142880.1, read as the reverse complement.
CCCCTCCAAAAAATGAGTATAAACCTCGATAGATAAGTTATACATTAAAAACATTTCACTGCATCAGAAAGTGACAATTTTTCCACTCAAACAAAACAATTCAAAAGAAGCAATTCTTTTAATGTAAAAAAGCAGTGGTTATATCCTTTTTCTAAACAAAAAGGAACCGGAAAAGAGAATTTGGTCCAAATTTAAACAATGCTTATATGGCAGGGATGTTGAAATGTCCAAATTGGGCAGTTATCTTCGACACACGAGACCTATCACAGCTGTTGAACCAATGCCCAGACACCCAGACCCTCAGAGGAGTGAGTCTGATTGCAAGTGTGCTCAGAACACACGGAACGCGCCCTTGGCCACATGACAGCAACTTCACGTCGGGAGCCAACAGAACTCTGCTTTCCGAGTCGAAATCTTCCTCAGTCTTTTCCTTCTTCAGAGGTTAGGAGGTCATTCTGGCAACCATCAGATGTCTGTCTGTATCATCAAGCAGACGATTGCAAACTCCTGTTCAATTTTTAGGTCTTCCAAGCACAATTAGTTTTAAAAAGCTCCTGCTATGTTTCCAATTGTCCACAGAGCTCTTGCCAGCAGATGAATTTATAAGATATGGCCACTCTGAAACCAGCACGCAGATCACATCCGGAGTGTGGGAAGACTCCCATGGCACTTTCGCCAGAAAATTTGTGATTTTTCAGCTGTGTCCACGATGCTGACCATATCATTGAATGGATTTACCTCATTTAAATACCCAAAACTATCTCTCCAGTAAGCTGTGCCAGGAATAAACTCCTCCTTGTCAAACTGTTCAAAGAGTAGTCTATGTTCCTTTGTTCCTAAATCTGTATATATGAAACACATGAAATGTATAACTTAAATAAAATTTTAAAAAGACAAAGAAAAAAAAGAATAGTGTTTCTTTTCTCATAACAGAATAAATGAATGAATGAATACAGAGCCAGCTATCTAAACTTCAGTCTATGGCCTTAAGACATTCTTGGAACAAACACACTGTGCATGACTGGGAATCCTTAAGCTTGCTTCCATTTCCTGTGAAAACCTGTTGAAAAGGTAGTCGTTCAAGGTCCTGTCTCTGATAAAGCTGATCAGTTTCAAGTTGTTAAGAAGTCTTTCAGGATTACCATCAGTATTCGATACCAACACATGCCGAGCCAACTATAAAAGTCACGCACTGTAACGACTCGGAGTTCTTTCTTTACACAAATTGCAAACCCAGATGTAATGCCAGCCATGGCAAGAGCTCCAGCCGTAACCACCACAGGACCCAAACCCGACTTCACCAAGGCAAAGACATGTCAGGTAGGAGGGATGGGGAAAGGGAGATTAACACATCCTAGGTTGTATGTGTTAGGAAAAAGTAGGTCTGGTTTTCTGTTGTGTAGTAGGGTGACTACAATGATAATGCAGCATGCATTTTTTTAAAAAAGAAAAAGTTACACAACATGATTTTTAAAGTTTTCACCATAAAGAAATGATAAGTTGGGCCGGCGCTGCAGTTCACTAGGCTAATCCTCTGCCTTGCGGCACCGGCACACAGGGTTCTAGTCCCGGTCGGGGCGCTGGATTCTGTCCTGGTTGCCCCTCTTCCAGGACCGCTTTCTGCTGTGGCCAGGGAGTGCAGTGGAGGATGGCCCAGGTGCTTGGGCCCTGCACCCCATGGGAGACCAGGAGAAGCACCTGGCTCCTGCCATCGGATCAGCGTGGTGCGCCGGCCGCAGCGCGCCGGCCACGGAGGCCGTTGGAGTGTGAACCAACGGCAAAAGACCTTTCTCTCTGTCTCTCTCTCTCACTGTCCACTCTGCCTGTCAAAAAATTTAAAAAAATTAAAAAAAAGATTAAAAAAAAAAGAAATGATAAGTGCTCATAGATTTCTTTGAATTGATTTGAATGTTATAAGATTTATACCCATATTGAAACATCACATGGTACTCCATAAATCTGTACAATTTTTTGCATGTCAATTAAAAATAAATAATGTGAAGAAAATTACAAATCCAGTTAATATTAACAATTTAAGAGATTAGAAAGAAATTATCCAGTAAAATCAACAAAGAATGAAAAAATTATAAAGGTTAAATGAACTATTATAAAAATAGATGTACTTAATTAAAACTGATGACTTCTTCAAAAACATTGCTGCTGGGCAGTTATGCATGGGTTGGGAAAGACTGTATATGGCAAATATCTACTTTCTTCCCACTCAGTTTTCTGTAAGCCCAAAACTGCACAAAAATAAAGTTTATTCACTTTTTTTTTTTTTTTTTTTTTTTTTTTTTTTTTTTGACAGGCAGAGTGGACAGTGTGAGAGAGAGACAGAGAGAAAGGTCTTCCTTTTTGCCGTTGGTTCACCCTCCAATGGCCGCCACTGCAGCCGGCGCACCGCGCTGATCCGATGGCAGGAGCCAGGATCCAGGTGCTTTTCCTGGTCTCCCATGGGGTGCAGGGCCCAAGCACCTGGGCCATCCTCCACTGCACTCCCTGGCCATAGCAGAGAGCTGGCCTGGAAGAGGGGCAACCGGGACAGAATCCGGCGCCCTGACCGGGACTAGAACCCGGTGTGCCGGCGCCGCAAGGCGGAGGATTAGCCTATTGAGCCACGGCGCCGGCTAAGTTTATTCACTTTTAATAAATATTTAAAAAGTTTCAGCTTTCTGACAGGTACCTCAAAAACATGGAATGTATTATGCATCAATTTATAGAAAACAGATGAAAACCAAGGGTTACTGCACAAACTAATGCTAACTGTCACACACAAAAGCTTGCTGAATGGGACATGGTATCACTCCCAATCTGACAACATCTATTTCAAAATACTAGAACAGACGGCAGTTCTGTAGGGTATAATGTCTAATCGATCTTGGGCCCCAGAAAAGAATGCTTGTAATAAATTTTACAAAATGTTAGTAGCTACTTAAAACCTTCCTACTTCATTGATTTTAAATTAGCATCTTCAGGATCACGGTATATTGAAATTTACATAAACTGCTTGCTAATTAGAAAAAGTATAAGTAGAAATAGAAATTACTAAAGCCACTCATTTGTATTATACTCTATCTGATCATCTGTAGTTGAAAATAAGAATTCTACATGTTTCTTGGAATATTTCTCTGACAAAATCTCTTTCATCATTCTGAAGAGGCAGTTTTTAAAGAATTTTTAGTTTAGCTCCAACACAAATTCTCAGTAACTTGGGGTTTGACACAGCATTTAAGATGTCCACATCCTACACTGGAGTACCTGGGTTTAATTCCTGCTACTAAGAACTCTGGCCAGTAGCACTGATGGCTCAAGTCACGGGGATCCTGTCACCCACACAGGAGTCCTGAGTTGAGTTCCCAGTCCAGCTTCAGTAACGGCCTCAGCCCAGACTTGATCATCTTGAGCATTTGGGGAGTGAACCAGTGCATGTTACTGTGCGCAGTCTCTCTCTCTCTCTCTCTCTCTCTCTCTCTCTCTCTCTCTCAGACACACACACACACATACAAATCACTCTCAATATATCATTTTTCTGTAATCTTTATGTTGTAAAGATCTCCCTCTCTTTCTTATATTATAACTCTCATGTGTTTCTGACATGCCACTGTCAAAAATACAAACCATTTACTCTCTAACCAACTGAAGTAAAATATCCAAACAAAAGCATGACAGTTTTAAACAAATAAACCACCCCTTAATCTGAATTGGTGCAGGAAGTGAACAGAATGAGCAGCAGATCTTGTCTGCAAAGCATATAAGCTTTGGAGAGCCTGGACTGAAATTCTTCCTTTCTACTTTAGCATTTCTAAATGTGATGACATAAAGTACCTTTGATGCCTAATTATATTCTAATACTTAAGTATACCATTTTGTAATTCCAAATACAGTGGAATAAGGGAGAAAATAAGATGTAATTATTAAATATCCAAAGGTAAATATATTATTTTCTTTCTTAAAATTAGTATCTACCCAAACTTACTTTAAAAAAAAAAAAAACAAACTTGTCACAGTGGCCTAATACTTCTGCTTCTATTTTGTTCGAAATTGTTCATCCATGTAATTGTCAGGTAAACATTGTAAACAGACATTTTCCAATGGCGATTTTTCACAGTTCAGTAATGTAAAGCACTTAATGACTTTAACTGGGACTCAGCTTCCACGCTGGAAACCAAGTACTTTTCAGTCTACTGGGAATAACGTGCTAATTACTTAAATATTAAACATAATTCCATACTAGTGGTCTTCTTACCACTCACGACACTAAGGAAAGTTTTACTTACTGAGACATCTTTCAGCTTTTTCTCAAAGGAGAAATGACAGGACTCTTGAGAAAAATTAAACTTGTATGCATCGGCTGGCCCTGCTTCAGACACCAGGGCTCTCTTCAGTTCATCGACATACTTTTCTTTTTCCATGGCCATGTCATCAGCTTCCTGGGTAATCTCTGTTTCAGAAACTAATAGGAAACATTAGTTAGAAGTCTTTAAGTGAAAAATTGTCTAGCCAAAGAAACTATTTGCAAATATCTGAATGTTTAAAATGTATTTAAGATCATTATATGCTTTCTTGGAGTATTCTTTTTTTTTTTTTAATTTATTTACTTATTTATTTGAAAGGCAGAGATAAAAGAGGGAGTGGGGGGTGAGAGAGGGAGAGATCAATCTTCCATCGCTGGTTCACTCCCCAAATGGCCAAAATAGCTCGGGTAGGCCAGGCCAAAGCCAGGAGCTTCTTCTGGGTCTCTCACATGGGTGCAGGGGCCCAAGCAGTTGGGCCATCTTCCACTGCTTTCCCAGGTGCATTAGCAAGGAGCTGGATCAGAGGTAGAGCGGCAGGCACTTGAGCAGGTGCCCACCTAGGATGTCCGCACTGCAGGCAGAGGCCTAACCTTCTGTATTCTGTTTCTTCTTTCTGCTGATGTGTTCTCCTTCCAATCTGTTTCTTCTCATGCTTGTAATGTTTAGCCCTGCTCTCCCCTCTCCCCACAGAGGTAAGGGTGTGGGTAGAAGCAGTCTTAAGGGTAGCATACTTGGTCTTTCTTGGAGTTTTATGGGTTTTATCAGTTCTAGACAGTTTTGAAAGTTAATTTCTTAACTTACTGTTTATAATTGAGGCAAAGCACTCAATTTTAAACTCCTACCCATACATAATAGAAGCTTGGGATTATGATCTTGGGGGATTTTTGTTCATTCATGGTCAGATTTTATGCTGCACCCCAAGTGAGGGAACGGTATTGTTAATATTATTTCATTATCAGCATAACTCTTCCAGGCTCTTTTCTTTACAGTGAGAGCTCCTTGTTTAACTCCTGAAGAAGTCTGGAGCCCTAACATTCCACCATGGCTCAACCATTGCACTCAGTCACACAGACATGCACTGAGTTCAGATACTACATGAATCTATAACTGAACTTAAGTCACTGTCAACAGTTGGATTGTTAACATCTCTTCAAACGTGGCATCTGAAGTTTCCCTAACCTACACTCAAAAGTGACAATGTTATCCGCGCATCTGTTTGCTTCCAAATGTACGGAAGTCCAAGACTTACAGGTGGGTGTAGCAGCACAGGTTCTCAACCTGCAACATGCCGTATCAGACTGTCTGCGGTTGAGTCTGGCAACTCTTCCAATCCATCTCCCTGCCAACGCACCAGAGAGGTACCAGGGGATGACTCCAGCACTTACGTCTGCCACCAACATCAGAAACCCAGGTTCTCCAGTTCCAGGCCTGGGCCTGGTCTACGCCTGCTGTTTGGGCATTTGGGGAGAGTGAACCAGTGCCTAGAAGATCTCTCTCTCTTCGCCCCTGCCTCTGTCTTTGACACTCTGCCTTTCAAACAAAGAAATAAATATTTTTCAAAAATCCTAAAATGACAAGATTTAATCTAACATTTGTTTGGAATGTGTGTGCAGTGTGGTGATTTCCTCCGCCAGTTTAGGCTATGACCATGCTGAAAGACCCATACAGTTCTGTACTCATATTTTTATACTTGCGGGTAGCATTTGCCTATTTTATTCATCACTTAAATATATAATTTTCATTTTGTAACACAGAAAACTGAGACTGAGAGACAACGAAATGGTTTGAGATCATTGAGTTGTTAAGTGAAAAAACTGGTTTGAGATGAGGTAGAGAATTGGGACAATGGCTGAATTATTACCTGCCATGATTTTGAAAAACATGGGATACCAGGAATCTTGATTAAAGAATCCCTACAATACAGTACACCTTCCCATCCCTTAGATCAGGATGGTTGCAGGTATCTGGAAGTCCCTGGAGAGAAAATGAGGATCTCAGAATGACCCTGGCCAGTTTCTTTTTATTACAAAGCCCTGATGATGAAATATGATTTTTATCTGCAGTGGAACATTTGACGGAGGTAAAACTAAAAACACGTTATATTCCTTCAGGATTTTACAGCTTCTAAAGCACTTTCACTATTTTCTGTCTCTAAAGCACATTCATGTTTAATATGATCATCACTATCAAACCTATGACCTTTCAAGCAAGCTGTAACCCTGCTCAAAAAACAAGAAGGCCACGTACTTCCTAGACAATCTCCTAATAATACATTTGCACTATTTTTTGAATTTTTATTTATTTGTATTCATTTAGAAAGGCAGAAAGAGAGAGGGAGGAAAGAGATCTTCCATTCACTGGTTCACTCCCAAATGCCCACAAAAACGACACCGAAGGTTTGAGTCCAGAACTCATCCAGGTACCCCAGGTTCATGTCAGGGACCAAATTCTTGAGTCGTCATCTGCTGCCTCCCAGGGAACACACTAACAGGAAGCGGTACTAGACGCCAAGTAATCAGGACTTAAGCCAGGGACTCCGATATGGGATGTAGCTGTCCCAAGTAGTGACTTAACCACTACACAAAATGCCTACCCTGCACCGTTTAAAAAGTTACACATTAGTGCTCGCTTCGGCAGCACATATACTAAAAAGTTACACATTATTTCACAGAGAAATGAGAAAAAAAATCTCCGGAAGTTTTCTTTAATTAAGCTACACAGAATCTTAGAAGAAAACACAAAAGATGACTCAGTATCTACTGCTAACAAATCTGTTAGATGCAGTCTAAATTTCTTAAGAGTGAAAACACACCTATCTGAAAATACTCAACCAGAATTCCTTCATTTAATATACAAAAAATATTGGCTATGGATGTGCAGGCATTATTTATTTATTCTAGGAATGCGGGAAACAACAGATATCAGTTGTCAGAGACAAAAATGTCCGTCTTGTGGAGCCTTCAAGTGTGAACATCTGAATGTTGCAGACGCCATCTTAGATCCCACCTTAGTTATCCCCTTGGCTCCTCCCTTTATGGAGGCTATGCTTCTTACCATACAAAATCTAATTTTTCAGATAGAAAAACAAATAAAATGAATCTATCTTTCTACTTAAACTACCTGTTTTAAGTTATGTAACAAATTAATTTATCAATTCTAAAAAAATGTATTTGGATACTTCCTGTAAACGTGAATGTCAAAACCTGTCTATTCAGAACTTCAACCCTGGAACAAGGACTTGGTCATCAGTTTTGGATTTTGTGGCTAAGAACATATGGAAGAAGCACAGCTGCAAGCATTCATGTCCATAAAATATCAGTGCCCAGGAATAAAAGCAATGGAAATAATGAAATTCAGCAAGAATGCAGCTGAACCATTCATAATAAGGCGTGAAAGGTGAGCAGGCCAACATAACCAAAAACTAGGAACTACTTTCAGCCTGGGCCCAGAAAGCATCGCACTAACTCAGCGTGAGGGTGCATGAAGACCTGGGAACAAAAGAAGACGCCTGCATAATGTGAGCCAAAGACTGCACCCTCCTCAGGTTCCGCCAGAGCTCAGGTCACGGCAGCTTTGCCAACACAGCAGTCTTACCAGTATCACATCCTCAACCCACTGGACTGCCTCATTTATTAAAGATCCTTCTTCCAGTGAGCTGTCACATTATTTCCATACAGGTCAGCAAATACCTATCTATGTATAGGACAATTCTAAGTACAACTAACTGTTTAATGATAAAATAATTAAGAGTTTAATTTATTTTTCAATAATCTCAAGAGGCGGATAAGTTCCTTACTTCCGACAGCAATTTTCATAACAGTCATTGATCATTACCCCACTTTGCAATTTAACCCTTTGAGAGAACCCTCTGTAATACTGAAGTGATGACAGGCCACATGAAAATTAGACCCACAAATCACTCATTAGATAAAGCATTGCTAATGGGAAAGAAATCGGTGAGTTCAGTGTGTGGGAGGTTAAAAGGAACCCCACATCCTTTTAATTTCACTAAGCTGAAAAGAAAAAAAAATTATCCAAATTGAAGGTTGCAGCAATCAAAAAGCTGCACGAAAAAACAGGATGAGGTATAGGAAGGAAATTCATTTTCATGTTTCAATTATTTAATTGTTTCAATGTTCTTACTCACATTATTGTCTATCTGTAAAGCACCAAATTACTTTTTATGTAATGACTTAACTAAACATGGACATATGTTATTTGCTTTAATACTTTATACCTGATGTTTAAACAAGAAAAGAGGAATGAATAATGAAAGGCATAAGCATATGTGAGATATCAAACTGTATTAGAGATCTTTCAAAATAAAATGACCATATAGTGATTTCTGTTTGAAAGCTTGTTCACTACTAGAAGCCAAAATGTTAACAAGCCACAAAAGAATGCACAAGTTTGGTATCAAATTTTTGTCACACTAAATCCCATTAACTGGAAAACAAATGGTAGAATGTAGTACATTTGTGATTAATGTCAGCATTAAAGAAATATGAAACTGGAGTTTCTATTCAAAACCATGCAAACTCTAAAATGAACAGTTCTTGTTCGTAACTGGTTTTATTTATTTGAGACATTATTCTACTCTTCCAATCAAAAAGCATTCACTGAGCGTGCCATGTCCTAGTGTTTGTCTAGATCCGAACAAGTGATGGACAGATCGCATGGGTCTCCCCCTCTCCATGTATATCCCTAGGATCCAGACAAACAACACTCATGTTGATAGCATTAACTGTGGCACAGTAGATCAGGCAAGACTAATGGCACCAGAAGCCCATATGGGTTCCGTTTTGACTCCCAGTGCTCACTTCTAATCCAGTCCCCTGCGGAAGCGCCTGGGCCTGTGACATCCATGTGGGAGACATGGGTGGAGTCCCTGGCTCCTGGCTGTGGCCTAGCCCAGCCCTGGCTGTTGCAGCCATTCGGGTAGTGAACCAACAAACAGACAATCTCTCTCTCAATAAATAAATCTTTAAAAAAAAAAAAAAAAAGAGGAAAGAGAACTGCCAGCCCACTGTATAGGACATAACCCAAGTGTTCTGTAAGTGTAAAGTTAAATTTCTGATGGAAAGTTAGATTATTATTCTCCCCTAAACTTTGATGATAAGACAATTTTAACAATACACTACTATGAGTTTGCCTTGGGAAAGGAGGCTCACTGAGCAGACCAGAAAGTAACCTCTTCCTCTGGTAATGAAGGGTCCGGAAGCTCCTCAAGACCATCTGACCATGACTTACTATTCCAAACTCACCATCTGCCAGCTAGAAATACCCAAGTGATAAACACAGTACTGCTTACACGCAAGCCACCATGCCACCCAAGACCCGCCTCCCTGGCAGTGCCGTCAGACTGCTCCTCTCTCCCCAAAGACCAGCTTTACTCAATACCGTAGGTTTGAGCCCAATGCACGTCTTCAGACTAGAACAAGAGCTGCCACGTCCCTTCTGCAACAGGCACAGAGCTACACACCTGATCTGTACCAACCAACCAACAACTGAGTTCTCCTACATGGAAGTTTTCAGCTTAGGGGTTGGCCTTGTGGTGTAGCAGGTTAAGCCACCGCCTGCAGTGCTGGCATCCATACGGGCACCAGGTCAGTCCCAGCTGCTGCACTCCCCATCCAGCTCCCTGCTTGTGGGGAGCAACTGGGAGCAACTCCGACTAGACTAAGTTACTGGAATTAAGACTTATTCTATGCATCTGCTCTCCCACAATATGGCGCTGGGAGAGGAGAAAACAGCTTCTACGCAGCTGCCTCTTGCCAACTTGAGTGATGACCTCCAGGAGCTGATCCTGCTCCTGATTGGAGGAGAGCAGCGTACTCGGCGTGTGGGCAGCCGAGTTGGGATTGGCGGAAGAGGACTATAAAGGAGGAGAGAGACAACATGCACCAGGAACATCTAAGAGGAACATCTATCTGAAGGAACACCTGTGCAGCCCCCGAGAGAGCCGGCCGGCGGTGTGCCGCTCCCCCGCGGAAGTGGGGAAAGTGGCAGGGGGAACCGCCCTTCCACGGAGGTGGAAGGGTCGGTAGCTAACCCGGGAAGAACCAGCAGCAAACCCGGGAAGGGCCGAGCAGACAAAAGAACAGCGCAGGGTCCTGTGTCGTTCCTCCACGAAGACAGGGAGCGACATAATGGTGCCGTGACTCGGATATGAAGCCTAGGCAGGGTTTGGTGTCCTTCCTCCACCAAGAGGGGGAGCGACACTGCTGAAGCACCTGGGAAGGCAGCAGAGATTGGCCCAGGTACAAGGGTCTCGGCACTCACGTGGGAGACCTGGAAGAAGCCACTGGCTCCTGGCTTCGGCCTGGCCCAGCCCTGGTCTTTGTGGCCATTTGGAGAGTTAACCAGTGGACGGAAGACATTTCTCTCTCTCTTTCCATAACTACCTTTCAAATAAATATAAAAATAAAAATAAAAATAAATTTCATGTACAGCTTAATTGCATTCCATAGTAAGTCCTGGAAACAGTACCTTTGAAGTTTCTGTATTTTACAGTAATCCCATCTCAAATGTACTTGTTCTCTGTCACAAATAATCAAATCGAAAAACCTGTGAGGAGCAGATGCTTACTGGTTCCCGTGTCTTATGCTGGAGAACCAGGGTTTGATTCCTGGCTCGAGATCCTGGCTTCAGCTGCCTGCTAATTCAAGACCCTGGCAGGTGACAGTAATGGCTCAAGAAACTGAGTTCCTCCCATCTACATAGGACAACTAGAACATGTTCCTCCCATCTACATAGGACAACTAGAACATGTTCCCAGTGCCTAGCCATAGGACAACTAGAACATGTTCCCCGTGCCTTGCCATAGGACAACTAGAACATGTTCCCCGTGCCTAGCCATAGGACAACTAGAACATGTTCCCCGTGCCTAGCCATAGGACAACTAGAACATGTTCCCCGTGCCTAGCCATAGGACAACTAGAACATGTTCCCCGTGCCTAGCCATAGGACAACTAGAACATGTTCCCCGTGCCTAGCCATAGGACAACTAGAACATGTTCCCCGTGCCTAGCCATAGGACAACTAGAACATGTTCCCCGTGCCTAGCCATAGGACAACTAGAACATGTTCCCCGTGCCTAGCCATAGGACAACTAGAACATGTTCCCCGTGCCTAGCCACAGGACAACTAGAACATGTTCCCCGTGCCTAGCCATAGGACAACTAGAACATGTTCCCAGTGCCTAGCCCCAGCCTCAGCCCAGTTCTGGCTTTTGCAGGCATTTGGGGAGTGAATCAGCAGATGGGAGTTAGATATAGATATAGATATAGATATAGATATAGATATAGATATAGATATAGATATAGATATTGATATAGATATTGATATCGATATCGATATAGGTGTGTATGTGTGTGTGTGTGTGTATGTGTGTGTGTGTGGGTGCTGTGTGTCTCAGATAAATACTTTTTAAAGCCTGGAAGTATAAATTAAATTTGACTATGCTATATAATTTATAACATTTCCGAAAGAAAATTTCACAGTGCAGTTTATCATTTTTTTAATCTTTATTTATTTATTGAAAGTCAGAGAGAGAGGGAGAGACAGAGATCTTCCATTCACTAGTTTACTTCTCAAGCGCCCACAGTACCCAGGACTAAGCCAGGCAGAATCTACTAGCCAAGAACTCAATCCAGGTCTCTCATAGAGCAGCAAGGACCCAGGTACTTACTCTGTCCTCTGCTGCCTCCCAGGGTACACTACTGCAGGAAGCCTGAATCTGGAGCAGTGCCAAGACTCGGTCCCAGGCACTTGTATGTGGAAGGTGGGCCTTCCAAGTAATAAACTTTAGGGAAACATTTCAAAAGGTAATGTCAGTTTTACCCGATATTTACTAAATACTTCAATCTGAGGAATCATTGAGGACTGAAAAACAGCACATTAAATTTTCTTTAAAAATTCTGCTTCAACATTACCTGTCCCAGTCCATGCCGACTGACCATCAGTAAGTAGGATAACAAATCCAGATCCCACTGTTTTCTCCCAAGAAATCTGCAGAAAGTGAATTATACTGGGTTCAGAAGCAAGACGGATTCTGCTTACTTTTCTCCCCATTTTTGATCACCTAAAATGGAAAAATAAATATTTTTATAGGAAACTGTAACTATCAACTAATGACTTTTTTTGTATTGACCTATGAGCTATGCAAACACCAAGAACATAAGGAAATGATTAAAACCAAAAACTGTGCAATACAAACACTGAACTCAGTACAGTGCAGTTTGCTCAACACTGACTCACAGTTTATACAGATGAGAAAAAAGAAGAGGCCTTAAATGGCAACTGATGTTCCCAGGTAATGGAGTGGAATAAAAATTACCATTTCAACAATACCAAGAGTAAATTTTACGCTTTCTTTTCCCCAAGAGTAAATACCCTCTTTTTCTACAACAAAAGAAATGGTCACAGGCACTTCGGTGAATGGTCTGGGAATGTGACAGTAATTAGTGAGGATAAACTTGACCTTAGCCTCTGTCTGGAGAAAGACTGTGAGAAATGACAAGTCAGTAGAAGTCCACTGTCGGCAGCAGTACCCTGTTACACCCTACAAAAGGAGTACCCAGGCTCAGTGACTCAAACACTCTGTCCACTGAGGCAGGAGCCCCTTAACAGAGACCAAGGAGATGAGATTATGACATCCTGAGGTCAATTTCTAAAACTCTGTGTTGTGGGCGGCTTTTGTGGTGCAGCAGGTTAAGCCACAGCTTGCAATGCCTGCATCCCACGTCAGAATGCCAGTACGTGTCCTGGCTGCTCCTCTTCTGATTCAGCTCCCTACTAATGCACCTGGAGAGGCAGCAGACGACGACTCAAGTCCTTGGGTTCCTGACACCCACATGGGAGACCCAGCATCAGTTCCTGATTCCTGGTTCCATGCTGGTCCAACCCTGGCCGTTGCAGCCATTTGTGGACTGAACCAGTGAATGTCTCCCTCTTTATCTCCAACTCAATCTGTCACTGTGTCTTTCAAATAAATAAATCTTAAAAAAAAAATATTGAAGTGTTACATACAGGCATAAAGGAATGCATATCAACAATACAATGGGGTGAATTTTACAACTGAACAAGTCCATGTAAGCAGCACCTACGTAAAGTAGCAGGGCACAACCACTCCAACTCAGTCTCATACGCATTCCCTTCCAGAGACTACTTCCCGAACACCCACTATGCTGTCTGCTGTCTTCTAACAGAGACTGCAGTTTAGAATGCTTTTGTGCCTCAAAGAAATGTAACTGTGCAACATATTCTACTCTGTGTCTCTGGTTCTTTGCCCAGCGTCACGCCTGCCAGACACATCCACGCTGTGACGGACAGCTGTGGAGCACCTTTGGGACCCTGCACTACTCCGTTCTGTAGACAGAGGATAATTTATCCCTGTGGGCACCTCCCAGGTTTTAAGGAAGAATTCTCACAGACATCTATGCCTGTCTGCCACATTTACGCCCATGAGCAGAACTGCAGACTCTAAGGATATATACATGCTCATCACGGTACTTCACGGGCACTCATTCTCTAAAAGGGCTGACCAGTTTCCAACTGCTGCATGAGAACTGTGAACACTTCCCATCCTTGGAAGCACTTTCCACCATTTCTGTTTCAGCATTTGGGTGGGTATGCAGTGGTATTACTTGTGGTTTTAATTCACGTTTCCCAGGGGTGAAACAGATACTGAGCCCTTTCTGTATTATTCACTGGATTTATGAATACCCAGTTTTGTGGAGTATCTGTTCAATCTTGCCAATATTCTTATTCAGTTATCTATTTATTATTAATGCTTTTATTGGTTCTTGATGATTTCTCCTTTATCAATTTGGATATGAATCCTTTTATATGCCTATATGCTGTATCATCTTCTGTTTGATGCGTCATCTATTCACTCTCATAAGGGTATCTTCCCATAAAAAGAAATTCTTACTTTTAATGAATCAAAATTTATCGATTTTTATGTTATGGCTAGCACTCTTGGAGTCCTGCTGAGGACCTCTTTGGTGCTGTGATATATTCTCCTGCATTATCTAGAAGGTTTAATGCTGTAATTCTTACATTTAGATCCCAAATCCACCCAGAATCAATTTTTGTATGTCATGTCAGATAAGGGTCAAGATACAGCTTTTCCTTATAGACACCTCACTGACACAGTACTGCTTACGGAAGGCCCGCCTGTCCCAACTGCACTGTAGTGACAACCTTTGTCTTAAACCCCATGACTGAATATCCGTGGGTCAGTATCCACATTCCTCAGACAGTCTCATTAGTCAGTTCGTCTAGTCCCACACCAATGCCGCACTATCTTAATTACTACAGGTTTACAGTGTCTTAATAATTCAATCTGTAATTCTTCCACATATATTCTTCTTCAAGATTTTTTTTAAATCTTATTCCTTTGTATTTCTATATCAATTTTAAAATCTGTCAATTTCTGCCTATGTACCTGCTAGTGTTTTCATAGGGTAATTTTTAGGTTCTGACATCTTTCCAACATTGAACCTTCGAATCAAAATGGATGGTATGAGGGCCAGTGTTGTGGAACAGTAGGAGGTTAAGTTACCATCTGCAATGCTGGCATCCCATCTGAGCACTGATTCAAGGCCTAGCTGCTCCTCTTCCAATCCAGCTACCTGCTAACGTCCCTGGGAAAGCAGTAGATGATGGCCCAATAACTTGAACAATGGCTACCCATGTGGAAGACCCTTATGGACCTCCAAGCTCCTGGCTTCAGCCTGGCCAAGCCCTGGTAGTTGAGGCAATTTGGTCAATGAACCAAATGAGAGACCACGTAGGATCTCTCTCTCCCTCTCTGTAACTATGCCTTTCAAGTACTATATGTGTATATATGTGTGTGTGTGTGTGTCTTGACTATTGTATTTTAAATTATCGTTTTCCTTTTTTTTAATAAAAGTCCTGAACATTTTTTTTTTTTTAACCAGGCAGAGTGGATAGTGAGAGAAAGACAGAGAGAAAGGTCTTCCTTTGCCGTTGGTTCATCTTCCAATGGCCACCGCGGTCGGCGTGCTGCGGCCAGCGCACTGCACTGATCTGAAGGCAGGAGCCAGGTACTTCTCCTGGTCTCCCATGGGGTGCAGGGCCCAAGTACTTGGGCCATCCTCCACTGCCTTCCCGGGCCACAGCAGAGAGCTGGCCTGGAAGAGGGGCAACCGGGACAGAATCCGGCGCCCCGACCGGGACTAGAACCCGGAGTGCTGGCGCTGCTAGGTGGAGGATTAGCCTATTGAGCCGCAGCGCCGGCCACTGAACATATTTGCTATGACTATTCTTAGGTATTTGAAAGTAAATTCCTGAATAATGCTAATTTACTCCCTAATTCTGATATCAGATTTACTAAATAACTTATTCATACTTAGATCTAACTGTACATATATTTTTTAAAGATTTATTATTTTTATTTATTTGAAAGACAGAGTTAGAGAGAGGTAGAGACAGAGAGAAAAGTCCACCATCCACTGGCTCACCCACCAAATGGGCAAAACAAGCCAGAGCCGAGCTGATCCAAAGCCAGGAGCCAAGAGCTCCCTCCAAGTCTCCTAAGAGGATGCAGGGGCCCAAGGAGTTGGGCCATCTTCTACTGTTTTCCCAGGCCATAGGAGAGAGCTGGATCAGAAGAGGAGTGGCCAGGACTAGAACAGATGCCAATATGGGATGCTGGTGCCGCAGGCCAGAGCTTAAACCCACTGTGCCACAGTGCTGGCCCCTGTACATCTATTTTACATATGCTAAAAGAGAGCTCTGAACAAAAAATTCTCTCCCCCCAAAAATCATGACAATAGACATTTGCCTTTTTAGTTTTCAATCTCTGATCTTGACAGAACAATCCCAAATCGTGAACAGAAAACTAATAAAAAGGATTAGTAAAAGTAGCACCAGATCAGTTAAAGCCTGACTTGGTTTCTTGGACCAACCATGCTGCAAAATTTTATAAACAACCTTGGAAGGTTGTTCTTAATTGATGTTCAAACCAGTTAATTATCCTTTGTTCTAGGGATGTCTGTCTTGGATTTTTGTCAGTAAACTCAAAAAAAAAAAAAAAAAAAAAAAAAAAAGAAGAAGAAGAAGACAAAAACAAATTGACCTAACATTGTCAAAATCACATACAAGGACATTTCAATAGTTCTTGGAAAATGAGTTTTATGAAAAAAACTACATATGCATAGATTCCAAAAATTTTTGTACCAAAATAAACATATCTTTTGATTCCATAATTTCTGAAGTATCTTCACATCAAATGAAAATATTTAAACAACTTATCATCTCTGACTCCATTAAAAATAACAGAAAAAGAATACTTTTCCAAAAATGAATGCTGCAACAACTAAAAGCAATGTCTCCATTTTATTGTAAAATATATTCTACTTTTTACTCCATACAATATAAGCTAAGAATCTGGACCACACAATGTAGTGCCGGAAATAGGACTAGAAGGGTATGAGATCTAAGAAAATCATCATCCTTTTTTTGTTAAAGACTTTGCAGTTTCACAAGAACCTTAGTATTACTTGAACAAATAACATAAATCTAGACAAATGAAACTTTTAAAAACACTAATCTCACTTTCCCCAAAACAGTGTTCCCGTGTCTTTATCTTCAGGCATACACACATCTTTCCTTAAATATACATTGTGTTGTGAGGAAAAGCCTTCTTTTCATATGAGTGAGTATAGACTTTCAGACCTAGAACTCTTAGGAACTAAATAAAACTCACAACTCACGGAGTACCATACTTAACTGCCAAGTATGCTCACATGCATCAGCTCCTAATTTTCACCAGAACCTTATCAAAACGGCAACTATTAGTATCTCCACTGTATTCTAGAAAGGAGAGGTGAAGTCTAACAGCCAAGACCACACACAAAGTCAGGGGTTATGCAAGGAGTCCACTCTATAGCATTTTTGCTGTTGCTAATGCACATGTCTAGTAGAGCTGAAGACAAGAATCAGGGCTCCACGAGACATCATCAGGTACGGGGGGAGTCTGGACTAGTAGTTAGGATGCCAGTTATGACAGCCATGGGATTCCAGCTTCTGGCTCTAGCTTCCTGCTAATGCAGACCCCAGGAGGTGGTAAGGGAGGTGTGGGTTCCTGCCACTGGCTTGGGAGACTTGCATTCAGCTCTCAGCCCTTGATTCTAGCCCCCTGGCCATTTTAGGCGTTTGGGGAGTGAACCAGGAGATGTAAGTGAGCTCACTTTCTCATAGATAAGTTGATTAGTATATTAATTAAATTTTAAAGTTACCAGGTAAAGAAACTAGGTCAGACTATAAAAGAGGTGTTCAGAGAGCTTTGTGCCCTGTGCTAATAAGCATTACCAGATGAGAAGCTGTTGTTTTAAGACTATTCTAAACCAAAACCAAGACTTTTCTTTTCAGTCCTCCACCAAATGGCAATTAACCTGGCTCATAATTTGCAAACAGTATAAGACACATGACAAATTAGCCAGTCTTGGTTCTGCATCATGCTACAAGAAAGAAACCTGCAACTGTGCTCTCACACCGTATTGCTGACAGCTGGACACATCCACTTGGGATTCCAAAAGGAATCCCACAGTAGACTTTCCACAAATACAAGAGTGACTTCAAAAAGTTCTTGGAAAAACTGTATTATGAAAAAAACTACAAATCTATTCAAAGACTTTTGCACCAAAATAAAATCTGTTAACTTTAATTTACTACTAACTTTTTGGAGTTCCCTTATATTGTCCTTGGATTTATTCAACATTATCTCAAATCTGTCACCCATGGAGTCTACCCTTTTCTGGTAGTTTCATCAGCTGGAAGCATACAGATGAAATCTAGATCCTCTAATATAAGACAGGCCTTTCCAGAAGGCTATGCCTTTGGAGTTAACTAAAACACTTCATAGATAGGTGCCTTCTCGTACCTCACCACATTGATTATTCTCTCAGAATTTACTTAGTAATCTTTGCCACTCAAAGCATAGCCCAGAACCCAAACTGATACTCTAGTTGTGCCAGAGACAGTAAAAGATAGGCAAAGCCTCATCACAAACAGTGCTTCCCTGTAACTTCCAGGAAATACCATATTTGCTTTTATATTATTATATTTAATGATAATGAAAATGGTGAAAGCTGTGTTTGGCATTTTGGTTCCTGTTGGTTTTCTACAGATTTCTATTTGAGTTTGCTACGGAACTTCCCCCACATACATTATTGCTAATTTGCATTTATTCTTTCCTATGTTTACAATATGAGGTGTTTCTGATACTTTTTTGCAGGAGTGCAATTTCATATTTCATACTTGGCTTGTCAAGTTTAGGCAGAATAATGATTTTCTTCTTAAGACCCAACACATTCACTATCTCTCTCCCTGACACCGTCATGTAAAAAGCTGATAAATATCTATTCTAAGGACTCAAATCATTCACACAAAATGTCGAGCAGGACAAGCCCTAGCATGGCCCTCTGAGGGCTGCTGTTGGAAACAATCCTCCAAGCGATATGAGGCTTGGGTACAACAGCAGTGTGCCCCTCACATCTGTACCTCAGTAATGAGACAGGGAGATGGAGTCCTGAGCAAAATCGACCTACCCTACCAAGACTGGCATGCAATAACCTTACACTCACTTATAATGATTAGAGCTTCTTCTATGAATCCAAAAGTGATTCTTCAGGTAAATCATTCTCGATTATTACCTAGATTGGCTACTAACGCTGTGGTATGGCACACAGCATTGATTTAAAAGCAAGTAACTATTCTTTTTCTAATACAGGAATATCCTTTATGTGCACTTCAGTAAAAGACACTTCAACTGTTGAAGCTAACAAAGTTATAAAAAAGTCAACATATGGAAAGAAAAAATACATTATTAGTTGTCAAAACCAGGACCAATGCATAAAGATGAAAAACTAGAGAGAGGACGTGAACCAAAGCAACACCCACGTTAGCTGCTCTGACACCATCTCCCCGTCAATCTGAGTTATTATCCCAACAGCCTTCTCCACAGGAGCTGCTGAAACCAGGTGAGAGACCCACAAAGCCTAGTTTTCATACAACAACAAGAAGTCACATAGGAGGAGGCACTTTTTTGATGGCACCGCTGAACATCTCAGAGCTGCACAGGGGCTCACAGCCCTTGTCCACAGGCTCCTATCTGTCGCCTGAATATCAGAAGGCTGCTCGGCCAGGTGGGAGGCCTCTACACCTAGATTACTTCTCACAGATGGAAATGGTAGACTTGTCCTGGAGTTAGGCAGACATCTGTGCTTCAGTTGGACAGACTCATTTTAGCACTTATCACAGCCAGCATGAAGTGGGCCTGGTGTGCACCCTTGAGACTGTGAGACCCAGGGGTGACTCTGCATAGTGCCAATGCAAGCAGCCAAGGGGCTATCTTTATCATCCTCCTCCAACCTTGCACAGACAGAAACAACAAGACTATCTTGGGACTCAGTGCTGAGTTGGTAAAGGTCAACACTAGGCAGATCCCAAAAGACCCCATCCCTAGGTCAGTGCCTGTGGGTGGGTTCTCTAGACTTGCCCCTGTATCATGCAGAGACCTGTGCCCTGGTGGGATGGACCTGTTTCACCATGTATCACCGCAACCTTGCCAGGATCAGGCATGCAACCCCATGATCACACAGGGCCTAAGGAGACCACTATGACTCACCTAGCTCCTGTCGGGATGGCAGACAGGCTACCTCTATCATCCCTCCTACAACCTCGGGCAGACAGCAGGGAAGCAGACTCTACTGGGACTCGGTGGCAGGCTGATAAAATACTGATGGTTCCTGGCCCCAGCCAGTATCTGCAGTTGGAGTCTCTGGACTTATTCCACAAGCAAACAGAATTACATGGCCTCCTCAACTGATCAGTCTTATACCAGTCAGCATCACCAGCACCTGGTATGAACGTCAGACAGGAATTCTGCTGAGCATCAAACAGACTGTAGCAGAGCGGGATTCAATCCACTCCCAGGCTGCAGTGGATTGTGGTTCTGGGTGTGATGAGCATCATGGTATTGGCATTGGAGGCAACAGGACAAGGCATCAGGGCCCAGTCCAGTGAATGGAACAGAGTTGTAGGGACAGATTACACCTTTTAAGTGCTTGCTTGGTTTGTTCTGAACAATACACCAACTACAGATGTGGGACAGATCTCAGCTTGGGGAATGATTTAGAACTGAATAAATGAAGATTGAAAAAGTGAAAATGCACCCAGAGTGGACCTGTAGCAAACTTCAAGTTACAGTGCCATTGAGTGCTGAAGTAACAGAAGTATCCACAAGTTCTAATAATATAAACAGACTGCTTGGAATTTCTGAAAGGACAGCTACAAGAAAAGCCAGATTACTGTAACTAATCCTTCAATGCACAAACCAACACGTGTCAAGAACCTCCAGGGAATCGTGACCTAATAAACAAAGCAAGATGCTAGAAACTAACCGTCTAGGAATTGAAATTTCCAAATGTTTGGACAGAGACTTAAAAATAGCTATTTTAAAGAAATTCAATGAACTTCAACAGAGAGAACACAAATAATTTAATACTCTAACAGAGAAGCTTGACAGAAAGATGGAAGAAATTCAAATAAATCAAACAGAAATGGTTCAAATGAAAAGTACGCTAAGTGAATTTAAAATGCAATTGAAAACATCAACAGCAGAATAGATCAAACAGAAGGTTAAAGACACGCTATCTGAAACACACAGTAGCAGATGGGTGTTTGGCATCCTCTGGATGCCCACATCACATAGTGGAATACCTATGTTTAAACTCGGCTCCGCTCCCAATACCAGCTTCTTGTTAATGTGCACTATAGGAGGCAGGAGGTGATGGCTCACATAGGTGGATTTCTGCCAGCCACATTGGGAGAACAGATGTTGTAGGCATTTGGAGAGTAAACTAAAAAATAGGATTTCTCCCTCTCTCTTTCTCTGCCTTTCAAAAAAATAAAGAATAGAAAAAAAATACACAGTTGGAGGAGAAAAAAGAAACAAAAAGAATCAAAGGAATGAAGAATCTTATAGAAACTTTGGAATAGAGTGAAAAGAAAAAAACATATCAGTTACTGGGATTCAAGAGGGAACTGGAAATGACAAAGGGATAGGAGGCATATTCAAAGAGCTAATAACCTAGAGAGGGAAAACTATCAGGTACAGATAAAAGGTCACCCACCAAGTCTACTCCAAGACATATCACAATCAGGGTTTCCAAGGTTCAGCATAAAGAGCTGACTCTCAAAGCTCCAGAAGAAATGAAACAAATAACAGAATGGGGTCTCAATTCACCAGACTACAGACTTCTTAGCAGAAATCTTACATGTCGCTCCCCCTCTTCGTGGAGGAACGACACAGGACCCTGCGCTGTTCTTTCGTCTGCTCGGCCCTCCCCGGGTTTGCTGCTGGTTCTTCCCGGGTTGGCTACTATCCCTTCCACCTCCGTGGAAGGGCAGTTCCCCCTGGCCACATTCCCCACTTCCGCAGGGGAGCGGCACACCGCCGGCCGGCTCTCTGGGGGGCTGCACAGGTGTTCCTTCAGATGTTCCCCTTAGATGTTCCCGGTGCATGCCGTCTCTCTCCTCCTTTATAGTCCTCTTCCACCAACCCCAACTCTGCTACCCACACGCCGAGTACGCTGCTCTCCTCCAATCAGGAGCAGGTCCCACAGTTTATTGGTTGAACTGGAGGCAGCTGTGTAGAAGCTGTTTCCCTTCTCAGCGCCATATTGTGGGAGAGCAGATGCATAGAATAAGTCTTAATTCCAGTAACTCAGTCCAGTCCGGATTGCTCCCCACAGATCCCCCTTTCTTTTTATTTTTGGCGTTGATACGCGCCTGTCTTCGGTGTCCCGCGGCACACACTCTGCTCTACTTGCTAGAGTTGCCACAGGCTCTTACAAGTCCTATCAATCAGGCAAACCGAATCCGGGTCCTCTCTTCGCCATGTTGTGAGGAGGTTTTTAGGCGCTGATGCGTGCCTGTGTTCGGTGCCCTGCAGCGCATGCTTTGCTCTGCCCGCAGGGGCTTACAAGCTCTATCAGGCAAACCGAATCCAAGCCTTCTCATTGCCTTTTTGTGGGGAGGCCTTACTGATGTTAATTCGTGCCTGTCTTCAGTGACCTGCGGCGCATAAGCTGCTAGCCGCCGCAGGTGCTCATCGTGCTCATCGCCTCACTTAATCAGGCAGACCGAATCCAAGCTCTCACATTGCAGTGTTGTAGGGAGGCCTTTCTATTTCTCTATTTCTCTATCTCCGGGCATTCCTATTTCTCCCATTTTACTTCTATCTTCCAGCATTCCTATTTCTCTCATCTTTACTTCTAAACTTCTATTTCTCTTATCCCTGCAGCTTCCCGGCGCCTCGCCCTGCCGGCAGCTTCACGGCTCCACGCAGCTTCCCGGCGCCTCGCCCCGCCCCGAGGCTGCTTCTCGGCGCCTCGCCGGCTGAGCCGCTTCAGCCCGCGCCTCTCTCATCTGCGCAGCTTCCCGGCTTTGCGCGGCTTGGCTTCGCGCGCTCCGCGGTCTCCACGCCCTTCGCGTCTGCACCATGGCCTCGCGCCAGCCCCGTTCCCTATCTATTCACGCCCCGTGCTCTCTCTGCACGCGGCGGCTTCCGCGAGTAACACAGCGTAGCTTACGTGTCCGCCACTAGCATTCAATCTAAGTTCCCTGGGCTAGCCTGGCGAATTCAACCCAGCATACGTCTCCGCCCCACGATTTGGCTTCCCGTCCTTTGCTCCCCGGGCTAATCAGACGGATCCCAATCTGGCTTACGTTTCAGCTTCTGGTTTCAACTTTTCGCCCCCCATTCCCGGGCTAACTTGAGAATCCCAAAGTGGCTTTCGTATCCGCCTCGGCCTGCCCCCCGCGGCTTCATCCTCCCTAACATTCTTCTCTATCCGGTATGTTTCCTTAAGTTTTCTTCCAACAATATTCCTCTCATTTCTCCTGGCTTCTCCCCACAGTCCGTATCCAAGTCTAAGTTTCTTATAGGTTTCACTTTCACTTTCAACCTGCAGTCCGTATCTAAGTCTAAGTTTCTTCTTGCTTTCACTTTAAATCCTAACTTCTTTCCCACAGTCCATATCTGAGTCCAAGCCTCCTCCAGGTTTCACTTTCGCTTTCAATCTCCTAGCTTCCCCGCCATAGTCCACATCCGAGTCTATGAAAGCTTTCACTTTCGCTTTCAATCCTAACTTCTTTCCCACAGTCCATATCCGAGTCTATGCCTAGGCTTTCAATAGCTTCTTCCGGCACCTAGGCTCTTTGCTAGTCTCTCTCTCCGGTATTTTCCCAGTTCTTCCCGTTCTTTCCCTCCTAGGTTTCCTTTCCGTCCTAAGTTTCCTATCCGTCCTAGGTTTCCTATCCGAGTCACGGCACCATTATGTCGCTCCCCCTCTTCATGGAGGAACGACACTAAGCCCTGCCTAGGCTTCATATCCGAGTCACGGCACCATTATGTCGCTCCCCCTCTTCGTGGGGGAACGACACTAAGCCCTGCCTAGGCTTCCTATCCGAGTCGCTTCCTATCCGAGTCACTTCTTCCCTCCTAAGTTTCCTTATCCGAGTCACGGCACCATTATGTCGCTCCCCCTCTTCGTGGAGGAACGACACAGGACCCTGCACTGTTCTTTCGTCTGCTCGGCCCTCCCCGGGTTTGCTGCTGGTTCTTCCCGGGTTGGCTACTATCCCTTCCACCTCCGTGGAAGGGCAGTTCCCCCTGGCCACATTCCCCACTTCCGCAGGGGAGCGGCACACCGCCGGCCGGCTCTCTGGGGGGCTGCACAGGTGTTCCTTCAGATGTTCCCCTTAGATGTTCCCGGTGCATGCCGTCTCTCTCCTCCTTTATAGTCCTCTTCCACCAACCCCAACTCTGCTACCCACACGCCGAGTACGCTGCTCTCCTCCAATCAGGAGCAGGTCCCACAGTTTATTGGTTGAACTGGAGGCAGCTGTGTAGAAGCTGTTTCCCTTCTCAGCGCCATATTGTGGGAGAGCAGATGCATAGAATAAGTCTTAATTCCAGTAACTCAGTCCAGTCCGGATTGCTCCCCACACTTACAGGCCCAGAGGAAGTATGATGAGACCACCACATCTGACTCACAAGAAAGGTTAAAGAGAATTTTTCAAACTGAAAGATAGACAGTAACAAACAATATCAGAAAGCAGAAAACTCACTGATAAGACTAATTGTACTGACAAACTCCTAAACACTCTAATACTGTAAACATGGTGTCATAAATCATTAATATTAGTGGGGGAGACTAAAAAGCAATTAAAAATAATAAAAGCTACATAAAATGGTAAGAAACACCTAAGACAGAAAGAGGCAAAATGAGAAATAAAAAGAATCAATTGTGAGGAGGAATGGAATATGGAAATCTTTACCAGTATGTCTTACCTCTTTGTGTTTATTTTCCTGATTTGTGATGAATGTTATGTTCCTATTATTTCAAAATAGCTTGTTACAACAAAAAGAAGTATTCTGTAAGTCTCGTGGTAACTAGAAAGCAAAAATTTATAATATGTGTCCCAGACATAACAAGTAATCAAAACACACTATTTAAGAAATTACTTAACCACAAGGAAGAATACCTAAGAGGGAGAAAGACAGGAACTACAACAAAATAAGAAAACAAGTATCAAAATGGCACCAGAAAGACCTTACCAAAAATAATTACCTAACCTATGAATGCATTAAATTCTACAACTGGAAGGCAGAAGGAGGAAGGGGAATTTTTGGCACAGTGGTCCAGAGTGTACTCGGGATGCCCACATCCCGCACCTGTGTATCTCTACTCGCTTCCAATTACTGCTTCCTGCTACTGCAGACCCTCCAAGGCAGCAGGAGATGGTTTGTGCACTGTGCAGCCTGTGTCACACGCTCTCTCCCCCCCCTTTTTCTTTCTCTCCCCCCTCTTTAAAATACAATGAAAATAAATAAGTAAATACGATTTAAAAAGCCACAGTGACCCAATGAGTAAGAAAACAAGACCGAACTATATGCTGCTTATAAGAATCTCACTTGACTTCTAAAAACACACAAGTTACTGAAAGCCAAAGTACGGAAGAAAATAGTCCATGCTAATGGAGTCTGAAATAGCACATTAGGAACCATACCTCTATCTGATTAGAAATAGGTTTTAGGAGTGAGCATTTAGCCTAGAGATAAGACTGGGAATAAATAAACCCCCTGTACCAGAGTACATCTGACTCCAGCTCCTGCCATGGGCTTCCTGCTAATACAAAGCCTAGAGGCAATACTGATGGCACGAATGATGGGGTGCCTGCCACTAATGTGGGAGATCTGGACTGAGTTCCCGGCTCCCAGCGTCAGGTCAGGCATTTGGAGGGTGACCCAATGGACAGTGTATCTCTCTTTCCCTCTCTCTTTCCTCTCTATCAATGTATCTACCTCACTACCAAATAGACAAATAATAGATTTTTCAACAAAACTAGTAAAAAAAAAAAAAAAGTCATTATATAATAATAAAGGGTTCAGTCCCATGCTGTGGCTCACTTGGCTAATCCTCCACCTGAGGCGCCGGCACCCCAGGTTCCAGTCCCAGTCCCAGTCGGGGTGCTGAATTCTGTCCCAGTTGCTCCTCTTCCAGTCCAGCTCTCTGCTGTGGCCCGGGAAGGCAGTGGAGGATGGCCCAAGTGCTTGGGCCCTGCACCCGCATGGGAGACCAGGAGAAGCACCTGGCTCCTGGCTTCAGATCGGCACAGTGTTCTGGCCATGGCGGCCATTTGGGGGGTGAACCAATGGAAGGAAGACCTTTCTCTCTGTCTCTCTCTCTCTCACTGTCTAACTCTGCCTGTCAAAAAAAAAAAATAATAATAAAGGGTTCAATCAAGCAAGAGGAAATAACAAAATAAATAAAAAGACACAGGCGTGTGGCCAATGCACTAGCATAGTAGGTAAAGCCTCCGCCTGCAGTGCTCACATCCCATATGGGTACCGGTTCATGTCCTAGCTGCTACTCTTCCAATCCCGCTCTCTGTTAATGGCCTGAGAAGGCAAAGGAAGATGAACCAGGTGCTTGGGCCCATGTACCCACAAGGGAGACCCAGAAGCAGCTCCTGGATCCTGGCTTCTGATTCGTCCAACTCCGGCCATTGTGGCCACTTGGGGTGTGAACCAGCAGACGGAAGACCATGCTTTCTGTCTCTCGCTCTGTCTGTAACTCTGCATCTCAAATAATAAATATTTAAAACATATAGAGGTACCCCTCGAGAGTAACCAAATATAAAGGAAATATGAATAGACCTAAAGGGAGAGCTAGACTCCAAAACAATACTGCTTAAGCCTTCAACTCCACTCTTTGAGCAATGGCAAGCCATCCAAAAGGAAAATCAGTAAAGAAACTACAGAGCTAAATTGCAAACTGCAACAACTGGGCTGAGGAGGCATCTACAGAACAATGCATCCAACAGAACACACATACTTCTCAACAGCACCTGGGACATTCTCCAGGAAACAGCATATGGTAGGACATAAAGCAAGTCTTAACAAATTTTAAAAACTAGAAGTCAGATTGATTATCTTTTCTGATCATATTACAACAAAAATAGAAAAGAGTAAGAAGAAAAAATTTGGAAGCTACATAAATACATGGAAATCAAACTTATTCCTGAACAATCAATGGATGGAATTATGAAGAAAAATTTTTAAAAATGTATTTAAATGAATGAAAATGAAAACACGGTATACCAAAAGCCACAGACTACAGCAAAGGCAATACACTAAGAAGTTTATTCAATCAGTGTCTACATTTTTAAAAAAAGATCTCAAATAAACAACCTATCACAGCATCTCAAGGAACTAGAAAAATATGAACAAGCCAAATTAAAAATTAGTAGAAGGTGGCCGGCACCGTGGCTCACTAGGCTAATCCTCCGCCTTACGGCACCGGCACACCGGGTTCTAGTCCCGGTCGGGGCGCCGGATTCTATCCCGGTTGCCCCTCTTCCAGGCCAGCTCTCTGCTATGGCCCAGGAGTGCACTGGAGGATGGCCCAAGTACTTGGGCCCTGTGCCCGCATGGGAGGCCAGGAGAGGCACCTGGCTCCTGGCTTCGGATCAGCGCAGTGCGCCGGCCGTAGCGCGCTGGACGCGGCGGCCATTGGAAGGTAAACCAACGGCAAAAGGAAGACCTTTCTCTCTGTCTCTTTCTCTCACTGTCCACTCTGCCTGTCAAAAAAAAAAAAAAAGAAAGAAAAAAATTAGTAGAAGGAAAGAAATAAGAAGACTTGAAAATAAATGACACAGACACTAAAAAAAATTACAAAAACAGCAATGAAACAAAGATCTATTTCTTTGAAAACACAAACAAAATTGACGAATCCCTAGTTAGACTAAGAGAAAGATGATTCAAATGTATAAAATGAGAAATGAAAAGGGAGACAATACACCTGGCACCATATAAATACACAGGGATTTTTTTGTATTTCCCTTTTGATTTCTTCTATGACCCACTATTCCTTCAGTAGCAGTGTTGTTCAATTTCTAGGTGTTTGTATATTTTGTTGAGTTTCTTATGCTGTTAATGTCCAGCTTCATTTCAGTGAGATCAGAAAAGATACATGGTAAGATTTCAATTTTGTTGCATTTGCAGACTTGCTTCATGGCCAAGCATATGGTCTACCCAGAGAAAGTCCCATGTGTTGATGAAAAGAATGTGTATCTGCCCCTGTGGGATAAAATGTTCTGTAGATATTGATTAGATCCATGGGGTCCATAACGTAGATCAGCTCTATTGTTCTTTGTTGATTTTTCTCTAGTTCATCTGATAAAAGTGGAGTACTGAAGTCTCCCATTATGACTGTATAGAAGCATATGTCTCCCTTTGGATCCACTAGTGTTTGTTTTAAATAGATGAGTGTTCTGGCTTTGGGTGCATGTATGTTTACTACAGTCCCAGCTTCATGTTACATGGATCCCTTAATCATTACATAATGACCTTCTTCATTAACAGTTCTGTTCTTGAAGTCTATTTGGTTCAATATTAAGACAGCTCCTTCTGCTTGCTTTTTATTTCCATGTGCATGGAGTATCTTTTTCCATCCTCTTCCAGTCTGTGTACATCTTTGTTGGCAGGGCACGTTTTTTGAAGGCAGCATATACATGGATCTTGTGTCTTAATCTTTTCAGCCAGTCTGCATCTTTTAATTGGATAATTCAGTACATTTACATTCAGGTTAGTATTGAGAAGTAATGCCTTGAGTCATGCCATTTTTTCATAAATATTCCTTTTTTTTCAGATTTCCTTTGTACTATTATCGGGTTTTGTGACTATACACACTTGTACAATGCTATCCTCCTCTGTTTCTGTGTGTAGTAAAATCCTTAAGGATCATTAGTAAGCCTCCCTGGGTAGTGACAAATTCTTTCCATTTTTATTTGTCCCTGAAGGTATTTATTTCACCTTCATTTCTAAATGAGAGCTTTGCTGGGTATAGTATTCTGGTTGAAGGCTTTTTTTTTTTTTGGAATCTGCCTGCAATAATCCTTTATTGTTTTTTCCTTTAAGGCTACAGAAAATCTGCACATAAACAAGGCGATCAGTTCTCATAATAAAAATATCCCCCTACAAACAGCCAAGGTGTCCAGTCAGATCCACGTTGAGTGTATGTTGTATCACATTCTGTTCCACAGGTCTACTTTCTTGTGACTCTGCAGGGTTAGCATCAATTCTTTCTGGAAATATTAGCTTCTCACAAACTGCTTCCTTTATTGGTAAATATTGTGATATTTCATTAGGTCCCGTGAAGAAAGAAGGTGGAACGTGCATTAAATTAGAAATTTTGAAGGCTTTTTTTCTTTAAGGACTTAGACTATATCTCTCCATTCTTTTCTATAGCTAGTAGGGTTTCTGAAGAGAAATTTGTTACTTTGCTTGGAGATATTTTAAAAGTAATCTCACCTTTCTCTCTTGCACATTTTAGAATCTGTATGTTCTACTTTTGAAAGTTTTAATATAATGTGTCATGGTAAAGATGTTTTGTGATCAGGTCTATTTGGGGTTCTGTGTGGTTCCTGTATTTAGATGTCCACATCCTTCTACAATTTAGGAAAATTATTAGCTATTATTCACTGAATAAGTTTTTAAGATTTTATTCATTTATTTGACAGGCAGAGTTAGAGACAGTGTGAGAGAGACAGAGAGAAAGGTCTTCCTTCCTTTGGTTCACTCCCCAAGTGGCCACAAAGGCCAGAGCTGCGCCAGGAGCCAGGTGCTTCCTCCCGGTCTCCCATGTGGGTGCAGGGCCCAAGCACTTGGGCCATCCTCCACTGCCTTCCCGGGCCACAGCAGAGAGCGGGACTGGAAGAGGAGCAACCAGGACTAGAAAGAGTGCCCATATGGGATGCCGGTGCTGCAGGCGGAGGATTAACCTAGAGCGCCACGGCGCCAGCCCCTGAATAAGTTTTCTATGTCCTCCTGCTTTTATCCTCCTTTAGGAATTCCTAAGACACATATATTCAGTCATTTGATGACATCTCATAAATCATAAACATGGTTTCATGTTTTGGTTTTTTCTTTTTCGTTTGTCTATTTCAAAAGATTTGTCTTTTGTTCAGATACTCTTTCTTCTGCCTCACTGAGTCTGTTAATGTTTTCTGCTGTATTTTTACTTGACACCGTGAGTGCTTCATTTTCTAATATTTCAGTTTGATTCTACTTTAATATCTTTATCCCCTGGCAGAATTTCTCTCCCATGTCATGTATGAATTTAACTCATGTTATTGTTTCTCTTTAAGTAATCTTATAATCATTATTTTGAATTCCCTTTCCAGCATTTCGTCTATGTCCTCATCTTCACAGTCTAATAGTAACCATTACTGTGTTCCTTTTGGGGTGTCCTACTGCATTCCTTGTTCATGTCCCTTATTGTTTCTACATTTATTTTTGTGCATCAAGGAAAATATTTGTTGGTATCTCTTCTAAAGGCTTTTTTCTTAAGAATATGCTTCGGTAGTTCAGTGGAATGCCTGGGACTTACAGCTGATATCCAGAGATGTGTGCTGGGTGGGGCTATGGAGCTCTGTCCAATGTTTTGGATCTGTAGTGACACTCAAGTCACGACCGGAAGACCTCTATCCACAGTAAGGGGAGGGAATGGTCATAATGGCTGGTGTGTCCATCACCTCAACCTTTCCTTGAGACATGTTGAAAAAATGCCAAAAATATCAAACACTTCATGAATTTGCCTGTCATCCTGACACGTGGGCCATGCTAGTCTTCTCTGTATCGTTCTAATGTAAGTATATGTGCTGCCAGCAAGCACCCAACAGCATATTAAAAACATTATTGGGCTGGGTACTGTGATTCAGTAGTTTAAGCAGATAATTCCTATATCTGAGTGCCCGGTTGAGTCCCAGTTCCTCGGTGACTCTAATCCAGCTTCCTGCAAATGCACCTGGGAGGAAGCAGATAATAGTGCAAATGCTTGGGTTCCTGCCATCCATTTGGGAAACTCAGAAGGAATTCCTGGCTCCTGGCTTCAGTCTGGCTTAGTTCTGGCTACTGCAAGCATTTCTGGAGTGAAGCGACAGATCTCTGTTTCTCCTCTCTCTGCACTCTGGCTTTAAATATCTAGACGCCTGCTTTAGGGGCAGTGTGCAGTGCAAAAAACAATTACCTATCATGGTCAAGTAAGATTGATCCCAGGGATGCAAAGGTGATTCAACACACACAACGAATTGATATGGTACACCACAGCAACAAAACAAAGTGCCTAAATCACTTGCAGGAACGGTACTGGATAAAATCAATCATCTCTTCATGATAAAAACTAAACAAATTATATAGAGAAGGAATAGATCTCAGCATCATGAAGGCCATGTAAGACAAGACAACAGTAAACATCATACCAAATGGGAAAAAGCTGAAAACTCTCTCGTATCTGGAACAAGACTAGGATGCGCACTTTCTATACTTCTATTCAACATAGTAGCAGAAGTCCCAGCCAGAGCAATTAGGCAGGGGAAATAAATAAAGGGCTTCCATATCAGAAAGGAAGAGGCCAAACTGTCAGCTCACAGATATAATGATGTCAAATACAGAAAACCTCAGACTCCACCAAAAATCTGTTAAAACTAGTAAGCAAAATTAGCAAAGCTGCAAAATACAAACTCAATATGCAAAATCAGTGGTGTTATTAGAATAGCGAATTACCTAAAAAAGAAATTCTATTTCCAATATCTACAAAAATAAATACCTAAGAATAAAATTCAACAAAGAATTGAGATATCTCTCAATGAAAAAATATAAATGTTTGATAAACCAAATCAAACAGGACCTCAAAAATGTAAAGACATTCTAGGTTCATGGATTAGAAGAAACAACATTGCTAAAATGTCCATACTACCCGAAACAAATTACAACATCAATGCAACTCTACCAAAATATCAATATTTTTCACAGAGCTACCAAAAAGTGCTACTGAAATGCATAGATAACCACAAAGACCCTGAACAGCTAAAGAAATCTTGAGGCATAATAATAATGCAAGAAGAATTATACCACCTGATATCAAAATACATTATAATGCTACAGTAATTACAAAGCTTATTAGCATAAAAACAGACACACAGACCAACTAAACAGAATACAGACCCTAAAAGTAAACCCATCCATCTCAGCCACTTAATCTTTGACAAAAGCACTAAGAACACGTTACAAAAATTGCAGTTTTTAGTAGAAAAATTGGGTAGCCACATGCAGAGCAATGAGACTAGATCCATGTCATTCACTGTTCAAAAATTCACTCAAAATATATTAAATACTTAGATGTAAGACCTGAGATTTTCAAATTCCCAGAAGAAAACATAAGGGAAAGGCTTCAGGACACTGGAACAGGTAAGCCTTTTTGTTTGCTTTGTTTTGTTTTGTTTTGTTTTTGAGCAGACCCAAAAGAATATGGAACAAAAATAAAAATAGACAGATGGGATTTCATCAAACTCAAGTGCTCTGAACAGCTAAGTAAACAATTAAGGGTAAGGAGAAACTCTATAGAATGGAAGAGAATACCACAAGTTATATATTCTGACAAGTCATTAGATGAACGCAAATCAATAAAAAAAATAATAATCCACTTTAAAATTGGGCAGTTGAAGGGCCAGCATTCTTGTGGTGTAGCTGGTTAAGCCTCTGCCTGCAATGCCAGCATCCCACGTGGGTGCTGTTTCAAGACCCACCTGCTTCACATCTGATCCAGTTCCCCTCTAACACACCTGGGATGGCCTAAATCCTTTGGGCCCAGCACCCACATAGGAGACCCAGAAGGAACTCTGGGATCCTGGCTTCAGCCTGTCCCAACCCTGGCCACTGAAGCCATGGAGGCCATTTAGGGTTTGAACCAGTGGATGGAGAATCTCTCTCTCTCTCTCTCTCTCCTCATCTCTCTGTAACTCTGCCTTTCAAATTAATAAAAGTAAATGTTTTTTAAAAAATTGGGCAGTAGACCTAAACAGGCATTTCTCAAAGACAGACATAATGGCCAACAAGTACATGAAAAAAAAAATGTTTAATAGCACTAACCATCAAGGAATTGCAATTCAGAACTACAGTGACATGCCACCTCACTCCAGTTACACTGGTTATTATCAGAAACACAAAAGACGCCAAATGAAGGCAAGGATGTGGAGATTAGAAAAACACTCGCACACTGTTGGTGGGAATAAGCACAGCCGTTGTGGACACAGTATGGAGGTCCTCAACCATCTAAAATAACTGCCAGATGAACCAACCATCGCTCCTCTGGGTAGCTGCCCAAAGGAGATGAAATCACTCTGATGGAGAAACCCCATGTTTACTGCAGCACTATTCACACCGGCCAGGAAACTGACAGGGCTTAAGTTCCATCCGCTGATGAAGGATACAGACAATGTGCTACACAGGCGCAAGATACTGTCATCTGTAACAAAGCCGATGGACCTGGAGGTCCTTACCTTAAGTGAAATAAGCAAGGCACAGGTCAACAAGTATCACATAATCTCACTTGGAAGCCGAGTCAAAAATAAGCTGAGCTTACAGAAGTTAAAAGTGAAATGGCAGTTAGCAGAGGCTGAAAAGGCAGAGGGAAAGGAGGATGGGTAAAGTTTGATTAATGGGTACTAAGTAACAGTTACACAGAAACAAGAAGTCCCAGGGTTCTTTTGCACAGTAAGGTAAGTATAGATAATGTACTGTACATTTCTCTACTAAAAACAAAAACACTACAAGATAGTGTTTTTGAATGTTTTTGCCATAAACAAATGTTAAATATTTGAGGAGACAGATATGTTTATCTGACTGGATATCACATAATGAACAGACATATAGAAACTTCACATGGTACCCAATAAATGCGTACAATTTTTATATGTCTGTTAAAAAATTCTTTTCTAAACAAAAACTAGAGAGAATCAGGCTCTGCCCTCAGTATCCCCAGATTCCACATTAGAGGGTTCCATTCCTACAGGTCTGCATCTGCAGGCTGAATCAACCACGGATCAGAAATACTCAAGGGGGGGGGGGGGTCCCAGAATTTCCAAAAAAATAAAACTTGAATTCACCAAACAAGGTACACTATACCGAATCCTGGTGAGTGTTGTAATGCGTGGCTTACAAAAGAAATCTGCAAGAGTTGAAAGAAAGAAAATGTCACATTGTCACTCCACTTAGAGTAGGAGTAAACAGTTCAGTCTGCAGTAACGTATGCCGACCTCTTTTTCTTGTCATTATTCCCTAAAACTTTCAGTCTAACAACTGTCACCACTGCATTAGGCATTAAAAATCATCTAGAGATGATACAAAGTATACAGGAGCCCGTGTGGGGCACATTAAGCAGTTAAGTCACCACTGGGGATGCCAGCATCCAGCATCCGAGTGCCTGGGCTCAGGTACCAGCCGAATTTCCAATCCAGTTTCCTGCTAATGCAAATCCTGGGAGACAGCAAGAGATGGTTCTAGTACTTGGGTCCTTGACACCCATTTGGGAGATCCAGACTGAGTTCCCAGTTCCTGGCTTTGGCCACGCACAGCCGCAGCCTCAGCTGTTGCAGGCATTTGGGGACTGAACCCGTAGATGGAAGTTCTTTCTACTACTGCATCACCACCACATAGAAATGTTAAATACTTGAAGACACAGGTATGTTCATCCTGACTGGACATTACATAACATATACATGCATCCAAACATTACACGGGACCCCTTCAACACGTATAATTTCTATTTTCGTTCACCATCTTATATAGTGGACTTGATGATTTTCAGATTTTGGTACTTGTAGGAGGTCCTGGAACCAGCCCCCTGTGGGAACTGAGGGAGAACTATATTCTCCAATCCCACAGCCTGAATCCTTACAAGATGGTCTTTGAAAAACTATAAGGATATCATTCACTTTTTCATTTGAAGGAGAAGGGCATAAAATTGCTTCAAGTTTTTATGATCTATACATAAAATCCATTAATCTCCAAAAATAAAATATTGACATTTTGTTGATACTAAGTTTACTGTGAGCAAAATTCATAAATTATGAGTTTAATGTGCCTTCTCAATTTGAAACATATTTCTCAACTTACAATTGAGTATGAAAATAAAAATCCATTTTGTTAGCTCTTCACAAAGCAAATCATACATGTTAAAAACCTATATATTTTGGGGTAGGGAAGGATGGCTAATTACAGACTGTTAGAACTGTAAAATAAATTCACAGAGTAAACCCCAGAATGAAACAAAAAAGTGTAAAATTAAGAATTTAAGATCCCCCCAATTGATAAATTAGCAATAATTCTAATTTCTACCCAAAGTTTACTGAGAAAACTACTTGTTCTTCTTTCCAATAGGATGTTATAAACACCTATAGCCCCATAAATTAACCATGTTAAAATTTTAGAAGGTTTTAAATTTGTAGATTTCACATCATAATCACTAAAATAAAAGCATAATCTTTAAACATCTCATTTAGTCATTTTTTTCCTACACTGGCCATTTTTGTCTAGATGTGCTTAATTCTGACATGCTTTA
This sequence comes from Oryctolagus cuniculus, assembly GCF_051225735.1. Taxonomy (NCBI): domain Eukaryota; kingdom Metazoa; phylum Chordata; class Mammalia; order Lagomorpha; family Leporidae; genus Oryctolagus; species Oryctolagus cuniculus. Next base: position 6,269,378 of record NC_142880.1, on the reverse strand, counting down.
TCTATTTGTGAATACTTACTTTTAGGTCAATTAATCTGTACACTTCATTTATTCACATGGTCTCTAATACTTAAACTGGAAAATGTGTTCTGTTTTTCTATTCCAATTACTGAAAAAGATACAGTGGTTTTCATAATTCTAATGGGCCCCAAATGCACAATTTCTTGGAGGGGGCAGTAGAATGTTAATTTCTGCCTCTATTGTACTTACATAGAAACATACAAAAATGAACACCCATAGAGTTTATTTTTTTCTTACGTGTGCTTTAAGAACCACACTACTGTTACTGTCAGTTTAACTCTTGGAAAGCAACATACAAATTAGAATTATGCTAAAACAGCAACTGGATTCATTGCTTGTTCGCTTGTTTGTATTTTTTTCACCATATTTGAAACAAGTGACAAATTTCTAATTATATAAACTCATTTAAAATTAAAATTCAATATTTCAATATGCCTGTCAGTAACTCACTCTTTCACAATAAAAGGGGGGGGGCCTAAATCAATAATGGTAATACATTTGCGGATCAGATTCATTTTATAATTATCTTTGAATTATTCATGTTTCAAATATTTTTCACTTTTCTGACGAATTCTAGATACTCCTCACAAAAAATTATATGGCTTTATTTTAATGATTGTTATTTTATTAAGTTCAGATCTGAAACTTAGACTACCACCTGTGACTCATGTTTAACCATTTAACATACTAACACCTCACAGGTGAAAACCAGCATCACTGAACACTGTGCCGCAGTAGGCTCAGAAGTTTTATCTATCCCAGTTTGTCCTGATTTTGTGATAATATGGCATTTGAGCCAGTTTTGAAAGCACTCCATTCTTTTACTTACTGAGGTCACCCTCTCATTAAACAGCAAATAGCACGTATCTGAGAACCACCACAGCAACAGAAGCAAAGAGGGCTTGGAGCTCCTTTTCAGACGCAGTTAGAGTAAGCTGGCCATCTCCGCTTTCACCAGGCTGTAAAAGGAAACAGTCACAGATTCTGCCCCAAGACTCCTGGAAGAAAGGGGGTGGACTCCTCTTAGAGACGTGGATTGATGAGGGTTGTAAGAAAGCCTGTGTTTTGTATTCTAAGGGCACTAAAGGTCACAGTGGTATCAGCACCTCTCCCAGCCTGAGCCAAGGATCTAAGAGGAGCCTGCAGGTGGAAACAGTTGGGTCCCACCCCAGTCTGTACATCAGTGGCTTTATTGAGAGCTCAGAACAGTTGAGAATTGAGAAGCTTATCTTTAGTACTTTGTGTCTTTGATACTTGGCCTCTCTCTTAGCAGAGAAATAAGTTGTTGGCTGGTATGCAACTGATGTGATCTACTGCCTGAACAAATACCATTCACAGTTGCTTCTGAATAAACAAGACACTTTTTAAATTAGTTTACAAAGAATTTTGTATGCTCTTTTGGATGCTGATATGGAGAAATGCAGAAGCCAACTCTCTTAGGTCAGCTCAAGTCCGTCCCAACACTGTTATCATTGTAACACCATTCTGAACTTGAGCTTTGCTTCTTTTCCCTTGTAGTAAGTCATGGCTTCTTGTCAAGCTGTTGGGCTGCAGGTGTTCAGCCTCTGCAGCTCAGCCAGGGAGTTGTACTTACAGCTCAGACAGGGCTAAATGCATGTTTCTAATGAAGCAATTAACTCAAGTGCCCCCTTGTTGAGAAAAGCAGGCAGAAACCTAAAGTGAGTTCAGAGTAAAGATTAGCACACAGCACATGCTGTTAATAGTCTGCAATTAGATTCCTGGTCACATTATTTTATCTGACTTTATTGTTTAAAATAAGGCGGGAAAGAAAGAAAATGTAAATTTTAAACCTAAAGTACTCTCATAGTTTTTTTTTTTTTTAAATGTCCTATCACATTACAAGATTCAAATACAGGAATGTATAGAATTATTTTTTTTTAAAGAGGGTTTCTGTAATGACCATGAGGTTATTTACTTTTGGAAAGCAAGTAACAGGATAATTCAATAAAATTAAGCGCAAAGGAAAAGATTATCTATGTACTTAGTATGTTTCAAAAGCACTGACCATTCATGTTTATCTTTCAACAGAATTCCCACAATGAGGACACTTTAAATTCATAATTCAATCCTAATATTTTCATTATTTATTGCATGTCTAGTAATATTCCAGTTGGTGTTACCAAAGAGTAAATTAAGAGTGTTCTACCAAAAATATAAAAAAATCACAAAATCAATTTACCTTTAGATTTCCAAAGCAATTAAAACAAAAATGTCAAGTACCCCTTCTATAGAAAAATGCTTTCCTGGAGTAGTATTTTCAATTGGGAATATCCTAAACTTTAAGAGTAAAGAGTGTATAAATTATTAAGTAGCAGTCTAATTGTATCACAATTAATCACATTCTAATAACTCTGAAAATGAAAGTTAAGGTAACCAGCTATCCAGGTTTAGCTGGGATTTTTCTGGTTTTAAAACAAAGCACCACATCCTAAGAAATCTCTCAATAACAGGCAAATCAGGAATGTCAGCCACTGTAGGGTAGTAGTAAAACAGTTAGGACTGTTAACATAATCTTGCCCAAAAACTCATAATGTACAGCTGATGTTCACGGAAAATAATGAATTAATTTGATGCTTCTAAAATAAAGCATTTGAACCATGAAACAAGTGTAAAAAACATGACATCTGTGCCACACTCACAGTCTAGTCTCCATTTCCTCTCATGACGGTGGAATGCCAGCTGCTATTCCGAATATCCTGTTATTGCTTGTTTCCTCTACGTATCTTTTACAAACACCATCAATGATCATTTGTTTCAGTGAGTCATCTAAATTTCACTTCCTTCCTTTTCTCTTATCCTGGAAGGTGGGTACTAAAAAGCAATAAAGTGATCTAAGGCCTGAATAAATTCCCCACACAGAATCTAACACTCGGATCCAAAATGTCCTTAAAATTGGACCCAAACTTTAAAAAGAATCACTTCTTTCATTTTCATCAAACGGCTACTCTCACTTACAAACAAGCTTGGCAGAAAGGAAGTGACAACATTTGTCATTCTGGAAACTTTCTAGACTGGCACAGCAACACTTCAGTTCTAACTGCAGCTTCACGTGAGAATGACACTTAACAGACCTATAGAGAAGAGATGACAACATTCCTCAAGGATACACAGTCTTTTATCAATGAGAACTGGGTAATTCTGGTGCCTTGAGCCTGGGGATTGTTGACACCTCTCCTTTTAATTCCAGAGGAGGGAGAGTGCTCCCAGGAAACACCACCCATGAAGCTCACAGAGAGGATCCCTCTTGCCAACTGCGATGCTAAACAGCAAAACGCAACTAAAAGCGCTTACCAGGAAAAGGAACAAAACTGAACTAGTTTCTTCCCGCTCACAAACCCCCATTTTCTTACCAATGTACATCTATCTGTTTCTTAATGGCAAACAACGGAATGAATGATAAGGTTGTGGTACTAGAGAAATGAGAGTTAATCTGGAAGAAAAAAAGTTTAATGTATCCTCAATTGTTGAACGTATCTAAGTTCAACCATCCAAAAATACTTAGGTATCATATGAAACTGATTTTTAACCTACACAAATGGCAATTTCATCTAATTCAGGTGAGAGTAGGAGTTAGCAACAGTACATGAGCACACACATGCCAAACTGAATCCAAAGAAGACTACCAACTTCTTTAAGCGTTCTAAAATACCACTGGATTAGCCATGACCATGCACACAAACCACACAGAATTTGCCGACAAGCTTCAAACCACACAAGCATCAAGACTGCCTTTGTCATTAGGAAGAAGTTGGAAAATGTGTAAGCTTCATAAAAAAAATGATTATTTTTAATCACTCTCACAAAAGAGTTAATGAAATTTTTCATACCTAATAAAGTCACTTTGTATAAGAGAAGTTTAATTTTGCAAGGCAAAATTCACTTTTCAAATATTTAATTTAAAAGGCTCATTAGTTTGAAATAATGACTTGACATCAATGTGCAAGAAACCAGTTGCAAAAATTCCACTCCATCTACCTGTCCATCAGACATTAAGGAAGCAGTGGATAGAAACTTTGTGCTCAATAAAGAAAACTCTAGAAATTTAAAAAAAAAATGAAGCATTCCTTCCAGAAACTTTGAATCCACTTAGGGAAATATAAGAAAATTTTACAAAAATCATAGCTAAAATAGATATATTCAAAGCAATACAAAGTTTTGCTCTGTGGGAGTTAAAGTATTTACAAAATAATAAGAAGTATATCAAGTACATAATAGGTGACAAATGAAAATTGCTATATTTTCCAATGTAAAAAAATTGCAGAACCAAAATAAACAAAAACAAGAGATGAAAAAGAATGCTTATATGAGGAATCTAATGTTCAGAAAATTTAACACCAAGAATACACTATCAGATCCACTAAAAGCAACAATGAAATTCTAATGCCTAGAAAGTTACCTTTAATAAAAAAATATAAAATGCATATTATTAAATTCAATTTTGCCTATATGACTATATCATTTTGATATAGTGATACACAAAGGTACACAAAACGTAAGAAACACAAAATATTCAGACAAATGCCGATTCAAGTGCATGCTTCTCATTTTACCAAGGGCCCTAGCTCCAAAGGAAACAAGGACATACCACAAAATAAATCATAAAATTTTCTAAAACAAGTTGTACTAAGTTTTTTTTGTGTGTATTTTAGTATGACACCTCCCTTGCTCAGGACAAATGATGATCATGACCAATTGTATAAGACTTCTGTTATAAGAAGATGCTTGGATTTTTGCTAAACTCCATTTGTATTTGAGGTCTATATAGGTCTAATAGCAAAGTAGCTATTGCCCAGTGAGATTCAGCCAAGTAAGAACATCCCAAGACATGACAATCACAATAGTTCAGGTATGTCCGATTCAGTATCAAGGGAATTCTCTGACACAGGACACAGGAGAGAAAGAGGGAAAGACAGGGAGAGAGGGAAAGGATGAAGGAGAAAGGGAGAGCGAAATTTGAGAATGAAAATATACGAACAGCAAAAATTAAATTAAGGTTCAAATATGGCTAATATATAGCTAATCACAACATTTACACAAAGAGGGTCTTACTAAATCGTTAATTTCACCTAAGAACTCAAGCCATGTGTGTGTCAATGAGGGAATGGAATAAACATGTCATGAACTGTGCTAGGAACTTGCCATATACTGCTTTAATCTTCACAGTCACACATCTAAAAATGAGAAAATCGAAATTCAGCCGGGTTACTTAAGAGCAGAAGTGTACTCAAGTTTAGAAGTATCTGATACACAAACACCAAGGAAAGACTCAACCCTGGGTGGTCTCTGAATTTCATATCGGACCTCACGTTCTCAGTGTTCCTTCTGTTCTCATCTGATGACGATCAAGACATCACAACTACTGTTAACTCCTACCAATAAGTTTTCTTCATTTCTGCTATTAAATTGTCTTCCCTTAACCTATAAACAAGTTATAACAAAGCCTTACCCAGATCTACATAGTGAGATGATAAATAACTCTGAATTTCTCATGTGGGAACTTCAAATAATTCAGGCAAAGTTCCTTATCAAGATTATTATACCCTTACCATTATACCTACTTTATTTTATATTATTCTAACAATTTTAAATTTAAAAGTATACAGCTCAATCCTTCTTGTGCTACTCATCAAATCCCCCAAAAAATATTTCTTTGAGGAACTCCTTATGTCTCTTGTTTTAAAATGAAAGAGGTGGGGGCCAGGGCTGTGGCGCAGTGGGTTAAGCTGCTGTCTGCAGAGCTGGCAACTCACGTGGGTACCAAGTCGAGTCCCAGCTGTTCCACTTCTGAACCAGCTCCCTGATGTGCCTGGGAAAGCAGTGCAGGATGGCTCAAATGCTTGGGCCTCTGCATCCACACAGAAGAACTAGAGGAAGCACCTGGATCCTGGCTTCGGCCTGTTCCAGCCCCAGCTGTTCCAGCCATTTGGGGAGTGAACCAACAGAGAAGCAAATGAAGGATCCCCTCCCCCCACCAGCCCCCTCTCTGTTTCTCTCTCTCTCTCCTCTCTGTCTCTAATTCTGACTTATAAATAATTTTTTTAAAAATTAGAGGTAAGTTACTAGAATAACTACAGATGTATATACAGTAAATATGTCAATTGATTTTTATATTTATTTTATTATCCTCCCCTTTCCTCACACTCTGACTTTTCTGATATAAATCCTATCTTAAAACTAAACTTACTGTTTTGGGATTCAAATAGAAAAGAACTCATAACACACTGGCATAAATATGTTCCCTTGGCAACACCCACAAATTCTCCCTGAACTACCAGCTATGATAAATTCATGCTAACAGAAAATCAACATGATTCTGATCAAATCTCTGAATCTAACTACTAATCTCCAGGAACACAAAAGATAGAGGAACACGTTCCATGCTACTAAAGAGATACAACCAGCAAAATCTAGACAGAGAGAACTCCAGCGGGCAACCATCTTAGTCTCTTCAACAAAGGAGTTTCAATGGACAAAGTATTGGGTCAGGGCTGGCACTGTAATTCAGCAGGTTAAGCTGCCACCTGGGATGCTGGCATCCCTTATGGACCCAGGGTCAAGTCCCAGCTGCTCCACCTCTGACCCAGCTCCCTGCAAATGCATGTGGAAATCAATACAAGATGGCTGAAGTCCTTGGGCCACTGCCACACATGTGGGAAACTCAGATAAAGGGCTTGGCTCCTGGCTATGGCCTGTCCCAGCCCTGGCCATGGTGGCCATTTGGGAAATGTAGAACCCGAAAGATCTCTCTCTCTGTCTGCCCATGCTCCCCAACCCTCTTCTACTATGCCTTTAAAACAAATCTTTAAAAAGTTATTGGGGGGCTGGCGCCATGGCTCACTTGGTTAATCCTCCACCTGCGGAGGTTAATCCTCCACCTCCATATGGGAGCTGGGTTCTGGTCCAGGATGCTCCTCTTCCAGTCCAGCTCTCTGCTGTGGCCCGGGAGGGCAGTGGAGGATGGCCCAAGTGCATGGGCCCCTGTACCCACATGGGAGACTAGGAAGAAGCACCTGGCTCCTGGCTTCGGTTTGGCGCAGCGCTGGCCGTAGCAGCCATTTGGGGAGTGAACCAATGGAAGGAAGACCTTTCTCTCTCTCTCTCTCTCTCTCTCTCTCTCACTGTTTATAGGTCTACCTGTCAAATAAATAAATAAATAAAGGTATTGGGAAAAATATACATGTTAAAAGATACTTAAAACAACAGCAAACTTAAATCATTATTCAACCAAAAAACTTAAACTTTTTAAAGTAACTTGAGAAAGCCCAAGTCAAATTAAGGTATTTGGTAACATTACAGAATTACTGTTAAATCTGATATTTTAAAAGAATAGTGGCTATGTTCTATGAAGTGTCCATTTTAATTATATATATATATAGTAAATTATGTACATTTTTTAATGCTATGATTCCTGGGATTTCTTTGAAAGTAATTTAGAAAAGAAGAGCAAAGGGTGAGGAGAATAGAAACGAAATGAAATGCACCATGGGATGATACCAATGATGCTATATGATCAGTGCATGAGAAGCCATTAGAGTCCCTATGCTTGTATGTTTAAATTGTCCATAATGCATTTGTCAGCTGTCTGTTACTACAACAAAATATCTCAGAAAACAGACTCTATACAGAGAAAAAGTTTATTTTTGGCTCACGGTTTGGCATGTTCAGAGTCCAAGAAACAGCAGGACTCACTGGGTAGGTCTCTGGTTAAGGCTCTTCTGCTGGCACAATGCCATGGTGGCTCAGAGAATCACATGGCAAGAGAGAACACCTGTGTCTAGGTCACTCCTTATGAAGCCACCAGGATTAGATCCTGGGGCTCCACACCAGCAACCTTATCCAACCCAATCACTTCCCAAAAGCCCACCTCCCAACAGTGTAACTGGACACTTGCCACTCTTTCAGTGCCATTATCATAAGACTTTGGGGACCAAGCCTTTAACACACAGGCCTCTAGAGGACACCCAAACTGACCTCCAAACCATAGCACGTATTTGTCAAAATAAAGTGATTTCCAGCAAATGTTACTGAGCATCAGGCTGATGATACTCATTAGAGGCATACTTGTAAAAAGATGGAGAAAAGACATCTATTAGGAGTCTAATCTTAAATATATAATTTAAAGCTTCAAAATGAAGGGAATATATCTAAAGAATTGACTTCTTTGAAACTTCAAATAAGTATTATACCAGGAACACCAGCACAAATGCTCTTAAAAATATTTTAAACTGAACTTAAGAACAATAAAAAAGCTGAAATTATTACAATATTTATCAGCACTGTATAAATAACCTGTTCAGAAAGCCAAGACGTGGGCGTTTGGTGTAGTAGGTGAACACGCCACTTGGGATGCCCAAATCCCATACCAGAGTGCCTGGGTTTGAGAGCCTGGCTCCACGCCTGCTTTTAGCTTACTGCTAAGACACATTTGGAATCAGTAGGTAATAACTGGGTCCCTGTCCCCGACCTGGTAGAGCCAGACTGAGTTCCTGGCTCCTACCTTTGGCCTGCCCTAGCTGTTGCAGGCGTGTGAGCAGTTTACCAGCAGTAGATGGAGGACCGCTATCTGAGTGTCTGTCTCTCTCTGCCTCTCTTTCAAATAAACATCTGTTAAAGCCAACACATAGTATATTAATATTACAGTATTTAAGCTACTTAGTTTGTATATTGTTATTACATGTAGCACCCATAGTAAAGAAACAAGCAGTAATAGAAGTGCTGATATTTTCCAAGATTTCTCATCCTGTGGCATACCATGAGAACCATGCCATTTGGGATGTTTGAGCTCAGCAGTCTAACAGTAAGTAGTCGTGTATTAGCTCTTCAGTGCTGCAACTACATGCCTGAAACGAGCTCCTACGCATGAGGGTTACTGTGGTTCACAGTACAAGATCAGGCGGGTACCACCTGGTGAGGCTGGAGAATGGCACATTGACAGAGACTGTGGAATTCAAGCTTGTGAACATCCACGTGAGTTCAGCTGTCATGTCTTGTTCTTTTTTAATATTTATTTATTTATTTATTTGAAAGAGTTACACAGAGAAAGGAGAGGAAGAGAGAGAGAGAGAGAGAGAGGAGAGAGAGGAAAGAGGTCTTCCACCCGCTGGTTCACTCCACAGATGTCTGCAACGGCTGGAGCTACGCCGATCCGAAGCCAGGAGCCAGGAGCTTCTTCCAGGTCTCCCATGCAGGTGCAGGGGCCCAAGGACTTGGGCCATCTTCTACTGCTTTCCCAGGCCATAGCAGAGAGCTGGATCAGAAGTGGAGCAGCCAGGACTCGAACGGCACCAATATGGGATGGGAGCACTGCAGGCAGTGGCTTAACCTGCTACGCCACAGCACTGGTCCCCCACATCTTATTCAAACAGTAACAAGCAGTAACTTAAATGGCCTAATTAATTTCATCTGTATTAATTTGAATGCTCCCAACTGCAGGATTCAGCACTGTTAGCTATCTCTCTCAGCACTGGAGAGCAATGCCATCAAAGCCGTGACTCACATCCCACGGTATTTCAGGTTAGACATTCGGGCAGACACAGTAGTGCTGCAAGATCAGCTGTGACTTGGGATGCCCGCATGCCATCAGAGTGTCAGATCCCGTCCCCGTTATTCTACTTCTGACCCAGCTTCCTACTTATGCATCCTGGGAAGCGGCGGATATCGGGTCAAGTACTTGGACCTCTACCACCCATCTGGGAGAACTGGATGGAATTGTGGGCTCCCGGCTTCACCACAGACCAGCCCTGGCTATTGCCAGCATTTCCAGAGTGAACCACTGGTCGAAAGATCCCTCTCTCTTGTTCTCCCTGCCCCCGCCTACTTTCGAGTAGATAAACATTTTTTGGGAAAAAAAAAAAAAAAAAAGAATGCTGCTATTAAAAGTATCTTCATTCATCCAACATTCAGAGAGAATTTTATTTTGCCACCCCACACAGACTCCCCTTGTTGTATCAAGAGAACCTTGAATGCCTCCCACCTCTACTATTCTCAACCCAAGGTTTTGGGCAGGCTGACTCTGGCTCCGGGTCTGAAGGTGGAGGCACGGACCCAGGGTAAGCCAATGTTACTTGCTAAGTACCAGTGACCGATTCAGAGATGAGACAGGGAGGCTCAATTCCAAGACCTCATACTTCTTCTACTTGTAGAGGAGAGGATATAAACTTCTCTACAAGATTTGATGTCCTGATGCTGTAAGCCTGGAGCTGCTGAGAACAAAATGAGCACACCAGGAAGCAGCACTGAGAGGTAACACCTCAGACCTGATCCCGCTTGCGGCAGACCACAGGGATGTTTGGTTGTAAGGCTGAGAGAGCCACTTTTTTTTAAAGCCACCTTGTTCAGCCTTTGAATCGGACAAATTTCAGCAAGAACCATTGCTGTTATCTAGTGGTTGTGTGGATCTCTGCAAATCCTTCAAGTCTCCTAATTTCAATTATCTCATTACATGCAAAAATGTTACCAAGTAAATAACGTATACATTCTGCCAGGAGTATGAGTACTACATTTTGGGAAATAGTATATTAAACTCATGATATTCAAACTGGAAGTTTGACGTTTTCAGTTTCATGTTTCCAGTATCATCAAATCTAAAACACATGACATTTTGAAAATACTGACAACTTTGTTATGGGTACAGAATGAGTAACTAGTAACAGGTGATTCACAAAGACAACTGATGAATATTTGTGTAATGGTCCTAAGGATTCTAGAAGGGAAAGCGTTATTATTTACACATCTGTTCAAAACAACTGTTTTAAGTCTTGGTTACATGGTAGAAAGTGTTTTCCAAGTTTTTTAAAGTCACCAATTAATAAATCTAATGTTTTCTCCTCAAAATTCAACATATTTCTTCAGCATATACACAAATACCCTCTAAAAGAGGGATTTAGTCAATGTGCATTTCAAAACTGCAGTTTGGGGCCAGCAATGTGACTTAGTGGGTAAAGCCACTGCCCATGGTGCTGGCATCCCATATCGGCACTGGTTCAAGTGCAGGCTGATCCAATTTCAATCCAGCTCCCTGCTAGTGCACCTGGGAAAGCAGCAGAAGATGGCACGAATGCCTGGGCCCCTTCACCAATGCTGGAGAACCAGAAGAAGCTCCTAGCTCTTGGCTTCGGATTAGCCCAGCTCTAGCCATGCGGTAATTTGTAGAGAGGAATGGGAAATCAACCTATCTCTCTCTCTGACTCTACCTTTCAAATAAATAAATAAATATTTTTTTAAAAAACTGCATTTTTCTCTTTTATCTTTAACTACTATAACAGAAAAGAGTAAGTTAAGCACCTTTTATAATCATATAAGATCTGTCTTCTCTTGCTTATCAAGGAATTTATGGAAACATGCGAACTTTTGACAGAATATATGTCTTCCATTGTACTTTCCATCAATTCTTCACAATAATGCATAACACCATGATGTGGGTAGGAGATCAGATTACCAAAAAACAGACATCTATCTCTACCATCAGAAAACAGAAGCCAAGAGGGGACAAGTCCTGACACCCACGTTTCAGGTTCTTCTAGACATTCTTAGGACTGCCAGTCAAAGAATATTATGTCTAGCCTCCTACAAGCTTAGGAAACACGTAAGATTGCTTGTGTGGTTCCAAAGACTACCAATGAAAGCTGCAAAGATTTCTCTGTTTTCTATCAACACGCTCTTTGCTAAGTCACAGTGATAATCACACGGGGGTTACCAGTGGTTATCCACGACCTCAACCAAAGCCATCCCCTTCTCTTCCACAGATGCTGCTGGGACACAGAAGGCAGATAATGAGAGCCGGGACACATCTCATCACACCTGAACTTCAGAAACTTGCTCTGCTGTGGTTTGGGAAGTTCCTGAGAGCACTTTCTAAGTCAGGACTTCAGTCGGTTTTCTCTGTGGATCAATGTTAAAAATGAGGAGCTGGGTTCATAAACACAATATTAAGGCAAATTATTTTTAAATTAAACTCATATATGAGCATCATAACACCAATAACTTAAGAGTAATAATTAACAACTTGCTATCATTTCTAACAAAGACAAGCTAAATCCATAAATGGTACTCCATTAGCATATGAGCACACACTATAAAAATGTCCACCTACAAATTAGCAAAGAAACACCATGAACTTTTAAATTTTCACTTTGTACGTGCTCTGCAGTTTGGACAGATGTGACTCTCTTTTCTCTGAACAGCTGCTCATTCAGACAGGTTCCTTATATACAGACTGAACCGTGTTGAATGAAAAGGTCATATTTCTTAAACAGGAACTTGGCAACTTCTAAATCCTGTGGCAAATACTGGCTTGTCTCCTTATGTCAATATCCATAGTGTCAGGATTTTGACAAGCTTCTTCAACAATAGTTGCATCTTATTTCTTGTTTCTGTTCCAACTGAGCAAATACCTTCTTTATCCAATAAAATGTTCATTCACTGCTCAAATAAAATTACCAGTAACCTAATGGCAAGACCAGATGGAACTATGTTCACCTCAACATTTCAGTCACTGTTGTTGGGTTAGGAAAGCTCAGGAAACTATGCACAGAGCCAGGATGAAGTGGCCTCCAAGAAATATTTGTTTTTAATTACTTAACTTAATCTCCGACCTAATCATCATTATCAACCTCATCATTAATACTGAGACCTTCTCAGAATTTATAGTTAATCTATTTGTTAGTCCAAACAGCTAGGTTAAGATTCAATAGACTGGTTTATACGCTGAAGATTATGGTCAGAAATCAGTCTGAATTCATGCCAATCAGAAAGGGAAATCTAACACATTACCTAGGATTAAACCGTGTTTTAAAAACAAAAATAGTGCCAAGTGTCAGAAATCACGCTAACAAACTAGTCTTCATTCAATATCCTATGAACAAATTTAAGATTATTGGGGAAAAATGTTGCATTACCTTGTAAACACCCCGGGATTATGCAGTACATAAGCAAAGGTTTATTAGAAGCAACTGGGAATAAGAACATTTGGCAGAACAGCAAGGCCTTATGAACAATTTAGAATTCTAATACAAATTTTTTCATGGGGGCAATACAAGTCTTTACAGCATTCTCCCCAAAAGAACTCACTAACATTATAAATTTTCTCACTATGCAGTAGTCCTCAGGATCAATGACTTCAGTCTTAGAAAAACAAAAAACTACAACTCACTTTCTAATCACTGCTGATAAGTTTACAAATGACAAGAAGCAAATGATACAAAGCTATAAAATGCATTAACTACATACTACTTGTACAAAAGAAATATTTCTATTAGTTTAAAGACAGCCACCTTTTTCTAGCAAATAAAACATTGATTTTATACTCTGAAAATCCAGCCTGAAATCAGAACTCTACTGCTTTAGGAGACTGTTTAGTCATGCCACTAACGCATTAAAACAGTCACTGACTACTTTCTATGTACCAAACTCTGATATCCTAAAAGAGTATCACAAATTCCCAGTTCTCTAGTGAGAAACACGCGAAAGGAATTTTTTTTTTTTTTTCATGTCTCAAAGATCTTCCATCTGCTGGCTCACTCCCCAAATGCCCACAACAGTAAGGACTGGACCAGGCTAAAGTCAAGCATCTGAGTCCCGCATGGGTGGCAGGGGCCCAAGTGCTTGAGCCACCATGTGCTGCCTGCCAGGGTGCATCAGCGGGGAGCTTGCCTGGAAACAGAGGCTGTGTTATGATATGGGATACGGATATCCCAAGTGGCAGCTTAACTCACTGCACCAGCATGCCTGTTCCTCCAAACAGAATGACAATACAACCTTGTGTAATACACAGGCACAGTGGGAACTGCGCTGGAAAGTGGGGCTAATGGCAGCCTGACATGCTAGGGCAGGCCTCCTTGAGTTATACCTGATAGGAATCTTAAAGGAGAAAGGGAGAGGTAGAAGGGAAACAGCTTAGGACTAGAAGATGACAAACAAGGAAGGCCCTTTCCAGGCAGAGGAGTCTGCATGACCCAAGGCTTGGAGGTAATAAACTGAATGACATATGGAAATGCAGACAGGTCACAGGAGCCAGACCATGTAGAGACTTGCACGTCAAAGAGAGGACACTGACTTTTCCTAAGAATCAAATGAGGAGCCATGAGAGGATTTTAAGCAGAGAAGTAATGTTACATTCCATTTTAATTTTTTTTTACTTTGGAATCATTTTGATTTTACAAAAAAGTTGCAAAGATAAAACAGAATGTTCCTGTACTGTCCCTCACCCAGTTTCTTCCAATACTAACATCTCAGAGAACCACAGTATCTTTACCAAAGGTAGGAAACAATCACTGATATATTACTATCAACTATACTCTTGTTTTGGGGAAATGGAATTCAGTTTGGGAAGCTTGAGATGTCTTTTAAATTCACAAATTGAAATGCACAGCTATGACTGGCTATGTGAATCTGGCGTTCAGAGAGGGGACTAGGAATACAAATGTGAAATTCTTTGATATTCAAAAAATATGTAAAGTCATAAGACTGAAGATATCATCAAAAGGAGGTATCGAGAGAAAAAGGACCAAGTATTGAGCCCTGGAACACTTCCACAACAAATGATTGAAGAATAGAAGGATCAGGCGAAGGAGACGGAGGAGGAACCATCAACACTGGAAAAGGAAAACCAAGAGAGATCACGGAGAAAGGAGTGATCGGGAGTGCCAAAGGCTGCTGATAACCAAATATAATGAAGAGCGAGAATAATCAACACCCAGATGCCGCTGATGACATTAACAGGGAAGTGTAGGACAGTGTGGAAGCAACAGCCGTGTTAGAGCTGGCTCGAGGAAGAACACAGAATGAGAAAATAGGACAGCAAGAACTCTTTAGAAGGGTTTTGTTGCATGGAAAGGTAAATAAATGGACATTAAAAATACAGAATGGTTAAGAGAAGCACTTCGTTAAGGTGGAAAAATTACACGCAAGGCAAAGGAGACTACTGTAGGTCTCACTCCAAGAGCCACTGGCTAAGACAATAAAAAGGAGGAAAACGCACAAGCGCTAGAACACCAAGAACCTCAG
Source organism: Oryctolagus cuniculus (assembly GCF_051225735.1). Taxonomy (NCBI): domain Eukaryota; kingdom Metazoa; phylum Chordata; class Mammalia; order Lagomorpha; family Leporidae; genus Oryctolagus; species Oryctolagus cuniculus. The sequence continues at coordinate 6,254,333 of NC_142880.1, read as the reverse complement.
GCCCAGGCTGGAGGCTCCCTGAGGATCAGAAGAAACAGCGACTTAAGCAAAACCATGGTCTTTCAGCACCTGCGTCACAGAATGGACACAACATTAACACTGCACCAAAGCGTAAAGCGAAACGAGAAAAACCTCGTCTGGAGGCATGAAAGCAGTAACAAAGCAGCTCAAAAGAAAGTCACTCACTCTTGCACAGGATCCCTCCCCTCAGGGAGCTTCTAATTTAGTGGAGAGGGTCATGGCACACAGTAACAGCCAGCATTTACTGAGTGGTTACTGTATGCCATATCTGACTAGATGATGCATTTCTGTTAACTGAATCCTCACCACGCTGAGGACGCCCGTGCACTCTCTCCACACAATACAAAAATGTACAACTTATGGGGCTGGCGCTGTGGCGTCGTGGGTTAAGCTGCCGCCTGCACTGCCCGCATCCCATATGGGTGCTGGTTGGAGACCCAGCTGCCGCACTTTCAATCCAACTCTCCGCTATGGCCTGGGAAATCAGTAAAAGATGGCCCAAGTCTTTGGGCCCCTGTACCTCTGTGGGAGACCGGAAGAAACTGCTGGCTTCGGATGGGCAAAGCTCCAGCTGTTGCAGCCAACTGGGGAGTGACCCAGTGGATGAAAGACTCTCTCTCTCTAATTTTTTCAAATAAATAAATAAATCTTTAAAGAAAATGCACAACTTTTAATCTACACTTCTAAAAATCCCATATGGAACCAGAGTTGATAATACTCTTCCTGATGCAGAAAAGGCAGTAATTTGGGGCCAAAGGAATGTCTAGTGTTAGTAAGAAAATAATCAAACAAGATTTGAAATGCAAATCCACAGAGGAGACACCAGGAAAACAAAACAGACTTGAAAGAGTGACTTAAGTATTTAATCTAGTTTATTGCCTTTGGGAAAAAAAAAAAAAGTGGGGATTTACGCGCTTAATTAATACGCGGCTCAGTCACTACCTCCCCAAAGATCTCACCGGATGTCAGATTAGCTGTGTCTGTAGTCTCACATGAACAGAGTAAGCATGACACGTAACAGGTTACATTCACCTGTGTTCCTCCATGCTAACTTAAAAATAACTGGGGCATGTTGTTCTCTAGGATTCTCAAGCAGAGGTAAATCAGAACCCACGGCCTCTAGTTAACCACCATTCATCAATGTAAAACAGCGATTGTGACTGGAAGGCTCTTCACAGGCAGCCTGAGAGGGACCACACTGCAGTGAACCACACCCGGCCTCCTGCATTCCGCCAAGGGACACACCATCCTTCTTCTCCACCACCTAACCCAGGACAACGCGGGCGCCCGGTGAACACAGGCTGGGTAGGACCACACTGCAGTGACCACACCCGGCCTCCTGCATTCCGCCAAGGCACAGACCATCCTGGTTCCCCTACCACCACCTAACCCAGGACAACGCGGGTGCCCGGTGAACACAGGCTGGGTAGGACCACACTGCAGTGACCACACCCGGCCTCCTGCATTCCGCCAAGGCACAGACCATCCTGGTTCCCCTACCACCACCTAACCCAGGACAACGCGGGTGCCCGGTGAACACTGGCTAGGTAGGACCACACTGCAGTGACCACACCCGGCCTCCTGCATTCCACCAAGGGACAGACCATCCTTGTTCCCTACCACCTAGCAAACCCAGGACAACGCGGGCGCCCGGTGAACACTGGCTAGGTAGGACCACACTGCAGTGACCACACCCGGCCTCCTGCATTCCGCCAAGGGACAGACCATCCTGGTTCCCCTACCACCTAACAAACCCAGGACAGCGCGGGCGCCCGGTGAACACTGGCTAGGTTGTCTGTTTCATGAGCTCTGGAGAGTTCACTGTAGCAGATTCAAAACTCACGTCAGGGACACAGAGCACCGCCTTTGAGCGCAGCAGCACGTAACTGTCGCTAACAGCAGGAACACACATATTCAGGAGTCTCCCAATCCGCAGAACTCCTAGGGCGCTAAGTCAATGCCTTACAGGAACTTCACTGCGTGACTTAGCAAAGCAATACGGGCCAGCACTGTGGCAGAGCAGGCTAAGCCAAGCTCTGCCTGTAGCGCGGGCACCCCACTTGCACGCCGGTTCAAGTCCCAGCTGCTCCACTTCCGAGCCAGCTCTCTGCTATGGCCCAAAGCCTTGGGCCCCTGCACCCACGTGGGAGGCCTGGAAGAAGCTCACGATTAGAGGAAGCTACAGAACACTACGCCTGACTTTAAAGCTAGATTCTCAGGAAACAGCAAAGAGTTCTTTCCTGGCCCCAGAGGCCTAGCGGGTTCCAAACCCTGACTTCACTGTGTGGTTTGCAAAGAGCTGGCGACTGAAAACAAGGAAGGGGGCCGGAGCCGTACGACCCAACACGCAGGGATTCAAGGGCCATGCTGATCCCCCAACGCGCCCGGCGCCTCACAAAAGCGCCCGCTGTCCCCAATAATCCCAAGGGCAACAGCCCAACAGGTGCACACCCTGCGGAGGCGGCCAGCGAGCCCCGACAAGCCCAGGAGCCCACGGGGCTCACACGCTGAGGGGCATCCGAAGAGAAGTCCACGCCCTGCGGAGTTCAATGGGTACATTACCAAGAAACTCAAAAAAATTAAATGAGAAAGCAAAGGAAAACAGAAGGCGGCAGCCACTTCCGGACCCTACCTCTCAGGGCCTCCACTTCCGGTCTCCTCCGAAACGCCCGCTCCCACAGACACAGCGCTCGCAGCCAATGAGAGCGTCGGCTACTTCCGCAGCTCGGCGTGACGCCCTCTAAGTCCCGCCTCTTCCGGTAGACAGCAGCCTATCCCGGCGTCTGATTGGCGCCGCTCCGGAGGCGGTCCCGTGATAGGCCCAACCGGACAGCGGGAAGGGCGGGCGGAGCGCGCGCACCTCTTCCGCCCTGGGCCCGGAAGGGTGATGTGGCTGAGGCACCGCCGACCTCACTATGGTAAGAACGGGGGCTGCCGGGCGCCCCTGCGAGGCGGGCAGGGCGCTGCGGGCCCCCGCGGGGGCTGGAGGGAGCCGTGGCGGTGTCTCGGCGCTCCCCGAGCCGGGGAGGTGCACAGGCCCCGGAGCGCTGTGGCCGGCCCCCGCCCGCCCGCCCGCCCGCCCGGCCAGTGTGGGCCGAGCGTCCCAGCAGCAGCGCGGGGGCCCGTGGAGGCCAGTGTCCGGCTTGGGCTGCGCCGGGGTGGCTGGACCTGGCGGTTATGGAGGTCATCTGGGGTCGTGGACCCCCCTAGGCGTCCGGGCTGCGCAGCTCTCCACTTGGGATCCTCGTGTTTGCCTCCTTGTCTCTCCCTGCGGGCTTGACCCCGGCGCCGTTGTTTGATTTTTGGTTTTTTTATTTAACACCTAACGTGCACACCAGCAGTTTCACCTGTTGAATCCGTGGCCTTGCATGCAGGCGCCTCCCATGCTTGTCTGCAGGATGCGCCCGTGCAAACCGCAGGTTGTCGTGATGGGCTTTCTGTGCAGAGGCCCTGAGGGAGCTCATTCCGCGTCTCCCGGCGGCGTCCGGCCGGGGAGGCCTCTCCCACGCCCCCCACCATGAGGTTCTGTGCGTGCAGCGTTGTGGGTTCCTGCCCGTTCCCCTGACGGTTTGGGCCCCCGCAGGCAAGCTTGGACTGGTGAGTCCCCGAGGTTGGCAGAAAGCGGGGCTGACATTGGCAGGTGCAGGATGAGAAGGGAAGCCCGCGAGGCCGGGGACGGAGACCATCATCGGGAGTGAGAGTGCAGCCTCCGCACCGCCCGGGTGAACCGACGAGGAAGCCCACGTGCCCAATGTGGACCGCGGAAGCCTCGCTGTGGGGAAGCCCCGCGTGCTTGGTCCTGCACTCTGAAAAGCCACCGTGGCCCCGGGAAAGCTAGGATTTCCGAGGCGAAAATTCACTGCCCTTGTGTTGCTGCAAAAATCCCGTCCGGCACCCAACCCTTACCCCTTGAGTCAGAGACTCAAGGGTCACCGCTTGTTGGATGCCAGCTGCTTGGGTGTGGGTGGAGCGTAAGTCACAGTCGCCCCTGGACAGGGGTGCCACCTGCTAGAGGCGCCCATGTCAGCTGCTTTCCCCACCTACCAAGGTTCGTTAGAGTCCTTACTGCGGTGCCCTTAACCTGCTGAGAAAATTCACTCCGATTTCAATTTTAATATAGAAGGAAGACTGTCATTTCTGATTCTTTCTAGAGGATGAAATTGCATTATTTGTCACATGATCCAGGTCAAGGATACCTTCCTCCTCAATCCTAGTGTCACGTGGACTGGCTAGCAGCAGCACTGTGTTGAAGATCAGTGGAATTGGGGCTGTCTTGCCTTGCTTTTCTAAAATTCAAGATAATAATAGCTTTCATTTATTAAGCGCTTTCTGTGTTCCAGGTCCAGCTCATCCAGAGACATCTGGTTATAAATATTGTCTTGCTTGAAGCTCACAGCAACTCCCGAGTAGTTTTCCTCGGGAGAGGGACATGGGGAACGAGGCCACGGCCTTGCCTGGGGTCACACAGCTAGTGGGTTGTGAAGCCTGGGTTCAGGTGGGTTTTAATGTTCAGGCGGCTGAGGTCTCCATGCTTTGTCGTTGGAAACAGCATGACTGAGGATGGAGGAAGTCTTGGAGATCTGTTGCCCTCCCACCTAAGTACCGTTGTCACTGCATATCCATGGGACATTGGTTCCTGCCCCGCTTTTCCCACGGATGCCACAGTCCACGGAGGTGCAGCCCCTTAGAGAGAATGAGTGTTTGCCCATAGCTTGCCCACATTCTCAGGTACAGTCTAAATCCTCACTAGACTACTTCCAATAGCTAATACAAATGCACGCTGTGTGAATAGTCCTTACACCGTGATCTTCAGGGGCTAGTGACGGGGGCAAAGTGTACGTGTCTAGTACAGATGGCGTTGTTTCCCTCAACATCTTCATCTGCAGTTGAGCGTGTGGCTACGTAGGGCTCGTTGTGTTGCTTTGCGTGAATAGTGTCGCTCTGAGAGGATACATGAGGGACTGGTAGTGACGCAGAGCCGTTTGGGCTAAGGGAGCTACCTTTTGTGGTATATTCTCTTAAGCTTGGGAGCTTAATGACTTTCCCCAGAGATGCTGTATTAGGCGCTCTATGATGAAAGTCTGTACAGTGTTCAATTAAAGATTGGCATAATTTGGCACGTATGAAGAAGCAAATGCAGAGGGCTCCGTAGGTTGCCCAGTATTAGCACGCAGAGCGAAGCTGAAGGGGACCGGCTCCCTCGGTCACTGAATCCTGTGCCCCTCTCCTGTGCGTGATGCCATTCATGACGTAGGACATTCAAGAGGAAGAGGAAGGTTTGTACGAGGGAGGCAGCAAAGTAATGTCTGCTGCCACAGCTCCTCTGACAGCCTCAGTGAAATGGCATCGCAGGCCAGAGGCAAGCGTTCCTCGTGCCATACACGGAGTTCTCTTCTCACTCGAACTGCACTTGGACGGCACAGGGCGGGAGTCTGAGGGTGGATGCTGATCCTCTCCAGCCGAGTGCCAGTTTGCAAGTAACACCGCCCAGGGGGCTTGGGGAAACTGTAGATGCCCAAATCAGTTAAGTCCAGACTCCTGGGGATTGATGAGCTCCACAGGATTCGAATTAGCGCGGCGGGGGGGGGGGGGGGGGGTCACTCCATGCGTTACCCTCTGTGTTCTCCTTTTGTCTTTGCCTGATTTTACATGGTCACAGTACTTAACCATAGCAAGATTTTTCTTTTCAGAAAACTTTCTCTGGCCATGGGTGAAGTGCATATTTTTAATCGCAGTATTTATCATAGTGGTACATTTGCTTGCTTTTAACACTTCAGACACTTCTGTTGCCTTATTTTTAGATCTGAAATATCCCAAGTTAGCTCCAGAGCCAAGCAGCACAAACATGGTAGATTAATTGTAGGTTCCATGACCATGAGATAGAAATAAGGACCAATAGCCACTGGTGTTGCTAAGGCGGACAAATACAGGTGATTCTGCTCTCAGCTGTGGCTTTAACAGGACCAGGGACATAAAATGAAATTCACCTGACAGAGCGAAGTGTGATTTATCAAAGAACAAATTGATCTACTTGGACAGTGATCGCGGCCACGGGTGCTGAAGTAGGTGGCCCCAGAGGCGTGTGTGTGTACATTTGTGTACGTGTCCGCGTTTTCTGTCATAAGAGCTAATAGCGGTATATGACTTGGTAAGTAGAAACTAGTTGGAAGATGCTGCCCTGACCTAGATTCGGAAATGATAACATGCTGCCCCACTTTGCACTGAACTGTTTATCACAGGTCAGGAGTATCATTGCGGTATCCCTTCTGCTAGAGGGGAATGAATTCTGTTTCCATCTAGAAGGAGTAGCAGTTAATACAAGTGACGGTGTTGCCATCTGCAGAGTTCTGAAAATTTGGATTCTTGTTCTCAAGTACTTCAGCTAAATGGAGAGACTAGTTTGTCAGTAAAAATGCATTTCCAACACAGGAGACTCAACATTGCAGCTCCGAGGCAATGTGTGATGCATTAAAAAAAGAGGCCTTATTCAGCAAGGTCGTTCCATAATTTTGATAATCGAAAAAATGGATGAGCTGGAAGGTACTGAAAGGATCGAAAGCTGGGGACAGTGCTGTATGTTTAGTCAGCGTCCTGACTGCAGAGTAGGTGGCTAGAAGCCAGTCTTGGAGCAGTGTCTAGGCTTAGGATGTTTGGTCTGTTAATGTGCGCATTTCCTCTGCTTTGGGTGCTTTCTTTTTAAGCTTCTAATTGGACTTTGCATGGATCTGCCTCTGCCTATGCATTGATGTTACTGCATCTCCTATAGTGGTGGCAGAATGAAAGCCCAGCGGATTCACTTCAGGATGATGATGCAGAATAACTGCTTTCTGCTCTGGGTGAATTAACTCAGTGCAGTAAGGCTACTTTATCTGAAGCCTGTCAAACTGATCAGATGTGAGTGGTCTGATGTGTGTGCAGTGCATAGGGATCATCAAGGGTCTCTGGGAGACATAACTTTGAGAACCTCCAAGCCATGCTGTGTGAAAATGAGCCAACTCTGAGTACAGGTCAAAGGTCAAGGCCTGATCCTTGCAGTTCACAAACCCAGGGCCACTTTTTTTTTCTTAAATGTTTACTGTATTTATTTATTTGTTTGTTTTGAAGTCAGAGTTAGAGAAAGGGAGAGGCAGAGATCTTCCATCTGCTGGTTCACTCCCCAGAGCGGCATAACAGCCTGTACTGAGCCAGGCCGGAGTCAGGAGCTAGGAGCCTCTTCCAGGTCTCCCTTGTGAGCCATCTTCCACTGCTTTTCCCAGGCCATTAGCAGGAAGCTGGATTGGAAATGGAGCAGCTGGTAGACCAAACAGCACTTTTATGGGAGGCTGATGTTGTAGGCAGTGGCTTTGACTGCTGTGCTACAAGGCCAGCCCCTCAGGGTCCCCATTCTGATTGCACGTGAGTTGTGTTCAAGGGAGTGCCACAGGCAGCCCTATGTTGAGGGGATGTTACTGAATACCTCTTTATAAAAAGAAAATATTGATGTCATGGTAAACAATGCCACACACCCCCTTTCACAAACCTGTGGATGTGTTACTTTACATGAGAAAAGGAATTTTGCATATGAGTGTGAAGTTAAGAATTTGGTTGTGGGGAAATTTTCCTGGATTGAGGGTGGGTGAGAGTTGGGAAATCCTAGTCACAGAAAGTCCCAGAGGAGGCTCCTCTGTAACCTCTGCAGGCTGGACTAGCTTCAGGAGGAGCTGTCAGACCCATTGGAGGCCTATCACTTCACATTTGTGTTGTGTTGAGTGTCTCAGTTGGTGTAATTTGTTAGAACACAATAGAAAACATACTCAAGAGGAGAGCTTCATTTGCAACAAAAGCTGTTTTCAATTCATTGAAAATAGAAATTGGTAGACTCTGAATAGAATGTGAACTAATTTGTAAGTATCAAAATTTAAACATGAGTTACTTTTTTTTTTTTTTTTTTAAGATTTATTTATTTGAGAGGCAGAGCTTCCATCAACTGGTTCACTCCCCACATGGCTGCAATGGCTGGAGCTGGGCTGATTGGCATCCAGGAGCTTCTTGTGGGTCTCCCACGTGCGTGCAGGGGCCCAAGTGCCATCTTCTGCTGCTTTCCCAGACCATAAGCAGAGAGCTGGATCAGAAGATGAGCAGCCGGGACATGAGCTGGCACCCATATGGGATGCCAGCGCCTCAGCATGAAGGCTTAGCCTACTATACCGTAACACTGCCCACCCCATCTTCCCTGCCCCACCATGAGTTACTTCTCATCCAGCAATTGTAGTACTCACCTTCCTCTTACCCTCCCCTCCAGAATGCCTGCATAGGTGCAGAAGTAGAATAGTTTAACTGTTGCATGTTGTTGCTGATCATGAAAATTTGTAGATAGACTGCTTATCATTGAGGGTTAGTAAAGTGATATCCTCTTTGACAGATCCCAAGTCAAGCAGAGATAAAGTAAACATGACCAAGACCACACACAGTAGAGACCCAGAACACAAAACTTTTTTCAAAACTGCTGTGGAGCCCATTGCCCTTAGCCACGGGCCTTTCCTAGACAGCTGGAGTTGAGTGGGTCTCTGGGCACTGGCAGGGAGTTGTTGATTCTGAGTTTCTTCCTTCAAGGAAAACTGTAGAAAATGTATGTAGTAGAAGTCTATTTTTCAGAAAAACCCCTCTGTGAATACAATGTTTATGCACAGGAAAAGAGCCAGTGTCTTTTTATTTATCCAGTTGTTAACAGTGCTCTCCATATGGCTACGCTGGGGAATGGAAAGAAAGCCAAATGCGAGGTTTCTGTGTTTTCACTTTGAGTAGGTCTAGATTATTAGTTTACACCAAACACATGATCTATTGCTGGCCTTTTAAAGTTGATGTTTCTATTTTATAATCACTATTTTAAAATATTATAGAAGTTCTCAGCTTTACTTTTGCTTTTATGGCACTGTTATTCACAACTTTGATTTTTAATGTTCAGGCTTAGTTGGCAGTAAAATCATTTTACAGTATTGCCCTTATGAGGAAAATACGCTATTTTCAGGAACAAAAGCATTGCAAAGTATAAGGTATACTTGTTCATTTAAGATAGATTACATAATTTATTGTCTTATTTTTTAAACCACATTCGTGCAAGCAAAATACCAACTATTAATAGAACAACTTTAGTTAAGAAAAACATCTGTTAAAATGAATCTGAAGCTTTAATATTCTTGGTTATAAAATTCTGTCCCTTGAATATTGTTTAAGTACAATTGGCAAGCAAAACACGGTAAAGATCTGCCCGCCCTGGAAAATTCGTTTTTCATTTTCAAAGTTTGCTTATTTTGCTCACCAGCCAGAGAAATAAATAGGTATTCCTTCGGGGAGATGCACGCCAAGATCAGTGTGAGTTTGCAGAGGGAGATGAGGGGGTCCACACACAGCTGCCTTCATTACTTGGTGCTCTAAGGACTAGCTGTGGGACTACTACAAACCTGATGTTATCCATCTTTCTATTTATTTACTAGGAAAGCCTAAATTAGAGTGCCAGTGTTAGAGAAGAATCTATTTAAAATATGTAAAATGCTGCTGCTTAAGTTGGCTTTTCAAAATAGCATTCACAGCTAAATACCAATCTATAGTGGTGTGTGGAGGCTTCTGTTGAGTAGTTGGCAAGATGCTGTGTTCAGCAGTCTGATCTACAGTCCTTGTTGAAAAATATCCATTGTTAATCTGGAATCTGAGTTAGCGTGTTCGTTACTCGCTCAGCATTTTCCAGTGATCACCATGTGCTGTCTCGCGCTTAGTAGTGGAGGTTGTTAAGAACCTCAGTGGTGCGGTTCGGTGGGTGCAACTGAAGGAAGGCACACACGTAACACGCAGACATACAAAGATGCTGACCCTGCTCAGCATGGAGAGGGCCTCTGAGAGGAGAGGACACCCAAGCCTGGAAGAGTGTCAGTTCCCCAGACAGGCAAGAAACAGCACCTTGAAAAAAGCCACGATTTAAAATACTAATCTTGGTAAATCAATTTACCTACCACTTTCTTAAAATCATCTGTGACTTCATTATATGCTCAGCTTCCTCTGTTCACTTTAATGACTTTTTTTTTTTTTTTTTTTTGACAAGCAGAGTGGATAGTGAGAAAGAAAGACAGAGAGAAAGGTCTTCCTTTGCCGTTGGTTCACCCTCCAAAGGCCGCCACGGCTGGCACGCTGCAGCCAGCGCACCGCGCTGATGCGAAGGCAGGAGCCAGGTACTTATCCTGGTCTCCCATAGGGTGCAGGGCTCAAGCACTTGGGCCATCCTCCACTGCCTTTCCGGGCCACAGCAGAGAGCTGGCCTGGAAGAGGGGCAACCGGGAAAGAATCCAGCGCCCCGACCGGGACTAGAACCCCGTGTGCCAGCGCTGCAAGGCGGAGGATTAGCCTAGTGAGCCTCGGCGCCAGCCTAGTATCATTTGCATATTGAAAACCCTGATTTGCTTTAATCCTGAGACCAACGCTTTGTATCCCAGAACAGCAGGAGCTAAGCGTCAAGAGGACCACTATAGGTGACAGGCTGATGTCTGTAACCCCGAAACACTGTCCTGACCACGGTCTGGAGTGCATCAAAGACCTCACCAGCTAAAGGTGATCCATTTAAATTCTTAAATTTGTGACCAGCGCCATGGCTCACTAGGCTAATCCTCCACTTGTGGTGCCGGCACCCTGGGTTCTAGGCCTGGTCGGTGCACCGGATTCTGTCCCGGTTGCCCCTCTTCCAGGCCAGCTCTCTGCTGTGGCCCGGGAAGGCAGTGGAGGATGGCCCAAGTACTTGGGCCCTGCACCCCATGGGAGACCAGGAGAAGCACCTGGCTCCTGGCTTCAGAGCAGCGCGGTGCGCCGGCCATAGCGGCCATTGTGGGGTGAACCAACGGAAAAGGAAGACCTTTCTCTCTGTCTCTCACTGTCCACTCTGCCTATCAAAAAACAAAACAAAAAAAAGTTGTGTACATCATTTAGTTCATACCTATAAATGGTTTCACATACACAAATGTGCTTCCTTCATACAGGCTGTTTCCAAATGCCTGCGTATCTTTTATTGTGAAAAATTCATACAAACGTAGAAAGAATGCTAACAAGCAAGCCTTCATCTATTCAGCATTTCATCGTGAGCCCTGCTCTTCTCTCCCACACAGGCTGGCTTATTTAGAAGCCAATCTCCAGTGTCATGTCATTGAAGCACATGTACACAGTACAAACCCAGGAGTTTAGACACTCCCTTAGGAAGATGATAAATGCACTTTCAAATTGCTTTCCCAGCTACTTTAACACAAATCTTTTTGCAGGGACTGAATATGCTGATTATTGCCTGAATATTGGGGGGGGGAGGCGGGGAGTGGGGCTGGTATGTGGTTCCCATTGTATTTTGTCCCTCTCCTTTGCCCATCTAAATTGTTCCCTTTCAGGAAACCCTGAGACCCTGCTGCTGCTTTCTCCTTGACACTTTACCTTCTGAAAATAGCGTTCTTTGTCCACAAGGCTTCAGTCGTCACTTGGCTACTACTTACTGCTGTTTAATTTTGAAAACATGCATTGTGTTCTTAGTGGCTTGTGACTGCTGTCTTCCTCAGTAGTCTCATCTATAGGTAATAACATCTGCCTCACATGTATGAGAATAACACAGAGTAAGCACTTAGTGAGTAGCAATAATTTTAATGCTTTGCTAGAAATTCCTAAAAGGAAGCTGTCAACTCATAGATCTCTTAAAAAAATTTTCATTTGAAAGGCAGAGTTGGGGGTTGGGGAATGAGATGGGGAGGTGGTCAGAGAGATTTTCTATCCACTGATGCACTGGCACACTCCCCAAAAGCATACAACAGGCCAGGGCTGAGCCAGGCCACACGAAAGCCACCCAGGTCTCCCATGTGGGCAATCATCTGCCCTCAGGTGCAATAGCAGGAAGCTAGATAGAGGAGAGAGGAGCTGGGATTCCATCCCAGGCACTCTGATAGGGAGTGCGGTATCCCAAGTGGTAGCTTGATCCACTGCACCACAGAGCTTGCCCCACCATGTGTGTTTTTGAATCTAATGTCTAGCTTCAGTCTCCAGACAGAGTACACAGGAAATTCACAAGTTCAGTCATGTTGGCTGGGAGGAAATGTGTTTCATGAGCTTGTTGTCCAGTGATGTTCATTAATATATTCATAACACGTGTCAACATTGGACCATTGAAAGAAACACATTGTTAAGACCGTGTTTTTTCTACCCACAGTTGATCATTAGTAAATTTATTGGTTTATTTCAAGATATGTCTAGCACTTGTTTTCACAGGTACAAAATTAAAACCCATTTTAGTCAAAAGCAAGCTGTATTAAACTTTACCTTTCCTATAGACATAAAGGAATTACAAAAAAAAGATAAGTATTGATATGGTAAGTACAAGTCATTTTTTTTTATCTTTTTCACACCATGAAAGGTAGCTCTTAGAAAATTTGTGTTCAGACAAGTTGAGAATTAGGTAAAAGACTTACGTAGACATACTCGCTGCATCTTCTTGCCTTTACATAAAAGTTTACATCCTAAAGATGAAGTGGTTGTGAAATATTGCATCCTCTTTCATACCAGATAGCACTAAATGTAAGCATATTTTGTCATCAAGAATATTGGTAAATAGCAGGTATATATAATTATTTTTTCAGTAAAAAGAGGTAAAAGGTTTAAAAGGATATTGTAGGGGCCCGAGTTGTGGCACAGTGGATAAAGCTGCCACCTGTGCTGCCAGCATCCCATGTGGGCGCTGACTTCATGTCCTGTCCACTCCACTTCGGATGCAGCTCCCTGCTAATGGCCTGAGAAAAGCCACAGAAGGTGGCCCAAGTGCTTGGGCCCCCGCCGCCCACGTGGGAGACCCAGAGGAAGTTACTGACTTGAGCCTGGCTCAGTCCCGCCCATTCAGGGAGTGAACCAGTGGATGGAAGATCTTTCTCTCTGTAACTTTTTCAGATAAGTCTTTTAAAAAGGGTATATTGTGACAATTTCTGACAGGACTAGTTCTTAAGTTTACTCTGGCTTTTCTTATTCATTTTCTATGTGAACTTCAGAATCAGCTATTTCAAAAATAACTTGTTGGTATTAACTTTACTTCAAATTCATATGTTAGCTTCACAGTGTTGCCTTCCAATGTAAGAACCTGGCATATGAGTCTGTTCTGCCCTTACATTCTTGCATGTTTTAAGCATTTCAGTTTTCCTTTGATGCCAATGCTGTACGTTTCGTGTTAAGCTTTCTCCTAGGTCATTGAGCTTTCTGGCCTAGTTCCTGTCGTGGATGGAGTCTTTTTATTCCTTTGTCTTTCAACTGGATGGTAACACATGCAGGCTGTTGGTCCACATATTTTAACCCATTAAGTTCCAGGTTTTCAAGTCTGCAGATATTTCAATGACATAGGAGCCGTTTATTATTACTCCTCTTAAGTCCCTACGAGTGTCCTACTCCTAGGATGATGGGACAGAACAGGTTAATTCTGTGCACACTCAGCGTAATTCCCTTAAGGTCTTTTTCACTGTATTCTTTGGGACTTACCAGGTTACCATTGTTCTGCAAGTAGCAGTTTTGCAATTTGTGATCTTTATATTGGTCCTGATTTGGGGGGCAATGTTTCTAAGTTTACTGAATCAGTATATTACTGGCTTTTGTATGAGGTCAGTGTGTTATATCAGCCAGTGTGTGAAGGTTATTAAATGTACAACAATATTGCACTTTGTTAAAATGGTTTCATTACTTACTGTGTGGGTCGGCACAGGTGCTGGAGATGCACTCTGGTAACACAGCGCTCACCCTTCCGTGGTTAGGTTAGTAAGTTCGGCCAGGGTTTCCATGGGGACTGGAAAGGAAGTTCTGCGTGAAAGTGGAGAAAGCACAGATGGACTCAAGGACACTCCTGGAGAGGGGGACACTTGAGCTAAGTTCCTAATAGAGTCAGCCTCAAGATTTAACTATTAAATGATGAATAATGTTGACTCAACAGTAAAATAGTAGGTACTTGACTTTCATCCAAATCTAAGGGACTGTTGTTGGTCAGTACATGGGTTTAGAGCATTTTTATCCTGGAAGGTTCCGAGTTGAAAGAAACTGGTGACCATTGATGCCGTCTGCCGCCCCCCACCCCCCACCCAGCTTCACAGCAAGGCCAGCCACTCAGTGAGGTCGCTCCCCGGCTACTGGCAGGGGAGGGAGACTTTAGGGTGGACTCCTGGGACCTCTATGCTGGTTACGTACTGACTCAGCTTTGGTCAGTATGCCTGATTCAAGGCATTTCTATGTTCTTATATTTAGATCTTACTGTTGTTGCTCCCCCTGCATTACTTAGCCCAAAGACTGGACAGGAAAGTACGTGTTTCAAGTGGCCTGGTTTTACAATGACATGTCAGGCATTGTCATTGTGTTTGCCTTTTTGAAAAAATAAAAACATGATTCTTGATATGGAATTGTCTGGCATTTTTTTATCTATGCAGTTTTTCATATATTTTTTTTTTCTCTTTTTAGTCTGCCATTTTCAATTTTCAGAGTCTGTTGACTGTAATCTTGCTGCTTATATGTACCTGTGCTTATATCCGATCCTTGGCACCCAGCGTGCTGGACAGAAATAAAACTGGGTATGTTACTAATGATGTCTGATCACATATTAGTGCTTATGGACACTGAATATTAATGACAGTCTTTAGATACATTAATTACATGACATTACATGACAGTCTTTAGATACATTAATTCCGAAGTGTAATTTAATGTGTTAATAACACTTTACATTGCTTGCTCCCTCCATTTTTAAAAATACAAAAGTTTTGTATTTACGTTATCTTACTATAGTAAGGTAAATTTTCGAAGTGACCTGAAGTGTGGTAAAATGAGTGTATGGTGGAGGTCCTTTAACCTAGTTGAAGTGTGTCCGCCCAGCAGGTAGGACATTACCTCCACTTTATTTGCAGGCACTGTCTTTACTCTGAACTCCTGTTGCATTTACTCTTAAGTACGTCATTTACTTTGTCTAATTGTTGAAGTTATATCATCTTCACTTACTGCTTAGTTGGGCGTGAAGTCATTCCACCCAAGCAGTCCGTCCCATTTCTCTATCCTTTGCCCAGCAAACCTACGGCTAACCTGTTATGAAGGCATACAGCAGAAGCCAGTCAATACTCAGCTGTCTAAATAGTTTCTTGGGATGCTAAGATAATGTTTGTCTCATAAGATACTTGCGTTTCTGTCATTAAGAATAGTTACATATACTTGGGTTTGCACTTTCCTGACGCTGTCACGGAAGCTTTTTCTCCAAAGCAGGTAGGCTGCATGTGGAGATGTCTGCTTGACCTTTGGGAGCAGGAATGCGCCCACAACCTGCTACATGAACAAAGGAGTTCTCAGGGCCGCCAGCCGTGCAGTAGAGGTTGAGTGGTAGTGTAGTCCGTCCTCCTACATGAGAGACCCATAAAGAGGCAGGGCTATTGTGCATTTGTAGTATCTACTAATACAGTCAACGGAATGAAACCTTTTCTGAATTTGTTTCTACTTTCAAAAATGTTAGAATCTTTTTATTTATACATAAATATTTCCTGTAGGAGAAATTTCTATAAGCCCAAGTATACCACACCTAGATGGAGATGTGTAGGCAGGTTAGATAAAACAAGTTCTTGAGGACTTGAATATTTAAAATAACCTCAATTGTTGCTGCCTCAGATAATAGAGAACGAAGCAGCAGGAAGATTGCTGCTTTGTCTTTTTTCTTAGTTTTCGACCCCACAGCATTTTCAACAGAAACACTCACTGTTATGTTGCCATAGAAACTAAGCATCATAATTGTATTGGTTTTTGTCAACTGAGTGCATCTTTTATTTAATAGGTAGCATTTGGAATATTACAGAAGTATGTCTAGGGAGGAAAACAGGTGGTGAAAAAGGCAGCTTCTTGAGTTGCCAGGTTAGGCTTTTTTTTTTTTTTTTTTGATCCATTTATAAAGCTTTCAGTATGCTTATTTGGGTCTTAACAGTTTTTAAGTGATACATTGTTTCCAGAGTGTTAGACCTGAAGAAACCTTGGCTTTGTGATCCTAACAGTTTCAGGCTGTTCTCTGTGCAGCCCTAAGCTACCCAGCTAGCACCTTCAGGCAGCCTGATCCACCTGCCTGAATTCACTCCCTCAGCCAGAGCAGCTTAAAGTTACAAGTGCGTGTTGGAATCAGAGGTTTCTTAGAATCAGGAACCATGGCTTTGCAGATGCCTAACCTGCTACCTTCCAGTTTTTGATGAGGAAATATAAGCCAAATTTAAGAGACAGTCTGGAGTTGCTATCACATGTGCTTAGCGCCTGTGCCTTACTGAACACAGTGCATGGTGGTGACTCCAGGAACTTTCTGTGTAGTCCTCGATCCTCATGAGCAGTCCCGTGATGGCAAGTGCTATTGTTAAAGGGATAATCACTTTCCCGCAAATGGCAGCAAGTGGGACTGAATTTAAGGGTAGTCCACCTTGTATTAGTTTATATTTCTATAGTAAACTTGATTTACTTGTCAGATTTCCATCCTTTGTATTTCTGCCCATTTCTTTGAATCTGTGATCTGTGCTGAGGTTTTTTCTTTTTTTTTTTTTTTTCTTGATTTTTTGCTTGGAAGTCATGAAGTTATTAGGCTTTAGAACAGCAACATACATAGAACTTAATGATCCAGTATTTTCTGTCAGTCATCCGTACACAAGATGCCATGATTTATTAGCCAGCCATTTCTCTGAATACAAAAATAATACAATTTAAATTTCCCTGGAATTGCCATTTTTTTATTTTATATTGTGATTTTGCTGACCCAATTCTAGCTTACACAACAAACATTAGTTTATCCTTGTAACCATGTATAGTACCACTTAGAATTCTATTGTCAAATCGACAAAACAGCGTCAGCAGTTTTTTTCTAGATATCTCTGTTCATTGAAAACTAAGCCAGTTTTTTAAAGCTGTTACCTGTTATACATGCCAAGCAAATGATACATCCATATAGTATATAACTCATTTCTAATACATTCATAGAATTTAATTGTCCATCTTTATCGTCCTTCATCTTATTTCCAGATAATATTGTTTTAAATGCCGCATTCAGTAAACTAATAGTAGCCTCTGAATTGGGAAGTTTTCTTCTTAAACATATTTTTATATTCTCACTAATGACACAGATAAATAAACACTATCATTTGACTTCATAATTAAAGATTATTGAAGTACAGAGCTGCATTTCTTACCAATTAAAAATTGTAGTGCGTGTTTTGACTCTCACAGTTAAAGCCTATGTTCATGTATTATTTTGTCAAATAATTGAATCCTAAATACATTAAGCCTTTGTGCAAATTTTTGTTACCCATTATTTTACTCCAGATTAGACCCCTGACACTAATATATTCCATTTTATAGCATTTTTCATCACGTGGTGGATATGTTGTTGCCCTTTCATGCACAAGTAAATGTTTACTAAACATCAAATTGGCAGATTTCAGTTTTGAGCAAAGTGTTAGAGGTTAAATTGCAAATGTGTGATTAATTTTCTGTATGATACAGAAAGAGAAATGATTAGCTTTTTCAAATAACCCATAGCCATTTTTTTTCTCTTTTATTCTGTGCAGACTGTTGGGTATATTTTGGAAGTGCGCCCGAATTGGTAAGTATGCTCTCCCTCTATTCACACAAATCTAATGTCCGTTTGCAAAATTCAGGCTTGTCAATTTTATTTATTTTTGCTAAACTTTATAGAGTCCCAGTAAGCCCTGTCCTTTGTGTTAGTTAAATATAAATTGGGTGGATACTTAATAATATTTCAGTAGTGTGGAGGTAGAAAATACAAGAAAAATCTAATTTAGGTTTTAAGTACTGTAGACACTATACATGCTTGGTTCAGATTTTTTTTTTTTTAATAACTATTTTAGAGATGGAGAGAGTAGGACTCCCATATGATGGCTTATGTCCCAGATGCTGCAGTGGTCACAGGGCCAGTGCCAGGAACCAGGGTGTTGTTTTATATCTCCCAAGTGGTGTCAGGAATCCCACTACTTGAGCCGTCATCTCTTCCTGCCAAGGCTCTTCAGTAGCAGGAAGCCAGAGTCACGAGCCTGAGCTGGACTCAAAACCAGGCCCTTGGATAAGGGACACAGGCATCCTAACTGGTGTCCTGACCACTAGGTCAGAGGCCCGTCCCAAGAGGGATTTCAGACAGACACATACAGTTTGATGCACACCACGTTCATGTTATAGGGTGAGCTGTTTTGTGTGTTGTTTACCATTTTGATTTCCTGTCTGATGAAGGGATTAAGATTGCAGTATCTTAATTGTGTTTATAAACACAAATAATTACTCATCCCAGTCACCTATGGTGGTGCTTATATAGCATTAAGCACTGTCCCCAGCACATAGTAGACTCTGAAATGATTGATGACTGGGGGAACTTAAATGTATTATATAGCTGTAATTCACCAGTACTCTTGAAAAATAGATTGTATCATTTTTAACATAACTAATTAAAAAAACAAACCTACATCATTTGTACTTAATACCAGTCGGACTGAAAATGTTTCTTCTCTCTGAAATTATTTGCATGATGAAGAGAATTTTTATTTTAGTATTCTTCTCCTAACATTGAATTTATACATAACTATTTTTTTCTTTTTGAAAGCTATCAGACTTTTATTAAAAAAATTTTCTTGCATTTGACATTTAATCTAACTGGCCATCTGACAGTGGCCTGAATTTCTCTCATTAATCCCTTTAAACGATCTAGGAAATTTAAGCATTGTTGTCCATGAACTATGTTTCTTTTAGAATGGTATGTTTTACTCTAGTTTTCAGCTTGTCAGGAATGTGGAAAATTTAGAAGATGGTTCATAATAGAAAACATTTAGAGATTGAAAAATACAAAGTTCTTGTAATTCTCTGAAATTTTTCTGAAAATATTCTAGGAATAGATGTAAGATATCTACAAGTGGTTATATCATAAACTGTCTTCAAATCCTAAAAGCGTCTTATAAGATTCATGTGTTGTTCACCATGGAAATAGTTTGGAGAGCAAGTTTTCTTCCCTTGAGCTTTTAATAGACAAGACCCATCGACGGGAAGTTGTCGGCATAATACTAAAGTGTTGTTTCTAAACCTGGGATGATGAAATCATAGAATTACTTGACCTTTTGCGTTCCTTGCTGTAGAAATCATAGCAGAAGCACAGAGGGCCTCACAGAAAAGTCTCTTTGAAGATTCTCACCCTCATCTGGTGACAGTGACACAGACGTTCTCTTCTAGGGAATTCAGTGCTTTGCTGGGCTGCAGTGTCTTTGTCCTTCTTGCTTCTCTTCATGGTATTGGCACGTGAATCTTAACTTGTGAGAACTCTCCTTTACCATCACCCAACATCTTGGGGTGCACAGGACAGCCCCTCCTAAGTCGGTTATCCAGCCCACATTGGAATAGTGCTGCAGTTGAGAAGGCCTAGCCTAGACGTGCAGAGACTTGTGGGACAGGCTTATCTGGCTGAGTCATGTACAACAGCTGCAAACCCTGAATGAACAGCACACATCTTAGCACTTAAAAAGAACCAAGAGGAAAAAGATACAGAGATGAAATGGCTCCCTCGTGGCTAATGCTGATAGCTGATGCTGAGTGTAAACACTTGTAAGCCAGAAGACTTGCTTCAGAGGCAGCTCGGCCTGGGAACGAATGCGAGAATACTGCCAGGGAGCAGGAGCGGCAGAATCTGTCCCGCAACTGCTGAGAGAGAACACGAGGAAGAGCCGCACGTGGAGTTAGGCTGAGTCTTCTTCTCAGCTTGGTCATAAATTGCAGAGTCCTACCGAAATAGGAATGCATTTAAAGTCCATTTATGTAGTAAGTTAGAGAAATATACTATAGCTCCATTCGGCAGGCAGCCCAGGTTGACCTTTGACTCCTGAAGGTATCACTTAAGTTGAAGATGCACGGTTGGTAGCTTTCTTAATGATTTCCTGTCCTATGCTCTATTTTTATGTCTCATTATAAATAATGCTTTTTTCTATTTTTTTTGCTCATTCACTCTTTCCATTTTCCCCTCTTGGCTGTGTGGATGTCACATGTTGGGTGGTTCAGTTAAAATGATCGCTCTTTCCAGCTTTGTGAGAGCATCGGCTTTTTTATTTCGGCAAAGTGGCTTTGAAAATGTCGATGCTGATCCGCTGCTTTCTCAAGCACATGCCCCTCTTATCTTGACATAGAATATATCCACAGAGAGAGGGTACAGCTAATGGGAAAAGACCCAGCAAATCGTCTTATCATGTTGCACACCACATTACAGCAACTGTTTCACATTCGCTGCTACAGACCTGAGACCAGACAAGAAGTAACATTCCTGCCCGAGTTCAACCAGAGATGGCTAGCTCTACCACATGGCAATCTCTTTTAAGAAAATTAAAAACAGGAAAATGAAGCCCATATGCAAATTACAGTGTTCTAAGCCTGAGAATGAAGAACAACTGCTTCAGAAATTAATTTTCAGCAGATGGACAACTTAGAACAATGTTAATTCTTCTTTAGGTGTTCAAAACTGTTAGACAAAGAAAATAGCCCTACTAAGAATAATAGACTGCCTAAATCTACTGGAAACTTATGTTTGAATGACTTTTGTTTTACTTGATGTCTTTTTTATTTTTAAACCTCAAGAGAATTAGCAATGTTAAATTGTGAGCCAAGGTAGTTTTGCGTTTTAAAAGATTTTTTTTTCCAGTTGAGTTAGTGGTATTGTAATACTACTTTCTTTCACTCTGTAGATTTTCTTTCAGCTAGAAGGTGGTTCGTTAAATGTTGATGGATAGAAAAAGCAGCACCAAATATTTGTTTTATATGCCAGTGTACTTCAGAAGTTCATGGAAAAGTAGAATCAAAAGATAGGTTCTTTGGATACAATAAAATTTTGAAATCGGCACGTAACTTTTTTTATGAAACACATTTTCTGTGAACTGCCTAAAATCTCTCTGGTGTATGTGTGTATAAATGTGGATGTTTTCTATGAATGTTGTCTTCAAGCATAGTTAATAATATAAACACACCTACTGATAGTATGGCATCAGGAGCTCAGTGAGGAGGCTCTGAAAGGAATCTAACCCTGAGAATCTTCATTAATAAGAAGGGTGACGCTTGACTGAACCTGGTAAGTGAAATATGGAACCTAGTTAGTTGGAAAAGCTACTTTTAAAACATTGTAGAACAGCACAGCTGAGAGGAGTGTGAAGATCTCTCCCTGCCAGAGGATGTCCAGTGCACACCTGAGACAGGAACATCTGCCCCCTTGCTCTGTTCTCACTCTGCCCTCGAGGCACCGTAGAGGCTCCTGCTGCATTCACTGTGAGTTCATGGGGGAGCAGTAGGAGTTGGACTTAGCTCAATTTCAGGCTTACTTCATGCAAAACGTCTGCTCAAGTGCATGTGATAATGGACTCACACACAAGTAGATATTTTTAAATTCTGCATTTCTAACCAGAAATAATCATACTAAAATAGGCTTGATGCAAATTTTATCCCAAAAATAGTGTATCAAGCATTGATTGTATGTGTGCTTTTTAAAATGCAGTTCTGTGACTGTGCTCTGATAATCTCCATCTCTGGCTGTTTGCCCACCCCTCTCCTTCCAGTATCATTAATGAGACCCTTGAGGGGAAAATCGTGCTTCAAAATTGCATGTTGGATTTGTTTTAATAGGTAGACGTTTCATTTTTATAGGACTAGAATAGGTAATTCTTTGGCCTGGATGGACTTGCTTGAGATGGTTTCTCTTGAATCTTTGTCTTACATTCTGCACTGTTTTATTGTCTGCGGTTACTTGGTGACACGGAGGAGACACTGTCAGTTGCCTAAATATGTGAAAAGGAAGGGTCTTGGAGATACGCGTGTACTGTAGTGCATTATGGATCATGCCTGCTGGTTTGTTGCACCTCATTCCTTGTTTGTTCCACCTCCACCCCCACAATGTTGCGGGCCTCCTAAGCTAGAATGTTCTCTGGGTTCCTAGAGTTGCTCTTCCCTGTAATCACGCACAGTGACCCCTCAGTCAGTCAAGCCGAGTGTCTGCTTGTGTTCCCACAGGTGAGCGGAAGAGTCCTTATGTCGCCGTGTGCTGCGTCGTGATGGCCTTCAGCATCCTCTTCATGCAGTAGCTCGGGGAAAGGCCAGGATGCAGTCGCCTCAGATTTCGTTGTGAACAAGGACTTACCTGCAGAGAATAATGATGGGAAGAATGGCTAGCTTTTTATCTCCGAACACTGAATGAGATAAATTTCCAGATGCTGTTCTCTATTTTTGTTATTGGACCAATGCTCTATATAAATAATTAAGATGTAGCCACTTCATACCCAAAGAGTTTAATGGTATGTCACAATCAACCTCAGTACTGTCATTACAATATTACATTCTGAAAATGTCATTCTGTTGTGTCCAGTACCAATTTTGAATGAGGTATCTGTAAGGCACGTCATAGGAAACAAAATTGGTAAATTATTCCAGTTGTTCTCACTGTGATTTGGACATGATAAATCTTTATAGAAAGATCTTTTTTGGATTGGCTTTTTTATTGAGAAAAGTAACTCAGTATGTGTTGATAAGAATTGAATTCATGTTTATAATGCTTGTTTCTCCTCTGGCCACACCATTTTGGTCACTAACCAGAGTACCTCTACCAGTAGCAAACTCTGTAGCTTCTTACAGGTGTTTAAAATATTTAAAACAAGCCTGTGCAAGTCTTCAGGAAGATAAATGAGTCGTGACTTAAAAGTAATGTTCACGTGTACCATAAGAGCGTTAAGACTAGCCACCTGGCAGAGTAGCTTCTGAAACCTCTGGTCAAGTGTAGATAAATGTCTTCCCAGACTTGACCAGCTGGCTGTCGTGTTCTGAAATGGACAACATTTCCCGAATAAAAAGAGCACTTTTGAAGAATTCTAGAATGAAAATATACATGCAGTTTTCATTCTTATTAATGTCATTTCTTTAAAACTGAAATAATCAGTTGCCCCAAAATGAACTGTATTTGTTTTTTAATACAGCACTTTAAACCTAGTTTGTCAGCTTGAACTGGAATCTCTTGTATGACTTTGTAGGTGATAAACAGTTTACAGACTACTTTCCAGTGTGCTACGACATGCATATCCTTTAATTTTGATAGTGAAGGAACACCCCCAGCCATTTTCTGTCTAGGCAAACATGAATTACACATTTTACAATAAGCCAATCACTACAAAGTTATGATTTTTTTTTTGTGAGAGGCAGACAGAGCTCCCATCTGCTGGTTCGTTCCTCCGGTGCATGCAACAGCCTGGGCAAGGCTGGAGCCAGGAGTCAGGAACACAGTCCAGGGCTCCCACTTGGGTGACAGGAACCCAGTTACGTCAGCCACCACCACCGCCTTGCAGGGTCTGCATTGGCTGGAAACGAGCCAGGTCCAGGAATCCAATCCAGGTTTGATGCGGGACACAGAGATGTTAATCACAGTGCTGTCAGTGGTTAACGTTTCTTAAGGCTCAACTCAAATTCACCTAAAATTTCAGTGCCGACAGAAGATTAAAGCTTGAATTATCCAGTATTAAGTAGATACAGCTCTTAACTTCTCTGTTAAGGTTTAAAAACAAACTTTTTAAATAAAATTATATACAAAAAACTCACAAATGACTATCTCCAAAGTAGCTCTTTCTGCAGAAACAGCATGAAACTGAAAGCCGCCTAATTAAAAGCCCTTTTGGATTACTTGGCATGGTCTCCGCAAATATCTAAAGCATATTTTGTGTTGCCTGGTTTGTGTTTTGTTTTGGAGCAGTTTTGACAAAATAAAAAAAGCTGTTGTAGGTTGTTTTTGGCATGTCTCTGGTGAAAGTTACGTGTTCTTGCTTTAGAGCGGGAATCAGGTTAAGATTGTTGTCCGTGCCCTGAGCTGTCGCAGACTACATTAGGTCATGGATTTTTAGGGTATCCCCAAAATAGGGCTCCACTGGCAGCACAGCCATGCAAAGTAAGTCACCTTTCTGGGTCAGGTTTTTGGGTGACCATCTGTTGTCCAGCCCTGCCACCAACTGGACTTCCCAAAAGCTATGTCTCCTAACTTTTTATATGCTAACTAACACAAGTTTAATATGAGAAAAGGAAGAATATTCTAGGTAGGCAGTTCTGATTCTTGAATTTGGCATTTGGCGTAGGTTAGTGTAAAATCTGCTGTGTATGGATGCTGTGGGAGACAGCTTATTTTTACTGTGCTGACCTTTAAAACACCTCTGGGAAGTGGAAGAAAAGGGATCCCAGGAAGAAAAGCAGCTAGCATTTTGCTTCCTGTGTTTTTGTTCAGAGTTACACTGCATCCTGTTCTCCACCTTGTAGGGCAGGCAGGATGGATGGTTTAAAGCCCACAGAATTTTCAGGTATTCCTGTTATGTTCCTGGTGGGGTAGTGGGATGCAAAAGAGTGTTCTGGATCAACTGAGGCAGGGGTGAGCGGGCTGTCCCGGACCTGCCACAGCCCTGGATATCGTGGCAGAAGCAGAAGTCCCCAGCCTGCCAAGTTCCGGCCTTCTCCCCTGCCTCCTTTCTCTGACTTGAGTATCCTGATTCCATCTCTACTGAAATTTGTTCTGTGCCAGTTTTGTTCCGCATGACCTCAGATGTGTCAGTGATGGGCTATCAGAAGGCAGCTTAGTCTATGAACTTCACTCTGTGGCTGAGGAAAGCTGGGATGGTCTAGTGCCTTGTGCACGCCTTGCCCCACTGGGCTGGGCACTGACCTGAGAGCTTTCTGTGTTCAGATTCCAGATAGCTGTTTCATGGTGCAGCTGGAGGTGATGTGTGGTCTGTGACGGGAACAGATGTCAGTTTAAAACCTTGGGACTTGCAAAATATTCCTGTGGCCATTTTTTGAAGAACCACTGAAGAGGCCGTAGTCTTTCATTGAAGATGGAAAGGTGCCGTTGACTCACTGCAGTAACATGGCGCAGACAGGGAGGTGAATCGCAGATACAGGGTACGATACGGAAACACTGCATTGAGGTGGTCTCGGGATTCCAGAAGAAAACAAAGCGGGGTGGCAGTTCAGCATGCGACCTTCTCAGCAGCACACAGGCTGACCGAGTGTGCTGGGCGGGAGCACAGTGGTGTGTGGAAGACCTGAGGTACCTGTGGCACTTAGGGAGTATTAAGACATAAGCTTAGGAAGGTGGGCAGAGGGTCTTGTGTTCTCTCATTCCTGTCCATTACCTACCTCGGAGTCGAAGTTGACTGTGTTTTCCCTCCTGCCTAACACAAGACTCAAAAGCAGCCATGGTGCAGAGAGGGACAAGTGGTTCCATATCTACACTTCCTGGGTGTGCAGAAAAAGCTTCCTGTAGCAAGGGCTGGAGCTTTTAGCAAAGCCTTCAAGAAGACATAAGAAGCTGCAAACAGAGATTTTGATATACAGTAACAATAGATGTTCAAAATACATAGCATTTGAATACTATACAGTCTTGTTACGTATTCGTAATCAACAGGTCTCTATTAGCTGCCAAAAAACAGCACGTAGTTCATTATATACAGCTGTCTATGGTTTCTTTCATTTTAATGTAAACTAATCCCAAAAGAATCTGAAATGTCACACCCATATCAGAAAACAGGAGATAGATGAAAATGTATTTCCTGTGATTTTAAGAGCACAGATAAAACCCTAACCTCTGGTTAGTTCGTGTGTCTGGTGTGTAATAAAACAGTGAACTCTGAAGAGCCTTCCAGTTTTGTGTGTCCTATGAGTGAAAATGAGGTAAAACAGGTTGAGAGTGCAGCCTTCTGCGTACTGTGGAAGTGGAAACGTTCTGTATTCTTGTTACCTCCCCTTTTCACTTATTGGTGGCCTTGAGTAAGACTGAGAGAGCCAGAGCCACTTAGCTGGTTTGCTTTGTACAGGAAGTCTTAAATTCCGATTGAAACCGGATTCTGAGTAGAAGCGACAGTTACTAATTACTGTTGTTTTGCGTCTTGTCCGCAGCCACACACCTTCAGCCCAGACATGCAGGCAAGGAACTCTCATTCTCTGCCCCAAATCTTTGCATAGGGAGTGTCCATCGCAGTCGGATTACTTACCTCACCACTGAGCAATGTTGGAAAGCGTGCGCCTTTCCTGTGACGCAATGCCTTCGCGCCTTTACGTTCATACTACTACGGTTACATTTGTACTGCTACTAGGAAGAACTGGCCAAACCAAGTTGAAACAACGGCATTATTGGGTATGCTTAGAACTCAGGCAATATGAGCGCAGTTCAGAAATTCATGGGAAATGAAATTAAACAGTTTATTTAGATGCTAACATGTTAAGACCTATGCATAGTGTTTTCATAAGACGTTTTCCCATGAGCGTTCTGAAGATCCTGTATTCTGATGTGAATGGAAAAGCATAGTTAGTGTCTTTTAGTATATTTTGTGACTCTTCTCTGCTGTTTCATTGTAAGTACCAATTGATTGCAAGTGTTAATTAAAACAGCAAATCTCTGATTTCTAGTGCTCTTCAAAATAATTCAGAACGACCTGCTTGACTGTTTAATTTAATGTAGAACAGCAAAGTCTTCTCAGTTTGTAGATTTCCATTAATATCCTTAAAGCTAGCAGGTTTGGAGGTAAAAATGAAAAACAAATATTGGAAGTGAGCTTTGTTTGACAAGGAAGTCGCATAGGAGCAAATGTATAGAGATCCATGTCTTGTCCCCAAAGTGCCCATACCTGTCATTTATTGGCCACTTGAATATTTTTGACCAGCTGTGCTGTCTGGGATAAATACTGGAAAAATCGGGTAACTTGTTATGATGCAGCAAGTTAATAAGCCACTGCTTGGAATGCCCACTTTCCGTATTGTAGTGCTAATTGGAGTCTCAACTTCCTATCCTGCTTCCTGCGAATATGCCTGGAATGCAGCAGATAATGGCCCAAATACTTGATTTTCTGCCAGCCACCCATGTGGGATGTTCAGATGGAGTCCCTGACTCCATCAACTGCCTGACCCCGTCTCAGCTGTTTAGGGTATTTGTGGAGTGGCCAGCAGGTAGAAGGTGTCTATCTCACTCTGCCTTTCATTAAGTAAAAAAGTCTTAAACAACTGTCTTAAAAAGGAGGCATTCAAGGCATGGAGGATTTCAAGAAAGCCAGCATCAAAGAGTTTTTGCAGTGTCTCAGTGTTAAAAGTGATCTACAAGCCTAAGAGGATACCAAAACCTGGACCCTGGAAATTAAAAGTTACAAAGATCCTGGGAAAACTTAACATTCAGCAGGGACTCTTGAAAAGTGTAAGATGGAATTTGCCTTTTGGTTTGACTTGATAGAAATGCTATTTGCAAATTTTTGTCACAAATGAGGCCTCTATTAAATGTTGGAAAATAAGGAGAGTACTATGACTTATAAAATACGGGTTTAAGAAGTTTACAGGATGAAATTAAGAGCTAGAACACACAAATTGGAGCAATAAAATTGGATGCATTTTCTGAAAACCTCATTCAGATCTGTTAATCAGCTCTAAGCTCTAAGTGAACTGAAGGCCAGAACAGACACTTCTAACCCATCATGTTGGGTGCATTTAAGTATTTCCATTACGGACACTTTCAGAGAAGTCCAATCTGTTAATACAGAACAGAAAAGTCTGTTAAAAACGGGTGGTTCCTGAATCCCTAGGCGATTAGCTTGACCCACCATGAAATACAGAGAGGATGGATCTCTGGATCATCTTTGATTCTTACTCCACCATTAAAGATTGGAAAATGATTCCTGTCCTTTGTGACCCAGCAGGTAGATTCTGTTCCCAGAGGCATCCTTTGAGAACTGGCTCTGTGCCAGACCAGTGCTAGGTCAGAGTGTACAATGCTGAACCAGAGAACCCCTGCTGGCCTGGAACCTAGATTCTAGGGAGGACAACCAACCAAAAAAGTAATTGGACAGCTGGCGCCGCGGCTCAATAGGCTAATCCTCCGCCTGCGGCACCGGCACCCCGGGTTCTAGTCCCACTTGGGGTGCCAGGTTCTTTCCCGGTTGCTCCTCTTCCTGTCCAGCTCTCTGCTGTGGCCCGGGAGTGCAGTGGAGGATGGCCCAAGTCCTTGGGCTCCTGCACCCACATAGGAGACCAGGAGAAGCACCTGGTTTTGGATCAGTGCAGTGTGCCTACTGCAGCGGCCATTAGGGCGTGAACCAACAGAAAAAAGGAAGACCTTTCTCTCTTTCTTTCTCACTGTCCACTGTGCCTGTCAAAAAAAATAAAAATAATAACAAAATGTAACTGGACTGCACATGCAGTCTCCAATGAGGACCCAGGAGAGAAGCTGGAAGGATGATTTAGGTGAGGTGGTCAGAGAAGCTAATGATTGGGCCAAGACCTACCGCAGGCAATGTCAGCAGAGGTGAAAGGAACCATGTTTTCAAACCCAAGGACCGGGAAGGGCTTGAAACTTGGATGCTGGAGAACCCGAGAGAAAGCTTGCATGAAAAAATGAACATACTGAGTGACACAAAGAATGGCATGATGGGGCAGTAGGGGAGGCCCAATTCATGGTGGGCTTCGAAAGAAAAAGCTGGCCAATTCACGCAAAGGATGTGACCTTCCACAATTGCAGGAGCTGCTGTAGTGGTCTCTGAGACAGCTGACTGGGTTCATGTAGCAGGACACGGGAGAAGCTTCTGGATAAAACCCTGTGTCAGTCCTTGCTCTGAGACTGGTGCTGTGGACGTCCTACAGGAAAAAGCCGGCACCCTTCAGTTCAGCCCTGGATACAACTACCTCAGGAGTCCTCTGAAGGGGGATCCAGGAGAAAGTCGACCACTGGCTCAGGCTAGCAAGGTTAGTCGGCAGATCCATGATGGACGGGTGAGCTACAAAGTGCTGCTTTACCCCTCCCCAGCAGTGTCGCCCAAGACTCCCATGTCCAAACCAGCAAGAACCTTACAGGGAAGGCACTTCCAGGAAGTGGGCACAGACCAACCAGGTGACACAGTCGTCATGCCTTCTGAAGCCAGCCTCGACCTCAACCCCGCAGCTCAGATTACTGTGTTCCAATCTTCATCTTCCTGAACCCTGTTGTTCTGAACAGTCCTACTTTACGTCTATGCTGGAAATGTCCCAGTCTCCTCCCCTCCCCTCCCCTCCCCTCCCCTCCCCTCCCCTCCCCTCCTCTCCTCTCCTCTCCTCTCCTCTCCTCTCCTCTCCTCTCCTCTCCTCTCCTCTCCTCTCCCCCGTCTTGCTACCACCGGGCTGTGCTTGCTCTGTTACCTTCACATCTGCAGGGCCACCCCGAGATCATGCTCTGAGTTCATCTTTACTTGGGACCCCAGAAGGGTATCCAGGGGAGTGAGTGGAGGCGGTGCGGGGTGAGGGTGGGGGTGCTAGCATGCTGTTATCATTATTGAAACCAAGAAAAACACTGTAGACAAGATGAAAGATCTAGTAAAAATGTGTTCTTCCTGATTCTAAAACTTTAACAGCTGGGCTTTCCCATGTGGCATCATGTTACATAAATAACTGAGCCAGGAAACAGGCTGTGAAGAAGTCCAACAAAATGATAGATGAGCCTGGACACTCTGGATATCACACCCAAAGGAGCGACAAGGAAGTAAGTGGCCATTGGTAGGGGCTGGGCTCTGGTGCTGGCAGCGGTGACCTGCGACCATACAGGACCTGGCCGTCACCTGAGTCCTGTTTCCCTCGTTCTTCAGAAGTTTTCTGTCTGCTTAAGAATATTAACACCCCTAATCTACTCCTCGGGAACCTCTTCTGCTCTGTCGATGTTTGTCCTGCAAGTCCAGAGAGAGTGGCTCTCAGAAAATAAACCTGTTGAGCTTTAAGACTGAAACAAAGCTCTCAGTTCTTACATTTTCTCCCAGCTCTCCCTGCAGGGCTCAGCGTCCTCGGATGGCACACAAGGCCGAGAGGTATTAGGCAAAAACACTGAAGGGCGAGAAAGAGGATGTGGCTCTCCTTTTCCATTTATGGGACAGGGAAGTGGCCAGCAGAATTGAGACGTGATCCCAAGGGCAGGTAGAGAACAGGGGTGCCAGTCTCCCCTCCCCCCCTCCCCCGCGGGCTTGGTTTGCAGGGTCTCTGAACACCAGTGACTGTCCTCTATTTGTAGCACAACGTGGGCTTCTCCAATTCCCACTTTCCTTTCTCAGCAGTTGCTTATCCATGAACAAAGAGCCATACTAGAGAGCAGAAGATTCATTTCTCTGTTTCCCGGGCATGTTCTCCAACATGAGCGAATTGTACCCAGGAATTCACCACGCTGAGGGCTTGCTTTGGTCTCTGAAGGGCCACAGGACACATTCTGGGATTCCAGCGGTGGTTACTTCAGTGGGAAACATTTAAGAAGCATGCCCCTGTTCTCCCTTTCTTTACCTGGTTCTTCCATTAACCTTACCGATCTGTGACTGTCAGCAAGAACCAACGCGTTGCCTGTAGCCTAAATGGAGGAGTCACGTGACCTCGGACAAAGCGAAAGCTTCTAAAAACCCACGCATGGTAGTTTGATCACTCATTATTTCCCCTCCATGCGCTTTTGCTTGCAGGGGCCCAGGGCCCAGGCCATGCAGCAGCCCCTTATCCAGG
Organism: Oryctolagus cuniculus; assembly: GCF_051225735.1. NCBI lineage: Eukaryota > Metazoa > Chordata > Mammalia > Lagomorpha > Leporidae > Oryctolagus > Oryctolagus cuniculus. Next base: position 6,223,757 of record NC_142880.1, on the reverse strand, counting down.
GCCCCTCCCCATGGCCAGAGTCACGGAGCCACAGCTGCTGCTCTTCCTGGGCTTGCCAAGGGTGCCTCAAGCCCCCTTCAGGTCACATGGGACAGGTCTCCGTGGTGCTCTTACTCCCACCTAAAAACGACTCAAAACTGTTTTTCTCATTGCAAAACTAAAACATGTGACCTGTAGAAATGATAGGAAGAGCAACTGTGTACACAAAGGGGGAAGAAATAAGGTTTCCAGTAATCCCACCCGTCCAAGGTAACCACGCGAGTCAGGTACAGATATCCAGGTAAAAAGGAAACACAATTATTTTTACAAATGGAAGAAAATATGTTCTTTCAGCGTCCTCTTCCCCTTGTTTAATAAATTATAAACACCTTTGCACAGATCGCAGGTTTCTGCAGTTAGATCATGTGAAAACAACTGCAGAAGACAGCATTGTGGAATGCAACCTAAGTTATCTAACCAGTTCCCTGTCCCTGGGCACTTGGATGGTTTCCACTCTGAAAACAGCATGTTTAAGACGCATGACTCCCAGCCGGCGCCACGGCTCACTAGGCTAATCCTCCACCTAGCGGTGCCGGCACACCAGGTTCTAATCCCGGTCGGGGTGCCGGATTCTGTCCTGGTTGCCCCTCTTCCAGGCCAGCTCTCTGCTGTGGCCAGGGAGTGCAGTGGAGGATGGCCCAAGTGCTTGGGCCCTGCACCCCATGGGAGACCAGGAGAAGCACCTGGCTCCTGCCTTCGGATCAGTGCGCCAGCCGTGGCGGCCATTGGAGGGTGAACCAACGGCAAAGGAAGACCTTTCTCTCTGTCTCTCTCTCTCTCACTATCCACTCTGCCTGTCAAAAAAAAAAAAAAAAAAAAAAAAAAAAAAAAGCGCATGACTCCAATCACTTCAGCAATCTCTTATGATTAATTTGTGTCAGACATACGTGAGTTAAGAATATCCCGGATTTCCACTCAGTTCTGCAAGATCGGTGTTTTCTTCAAGGTCAGTGGTGAATACTTCCTTCTGATTAGGTTTCTCTTGGAAGTATCTCTCCACAGGTCCAGTATCCTGAACTTAGACCCTGAAGAAACAGCATGCATGTCTTGCAAACATTTAGTGGAATAGGCCACAGTACATTATAAACAATCACCTCTCCAGGCCCTGCCTTTCTGGTTAAGTCCCTATGTGCATCAAGTGTGGAATCAGCTGCTGATGTTGGGTAAGTACTTCAAAAAGCCAGTGGAAAATAGGATGAAAGGAGAAGTTTATTTTGGTGCAGAAGAATAGCAAAGTCTTCAGGAGGTTCATGGAAAATGCATACTATGAAAAAAACAGCATAGATTCCAAATTTTTGCACCAAAATAAACACATCTTTTAATTCCATTTTCCCACCAACTTTGGCAAGCGCCCTCCCATTTGGATGTAGTTATTAAACGCTGCAGGGCGGTGAGCAAAATGGAAAAGAACAACTCACTGTATTTTCAAAGCTCTTCATGTGAAGACTTACCGTCCCCAGGTTGGGCAAAAGAAATTAGGTCTCTAGGAAGTGATAGAGACAGAATAATAGCAAACACAGGAGCTTGGAGTGAGCTGAGGCTGTGGGTGTGCCCGGGAACATTCAGACTGATGCAACAGCGGAGGGGCACACGGCCAGCCATCTTACAGACATTGCTTCCAGATTTTCATTCATTCGGGGTGCAGAGGGACTGTAGTTTCACTTTATATGTTTATCTACTTAAAAGGCAGAGAAAAAGAGGAGGGGAGTTGAAGGAAGGAGAAAAGAATCCACTGGTTCTCTCTCCAAATGCTGGCAAGAGCCAAGGCTGGGCCAGATGGAAGTCAGGAGCCCAGAAATCCACTTGGATCTCCTGGATGGCAGGGGCCCAGGCCACTGAGTCATCATCTGCCGTCTGCCAGGATGCGTTAGCCGGAAGCGGGATGGGGAACAGAGGAGGCAGGACTGGGCCCAGGGCTCTGACGCAGGAGCCTCCTCGGCAGTGCCGCACGCCCACCCACCCCCAATTCCACTTTAAGAAAGAATCTTGTGCGGGATCGAGTCACACACACAAGAACAATGGATGTTTTTTAAGTCTATAAAATGGAATATTTATGTAGTGGTTAAATATATATATTGAAATAAATTTTTGATGTGGAAAGATGTACACAACATAATTGATGAAACTGTGTTACAGAATAGTTTCTGAAGTGTGATTTGTGTGTGTGTGTGCACGCAAGCATGTGTGTGCAAAATAAAAATATAGGATAAAATAAGTGCCAATTATATACATTTGAATTTCATACCCTGATTTTATTCATGCATGACATTTTCAGACCATCTGATTCTTACTACAACTTGCTTTACTGATATTTTTTCCTTCTTTGTCACATTTTTTCCTCTTTGTCTCGTAAGAATAGAAAGGTCTTGGTCACTTTCTCTGTTGAACCTCTTGCTGCATCTCCTTTATTTCCTGCTTTCCCCCACACTCGCTCTCTAAAACTAGCTGTTTCACATGAATTACAAGTATTTAAGGGTGGTCACTCCTTATTTGCCTTTAGAAATCCAGAATGTGGACATTATTTAGTAAACTTTCATCTATTGTATAAATTCTTAATTCTTTGAAGAAGCACAAATGGACTGAATTTACCCCCTAATTCCCTGACTTCAAGCATTTCCAACCATCAAGAAAAGCATTTAAATTTAGAACTGACGAGAAACAGACTCAGTTATCTCCAAAATAGATGCATTAAGAATTGCCTGCCAAGGGTTTTGTGTAAAGGCAAAAGATAATAAACTTAAAATGTATATACGAGCCAGTGAAAGTTTTACATATACACCGGAGTGAGTGTGATCCAATTTCCAGAAACAAGTACTTTGCATTAAATATAAAATTAATGCCAAGAAAATTGGTTTAAATTTTGAGTGATGAAACCCAATTCCATTCCATCTTCACTGAAATGCATCTATCCAGGGTTGCATGGCACAACAATGTCAACTTTATAAATTTCCCCGATTTTCTGGTTTATGACAATAATGGCAAACATATATCCGTTCACTTTACATCCCTTGTAAAACGCTGAAGAATCTGGCATTTATTATGCCATCCAATTATGTACACTTTGAGACTTTTGAAAAACTGTGCTCTTCCAAGAGCCAGACTAAAAATCAACTACTAAAAAAAGTGTCTATGCTTATCTCGATAACTCTGAATAAGGAAGTCTGTGCGTGAATGGTTTTGTAATAGTTAAGTATGGCTTTGAATACTTAAAAACCTTTTTTCTTGAATCCTGTTAATTACTGAAACCAGGTTAGTGCATGACACATTGGAGAAGCTTATTATATAGGATTTATGCCTATCAGTTAAAGCCTTTTTATTGCTTAATGGTTTATCCGCCTTTCCTCACCAGAGCGCACATCAGACGGATGTCTTAAGTATCAACAGGGAGGGGATCAGCTGAGCTGTCAGTGAGGTACAGCTGATCAGTTTGCAGATTGTGGTCATTTTATACTTAAAAAATGTTGATCCCTCCTTTGGAATCATAGCCTCCTCACCTAACTCATTCCTCAGATGCTGTGGGTGGAAGTTGTTTTGGCAGTTCTCAGAGGCATGCAATGAAAAGCCAAGCTACACCATGGAGGAAGTCTCCCCTACCCTGGCCACCAGTACCACCAGTACCACCAGTACCACCAATACCGAGGGGCCCTGGGCTCAGATCCCTGCTTTCTGCGCCCTGAGGGTTGTCAGTTTCTCTCTGCTTTGCCCAGCCACCTAGCTTCAAAAACAAAGCAGTAACAGCAAAAAGAAAAGAAGGCTGCTTCAGGCAGGGCTCTTATTTGCAAATAATAGATACTAACCCAGGAACAATTAAGCAGAAACTAGATTTGTTGGAAGAGTGTCAGTTATCTCATAGAACACCCCAGAAGGCCGTTAGAACATGGTAGGAAATCAGATGAAAACATAGGGAAGCCGGGTAGCTGAAACCTTGGTCAAGCTAATGCCGCTGTTGGACACTAGACCTTGTCTCTGGCCCTGTCCCTGAATGTGGGCTCTCTGTAGATGGACTCTGTTCCAAGGCTTCAAGAGCTACAGGTTCAGAATCCCAAGACTGAATATGTCAGCCAGCGGTTGCCACATCAGTGCTGCTAAACAAAGCTACTGCAGAATTCAGTGACTTCAAGTAACAGTAATGTATTCTGGCCGCTGTGTGGGTCAGGTGAGGATTGCATGGTCTAAGCTCTGCTTGGCTTCACTTGCCCCAGACCTCAGGGTGGGTTCTCACTCTTTATGAGTTCATGGGTTACCTGCCATTTCTTCTCATAGTGATGGCAGAAGTTTGAGACAGCATGCCGAGTTGTGGAAGTGCACGCCACACCTCTGCAGCCCGTTATGGGGTGAGCCTAAAGTCGGGGGCAGTGAGACAGATCCCAGCCCCCTTGGAGAAATATCTGTGATATCACTTAGCAAAGGCTATGGACACCAGGCGGGGGCAGGGTGGTAGAGAATTGGGAATAACATTTCAAATTACTCCAGTAACAATCCCTGTCTGCCAAGTGTAGATCCTGGGACAGTACCCTAGCTGCCAAGGAGGTGAGTTGGGCAAGTCCCTGTCCTCTCTATGTCTGTAGGGGAGAACATGTCTCATTCCCCACCAAGATTCACACCATGGCAGAGGCCTCGCAGAAGAGGAGTTCCCCATCCAAGCAACACATCTGCACACAAAGTACCAAATCGCCATGATTAGGGGCCAGCGAGCTAAGCTCCTGCCTGCAACACTGGCATCCCATATCAGAGTGCCAGGTCAAGTCCCGGCTGCTCCACTTCCTATCCAGCTCCCTGTTAGTGCACCTCAGAGAGCAGCAAAAGATGGCCCAAGTACTTGGACCCCTGCCACCCACAGGGGCTCCCAGCCCCTGACTTCAGCCTGAACCAACCCCAGCTGTTGCAGAAAGATTTCTCTCTCTCTCTCTCTCTCTCTCTCTCTCATCTCTATCTCCTCCCTCTCTTGTTCAAATAACAATAAATAAAGCTTTAAAAAAATAAGCAGGGATTAAAGCCGAGTACAGACCTGGAAACTTAGGCTGCATTTCAGACAAGAGGAGGAAGCAAGCCAAGTGGCAAGACTTGAGAAGATGAGGGTGCAGAAACAAGTGCGCTGGGCTGTGGGGTGCTAGTTACTGCCATCCTCCAGGGGGCAGTGTCGGGCCATTGCACAGCTTGCTCCGGGGGAGGGCTGTGGCCCCTGCTGCTCTTCATCCTCACAGGTCAAGGGTGAAAGCACCCTTGGTTGGAGGAGGAGAGGTTCCAGACTCAGCTGCCAATAAGCCACTTGTTGTTTGGGGCGGTGATAGGAGAAACTAGACTGTCAGCGTTTGGAGACTTGGGGGCCCAAGTTCCCATGGGAAACAGAGTTCAGATGCTGCTCCCCCACCCCCAGGGCAGGGACCACCCAGTGTGTGAGTTCCGTTCATCACTCCTTTGAAGTCTTGCTATTGCTAGGCTCGAAGCTGGGCTTGTTCCATTGCTAGTAGGGTGGCAAAAGGGACCCAGGGGAGGGCTTGATTTGGTAAATAAGCGGCAGGTGCTATGGCTGTTGGCGGCTCTTGAAAATCACCATTGCACACGTCATTAAGTCCACCCAGTCCACAAGGAGCATTAAAGGGACTCTGTCTCTCTGCCTATGAGAATGAACGGAGGTAAAAGGCACCCGGGGTGGCCTGGCCGTCAGAAAACCGTGTGCACTCAGTAATCAGTTCTGCCTTAGCACATAAAACATTTCAGCAAAACGTAGATGTCCTCCTTCCGCCGTCCACGCTGGCACACCTGTGGAGACCATCCACGTGTGAGCAGCTGGTAGCTGGCCCAAGTTTTCTGTCTGGATATCCTTGGAGCCCCACGCCGACCTCGTATTCCTACTTCTCCGAGAACGGCCCCAAGTGGAGCGGATTCTTCCAGGTGCCAAAGGAGGCCGTGGAATTCCTTCCCCCAGACCCTGGAACACAGGGGTCTGGGGGCCCATGGGGCTTGGAGCAAGTGGAGTTCAGGCCTCGATGAGATAAGCAGGAGACTTCTGGAAAGCTGCCCGGCAACTTCGCTGCTCCCTTTCCTTTTTAAAATCTTTTTTTTTTCTTTTTAACTTGGATGAGCTTATTTTTTTCCCCTGTTGTTTGAAGCTGAAATAAATATACCAAACACACCCCCTTTGGGGGAAGACGGGGTCAAGGACGTGTAGGCCCTCCAGAGACTCACGGTCATGCAGTCTTGCTTTTTACCAGAGGGCCCTGCTGAAGCCCCGCCTACCCACAGCCTCAGGTGCAGGTGACTCACTGAATGCGCCCAGCTCCTTACCCAGACAGGGACACCTGGCTCTGAGCCAACAGCTCTGTGATCCTTTGAAATACTGGAAAACTCTCCAAGACATTATGTACTCAAGAGGCAGCTAACTCTCCTGGAAAAGTCATAATTCTGCTTTTCCTGGGTCAGGCACTTCGTGAGTGTTCCCTGGGTCCTTGCCTCAGAAGAGAGCTCCCGGAAGTGCGCTCCAAGTGTACAGATGTTTCTAGACGGGTCATAGGTCATCTTTCCATAATGAGAAACAACAGCGAAGGAAATCAAAGGATGCTGATAATTCCTGCCAGCTTGCCGGGACAATCCCTCCACTCACAAGCAGGCTTTTGATGTAAGAGACTGGCAGCGATTCCTTTATGCCAACACACTAAGGGTTTCATTAAATTAGTGGAAATGAGGATCATAGAGACGGTTTAATCACTTGTCCCTTTATCCCTTACTCCTGGGTGTGAAGCCTAATTGAAGGGTGGACAGGAGAAGAGAGGAAGGGAGAAACCTTTAAGAAGGTTTTTGAAGACTGCTTAAATCACAGAATTTTGTTTAAAAACAAAACAAAACCTTAATCATTTGAGTCATGCTGGGGACTTCCAGTTTTCAACATCCTAATTCTGGAAGTCGTCTGATGACATGGGTGCTGTCATTATTCTGTTTATGGAGGAGGAAAATGAAGCTCCCTAAGCTTGGTGAGTTCGGGCACTCTGTCGTGGTCAGGTGCAGTGAAAGAACGCGACAGAGCGGTGGCTGGGACCCACGTCTGGTGAGCACCAGCTCCGTGCTGCCAGCTCTGATCCCTGCCTCCAGCCCTCTGGGTCCCGGTGTGTTCAGACTGTGAGGCTCAAAGCCGCAGGTAACTCCTGGAGATGGCGGGCGGGAGAGCACACTGAGAGCTTGCCTCCTGCTTGTGTGGCACCTCTTTGCCTTCTGCGGGAGGCTTCTGTCTCAGCGTGTTCAGGGCTGCTCTGCCAGGGCGTCTGAGCCGGACTACCTACACTGAGCAGGAAACTGACTGTTCCAGGAAGTCCAGAATTGACAGGAAGGCGTCTGGTGAGGGCCTTCCTGTTGCATCATCCCATGGCGGAAGGTGGACAGGCGCGAGAGCGAGAGCGATCCAACTCACAGCCTCAAACTCTTTTAAATGCGTATTAACCCCCCCACCCAGGAAGGGAAAGAACTTATGCCCTAAACACCTCCCGGTAGACCCCACCTCCTGATGGTTGCTGTGGTGGTTAAATTTCCAACAACTCATGCTTCCGGGGGAGTACATTCAAACCACAGCAACTCATTTGAAGAAAGAGCCTGACTCTTGGAAAACATTTGAAAACCAGGAATGTCATCCACTCCTGTCATGTGACCTGGGGGCCCAGAGTGCTCTGGGCGCAGTTAACAGTTGCTCCCTCGGAAGCTGGAATACATTAGGCATCGTCCAGTACATGCAGCTGTCGCTCACTCCCGAAGTTCGCATGGTGAATGGGACTCTGGTTGCTTTTACGCACTTTTCTCAGACCTATGCTCCTTAGTTTCTCTTTCACCTCACTCTTCTTCTTCTTTTTTTTTTTTTTTTTGACAGATAGAATTAGTGAGAGAGAGAGAGAGACAGAAAGAAAGGTCTTGCATCTGCTGGTTCACGCCCCCAAATGGCCGCTACGGCTGGCGCTGCGCTGATCCGAAGCCAGGAGCCAGGAGCTTCTTCCTGGTCTCCCACGGGGTGCAGGGCCCAAGCACTTGGGCCATCCTCCACTGCACTCCCGGGCCACAGCAGAGAGCTGGTCTGGAAGAGGAGCAGCGGGGACTAGAACCCGGCACCCATATGGGATGCCAGCACCGCAGGCGGAGGATTAACCAAGTGAGCCACGGCACCGGCCCCTCACTCTTCTTACACTAGAGCCTTAAAGGCTGCAGCCACTCCAGAATTGCTCTCCTCTCCAAGCAGTCTAGGCAAGAAAAAGTGTCTCTGCCTTTGTGAAGAGCAGGGATCTTCTTTCCCTTAGGCGTACAGCAAACACTCCTTCCCATCTCATCGGCCTGAAGAGGTCACGTGCTCATTCCTGTGATGAGGAGACTCACAAGTTATGACCCGTGGGGGAAAATAAGGTGTCCAGGGGGAAATCCGCGCACCTTTTCTGAAACAAGGGCACATCAGTGCTAGGGCAGCAACTGCTTGATTCCACTGCGTTCACAAAAGCACGTGCTCTAGGACAGGCTGAAGCTATGCTTGATAAGCTGGAAAAATGGAAGCTGAATGTTCTAGGGATAAGGGACTGACTCGGCAGTGACGCAGACGGTCTGCTGGTTGGGAAGCTGTGTGTTGGGCTCGGACTGACCCGGAGGGAAAGGTAGACAGCCAGGCAAGTGAGGAGCACTGGAGTCCATAGTACAGAAATGGACTGGCACACCAGCGCTTGCAAGACAAACCTGCAGGCCGGCGCCGCGGCTCACTAGGCTAATCCTCCGCCTTGCGGCGCCGGCACACCAGGTTCTAGTGCCGGTCGGGGCGCCGGATTCTGTCCCGGTTGCCCCTCTTCCAGGCCAGCTCTCTGCTGTGGCCTGGGAATGCAGTGGAGGATGGCCCAAGTGCTTGGGCCCTGCACCCCATGGGAGACCAGGAGAAGCACCTGGCTCCTGCCTTCGGATCAGCGCGGTGCGCCGGCCGCGGCGGCCATTGGAGGGTGAACCAACGGCAAAGGAAGACCTTTCTCTCTGTCTCTCTCTCTCACTGTCCACTCTGCCTGTCAAAAAATAAATAAATAAATAAATAAATAAATAAAAAGACAAACCTGCAAGCTAAGCATGCTTTTTGTATTTTTTAAATGATCAAAATTAAAGGATATCTCAGGACATGGAAACTGTATAAAATTCAAATGTCAGTGTGCTTAAAAACGTTTTAAACTACTTTGGCTAAACCGTGGCTGATTCATTTTTTCTACATATATATTGCTGTGACTATTTTGGAAATATTTTCTCTCTAGTGCTTTCTGGAACAGTCTGCCAGTCCCTGGTGTAGAACCCTGGTACCCAAAGCATGCCTGGTAGACTGGACTCGTATGGCCATCTGGGAGCCTGTTAGAAATTCTCAGCCTTGGGCCCATCCCAGGCTTCTGAATCAGGAACCCCAGGCGTGGATCCCAGCCATCTGTGTTTGTAAGAAACTGTCGGGTGAGGCGGACATAGGCTCAAGTCTGAGAGCCACTGGTCTAGAAGGAAAAGTTAACAACCCCAACGAGATGGTGTCGTAGAGCACTTTTTATGTTTTTAATCCCAGAGCAGAAGTCTTGGAGTCTGGCAATTAAATGACTAGTAATCATGGTGATGTGTATGAGATGGTGTTATGTATGGTCCTGTGTAAGTGTATGGCACTGTGCTGTGTGGGGCATTGTCAGAAAGTCAGCTTTCTATTCATGATCCATTAGACACCTCAATAGAGGCCTATGAAGTAAATACTACTGTTCTCCCCATTTTGTAGTTAGACAAACCGAGGCTTCATGAGATCGAGTCACAGTGTGCAGAGCAGGCGGCTACAGCTTGAGACTGGGATTTTTTTTTTTTTTTTTGACAGGCAGAGTTAGACAGTGAGAGAGAGAGAGAGAGAGAGACAGAGAGAAAGGTCTTCCTTCCATTGGTTCACCCCCCAAATGGCCACTAAGGCCAGCAAGGAGCAACCCGGACACAATCGGTGCCCCAACCGGGATTAGAACCCGGGGTGCTGGCGCCACAGGCAGAGGATTAGCCTAGTGAGCCGCAGCGCCGGCCTAGACTTGGATGTTTGACTCCAGGCTCAGACCTCTGCATGTCCACATACTCTGAATTCTGTAGGCGAGACAGGTGGAAGTGCTACTGGCAGAGAAAGCAACACACGCGGGCCACCAGGGTTGAGTTCTGCGGACGACACTTGGAGCTGCTTTCCCTTCTTGCATGGAAAAGGGCTTAAGCTCCACCAGACGCGTGGTCTTTCCTTGAGCAGGTCTGGCAGGACCTGCAGCACCAGCGCGGTCACCGGCGCTGCTCTGTAGTCTTACACACATGCAAAAAGTGACATTTTTCAGATCACTCGGACTCTGACTCTTGGTGCTACCTAGATCACAATTATTCATGTAGTGGTTGTTCTCCATGTAGTCGTCAGGATACTTTCCTTGCTGGACTTTTCCATGGCATCACAGGCTTGCTTTTTCTTGCTGAGAAGGCTGGGCAGGAAGGGAAGCAAACACAGGAGGATGGAGTTGGAGGAGGCGCAAAAAGCAAAGCGCAACAGGCCCGAGCTGGGTGCTGTGGACATCAGATCCAGGCAAGAGATGTCAGATGCCGGGGACTTGACCTTGGCGTAGTAGAAAAACAACACCATGTTGAGATGTAGGAAACGCTGCAAAGCTGCAATTTGAGTTTTGAGCGATCTTTTCCACACAGTGTGTGTGTCATCCATGATCTCCACAGGTTTCCAGGTCACTCCTCAGTGAAACCTGCGTTTCTGACTTCAGTCCGTAGCTCTGCACACCTTAATGTTGTGTTCAAAAATATGCACAGAGTATAAAAATTAGTCGCTAAATGTAGTTTACACATAGAGTAGAGGTTTATTAAACACACTGGCTTCTAAAGGTTAAAGGTCACCAGGTTAATCTATATGCTATAATAAATAATGGATCTAGGAGACCCAGGGCAAGTTAGAGAAAGTTTTCGATGGTTCAGTGCTTCTGTTTATGTTCATTGAATCCACTGAACCAACCCTGTGTGGTCAGTGTCACACAGCATGAGCTGAGAGTGTGTACAATGCTCACCGATTGATGGATTAGCCTGAAACATTAGACAAAGTTCTCATTATAAAGTATCATAAAGTAGTAATAAAGTATTTTCTAGAATACTAAAATACTATACAGGTAAAGAATGAACTAGATTAATAATGTTCACATTTTCCTGGGTTGTACATCTCTTAGAAGGATGCACACACCTATCCACGGGTCTGCTGGAATTCTCACTAGGTAAGGCACTCCACGTTAAGCACAGATCATTGTTTGGGTTTTCCATGTTTCTTCTAATTAAAGGATTCTGGGATGACAGGACTCTGTTTGTTGAACCTTCTGAATGCACCATGAGTCAGGGTCAGTGAGATGTGTGCCTGGTAACTCACTCCCCAGACTCCCGGGCGTCTCAGTGGAGTGCCACTGAAATCCCTTCCCCACGGACCTGCGGCTGGCAATTTCAAGAATATTTTGCACTTCCAATTAATTGCAACATTTAAAAGCTTCTTAACCAAGGGACAATTAATGAGAAGTACTTCATTAATTGAGCTTGGTTGTCTCGTGCTAATGTAAGACTGGGTTTCTTATGATAGCTTCGGAAGGTGCATTTTGTAACCTTTATCCATCACATGTAAGGCGTGTTGACCTTGAACGTTGTCAGGCTCAGATCCGTCTGTGCCAATTTGCCTGTTGTTTAGGGTAAACTTGCCTTATCAAATATGCTTCAGATTAGTGGAGGGAAAAAACAGTTCACCCGGTGGCACGGATGTTCACGGGGATTTGGGTTATTTCAAGATGAATGGCACTAGCGCTGCTAATTACCTGGTAGAACTGCTTTTGTTTCTGAAGGAGTGGGTTGTGTTCTAGTGCTGCTTAGCCTTCACGCTCCATAGAAGGGGGTTTCCTTCGGAAATATTCTCAAAGACTGAGCAGCGAAAGAGCGCAATGCCCACTGGGGAAAGAAATGGCGTAATTACATATGACACCAACATAAATTAAGGCTTTCCTTCTTCCAAATCCTGCTTCCTCCTAATGGCGCTGATAACTCAAGTGCTGGGTTTTATTAAATACAGCAGAAGCGAGCTCTCTGGAGATTAAGCCTGCTACTGGAACTCCTACCTGCTGCAACAGGAGGAGCCTTCTCCCCTTTGTAGCTGACAGACGGGCCCCTAATGAGCGCATTTTGTAGCTGCAGAGAAAGTAAAGAAGATGAAAGGAAAAATCTTTTGAAGACTAAGGAAAAAAAAAGTAAAATCCTGCTCGTATAGAGAAACCCCTTTAATTGTTTTCTAAGAGAGCAGAAAAGAACAGAATTCAAAGGTCACAGTGACTTGTTTGAGTTAGTCCCGTCTCAGCAGATAAATATTGTGTATAGAAATATAACTATGTGTGCTGGAAACCACTTTCGCACAATGAACAAAGGAGCCATCCCTAACGTGTGATTAGCTGATGCTCTCTGTTAGCTGCAAGTGCTGGTTTTCAAAGACTTTCTAAGTGAAGGGGCACTGTATTAATTGGCTAATGTGTTCCTTGGAACATCTGAGAGATTAAGACCACAGGATGCTTCGAGATTCTTTCTTGAAAGTATATGTGTACAGATTGTAAAAAGATGTAGACTGCAAGAACATCATCGTTGAATTTTACGTATTACAGAATGAACCTGTGCTTGGCATTCACAGATTTTCTACCGCACGCAGTGTATGTTCAGTGGCCATTTCAGACTTTCCAGCACCTTCAAAATTGAAAAAAAAAAAAAAAAAGTCTAATTGTAGTAAAATTTGCTCTCCATCCCAGATAGATGCTGTGACTTTAAATGCAAATTGCCTGGAGCTTCCTGAGGCAAGTGGAAGGCTGGTCTGCATCCATCAAGCTACTATTAAAGTGAAGTTTAACCCCTTAGGCTGACAACAGACGCAAACCCAGATTGCCACACACAGAAGCCACGGGATGGTTGGACTCAGGGCTGCCGCTGGCAGTGAGACAGAGTGCCATGGAGAGGCCTGGGGGTGGGACCTGATGCTTGAAATCCCAGGACTGATCTGGGTGACGTGAGCGTGGAAACTGGGGAGGGTGCTCTGCTGTTGGGTGGAGGGACTTGGGGTGCCTTCCACGCAGCGTGAGGCAGCCAGGGTTCTTCACCACCAGAGCCCCCTTGGCTCCTGGAAACCACCCTGGGCTCTCACAGGAGGAGGGGGACCTGTTTGTTTATATTTAATTAGAAAACAGCATCACTTGGAAGCTGCCCTCAAAGCAAGTGTCCTAAGTCATGTATGTGATTATTTAGCATTTTCTATTTTATGGCTGGCCTATTATTCTTTAAATGAAGTATTCCTTGTGTCCTGGTAGTTGGTAAGACTCAATTCTTGAATACAGTTAATTATTTAGGCTAGTTCCTAGCGGTGCCTTTAAAAAATAAGATTTATTTATTTGAAAAGAAGAGAAAGAGAGAGAGAGAGAGCGCGCTTCCATTCACTGGTTCACTCCCCAGATGGATGCTGTAACAGTCAGGGCTGGGCCAGGCAAAAGACAAGAGCCTGGAACTCCATCCAGGCCTCCCCTGTGGGTGCAGGGGCCCAAGGACTTGGGCCATCTTCTGCTGCTTTCCCAGGTGCATTAGCAGTGAGCTGGATCAGAAGTGGGGCAGCCGGGTCTCGAATGCTGGCACCTCAGGCCTCCTATCAGTGCCTGTCTGCACTGTCCTAGCCATCGCCAGTGCTGCCCTTCCTGCATTTGGCTGGGTGCTCCCGATGGTGGTGGACAGTGGGGGGGAGGGGTGGTTAGTTTGCTGCCACCTGGTACAGTGGAGGGTCAAGCATGGGCCTCCCCTCCTGCAGCTGCTGGGAGCTGAATTATTTCCGGTGCACAGCTCTAACCAGGCACGGCAGGGCTGGCCTAACGCGCTGAGCACCTCTCTCTGGTCCTTAGTCTCAGAGCTGGAATTCGAAGGGCAAACTCGGATGGCTTCCGCCCTGGGCAGAGGAGGGAGAGCGTCTGTCCTCAGGGATGCAGGATGCAACAGAAGAGCTTCCTGCTCTTTGTGTGCTGGGGAACACAGGAAGAGACTCCCACGGTGAGCCCCAAGCCACGGCCTGAGCAGCCAGCAGCGTGGGTTTTGCATAGGTTTGGGAATCGATCCAATTGTGTCTCCGGGGCAAAGGAAGAGCAGTCAGACTGAGCCATCACGGAGCAGTGGGAGCAGGTTTCATCACGCCCGGGAGGGTTGAGACAGCATTACAGAGGACTCCAGCTCACCCACCTGAGCTTCCCCTCCTGGCTCCAGCTGTCTGTCCTGTTGTCCTCCAGCCGCTGCAGGAGCACCTGCCAAGCAGGCGTTTATAGGAGAGGTAGGGAAGGCTCTGGAACCCAGAGCACTGCCCAGGCCCCCCTGCAAGGCCAGTAACTCGGGCTTTGTGTGCTTTGCTTTCCTCATTTGTCTCTTGTGTGTGTAAATACACAGATTGCTAGTGGACACAACCTCAACTAACACTGTGAGACTAAATCCCCTGCAGAGCCAACATATTCTAAGTTATCGTAGTTCTGTATCGTTCTGTCCTCGTATTTCACACGTCTACCCGTCCAAGTGGGACAAACTCCACACTGAATCCTTTCCTTCAAGGCTCTTACATGAACAAGACAGGGGGGAATTCTTGCTGGATGCTTTCCTGCCGGGAGCCCCCAGAGCAGGGGGTGACAAGAATTACTGGCCATTCGTGCCCCTTGCTTCTAGTGACAAACTTCAGTCACATTTAGGAAGCTGTGATCAGACTTGCCTGTATGGCTGTGGGTCACACGACAGCCTTCTGTGTGGCTTTTCATCGATTCAAGGTCATGTGCTCAAGAAAGTGTCATTTAAAAAACAAAATTTTGTTTAACATGAAAATCCCCCCATGCACGTTTCCCCCACGTCCCGACTGGAACTGGATCTGCTTTGCTCGTCTTGGAGGAAGATGAACCCCTGCATAACCAACAGCCAGTGAGTTAACTCCGCACGTGCCTGCCAGGTGCTTTGCTATAATGTGGGTCCGGCCTCAGAAGGCTCCCACGCTTTGAACACCACTGTTCAAAACGGAACGCGAAGGAACTGCAACTGTACCTCCCAGGCAAAACCATACAAAAATCCGGTATTGAACATGCTCTGTGGAACAGAACGTGTTTCGTTAAGCATCCGAATTTTCACACAAGCCTTTTGAGAGGAGGCTCCCGATAATCTGTTTTAAGTGTGATCGTCAAGGAAATCAGGCAGAAAAATCAAGGAAGCCCTCGTCTCTGCAGGGGGTCTTTCATGATGGCAAAAGCCATTTCAGAAAAAGCGCCTTCATAGACACCATGTCAGCTGGGGGACGAGGGGGAGGGGTCAGACCCACTTGCACAATGGAGTGTGCCAACATCTGGGAGGGACCCTGCCTGCTCTGGGAACTCCGTAAACTCCTCCAGGCTGCTGGATCCACTTAATGCAGCAATGCAGCGTGGGTGAGCCACGTAAGTGACTACAATTTTTAAATGGCTGTGACTGGCCATTCTACAATAAGCGAAAGACACAAGTGAATACATTACAGTAATAGATTAAGTCAAACCAATGATATCATTTCAACTTGTTGGCAATGTGAAACATTGTGTAGGGTGTTTTGTTTTGTTTTGTCTTTGAAACCCAGCGTGTCTTTGCACATCTCAGTTTGATGCAGCCGTATTTCAACCGTTCCACAGTCACACATGGCTAATAGCTGTTATAGCACACAGGACAGGTTTAATTCACTGGTATTTACTAGGATATGTAATGGTGCCTGAGGGACTTGGGGGAATTAACTTGTCTCCAAACCATGAGCAGCTCATTACCTTTTGTTTTTAGCAATCTTTTTGAAAAGCACTCTTAGCAAAGTGCCGCCTGTGCACTGAGCCCTTGAATCATTCACTTTGTCAATGGGCAGTGACTACTGAGTGAGGATCAGGCGTGAGCTCGTGGGTTAGTGCCTGGTCGGACTGCTAACTGAATTCCTGCTTCGGGGTAGCACTGATAATTATATTTCCTTTCATTAAGTCAAGGACAGTTCCCTAGACTTCCCTTAGTTTTATTTTTTTTCAATTTTTTTTTGACAGGCAGAGTGGACAGTGAGAGACAGAGAGACAGACAGAAAGGTCTTCCTTCCATTGGTTCACCCCTCAAATGGCTGCCATGGCCGGCGCTGCACCCATCCAAAGCCAGGAGCCAGGTGCTTCCTCCTGGTCTCCCATGCGGGTGCAGGGCCCAAGCACTTGGGCCATCCTCCACTGCCTTCCCGGGCCACAGCAGAGAGCTGGCCTGGAAGAGGAGCAACCGGGACAGAATCCGGCGCCCCGAACGGGACTAGAACCCGGTGTGCCAGCGCCACAGGCAGAGGATTAGCCTAGTGAGCCGGGGCACCGGCCGACTTTCCTTAGTTCTAATAACCTTGACGTTTTGGAGCTCTGCTGGTCAGGTATTCTGTAGAATGCCTCCCAACTCTAACTTGTTTCCAGTTTGTGACTCGGGGGTTTCTGGGGGGAAGATGGCAGAGGTCAGTGCCGTATGCATCATATGCGGTCAAGCGTATGAGCTCCATATGCAACTCTAACTGCTGATGTTGGCCTGAGCATGTGGCTGCCGCAGGGTTTATCAGGTTTCTATACCCTACAGTGCATCTGTCTGCCCCTTCCTTAACTGTACTCTCCGGGTGGAAGTCACTGCAGAACAGTGTTCAGGTGTAGGGAGCTAGGCTCCATCTCCTTGACAGCAGACACCTGCATAACTTACTTCTGTTGCATTAGAAACTGGTCTGTTCTCCCCTCCTTTTAAATTCAGTCGTGTCGGGCCGGCGCCGTGGCTCACTTGGTTAATCCTCCACCTGCAGCACCAGCATCCCATATGGGCACCGGTTCTAGTCCCGGTTGTTCCTCTTCCAGGCCAGCTCTCTGCTGTGGCCAGGGAGTGCAGTGGAGGATGGCCCAAGTGCTTGGGCCCTGCACCCGCATGGGAGACCAGGAGGAAGTACCTGGCTCCGGATGGGTGCACTGCAGGTGGTGGTTTTACCCTCTATGCCACAGTGCCGGCCCCTCCTTAGTACATCGTTAGGAATACAGTGTTTGTTGGCACCATACCCACCCTCCCACCCCCATTCTCCGCCCCTTCCTCCTCCCTCTCCCATCCCAGTCCCATTTTCCATTAAGATTCATTTTTTACACTTGATCTTAGCCAAAAGGCGAAGAAGCAATGAGATTCATTTTCAATTAACTTTATACATAGAAGACCAACTCTATACTAAGTAAAGATTTCAACTATTTGCACACATACACACACTAAATATAAAAAACTGTTTGAGAACAAGTTTTACAGTTGAATCTTATAGTACAACTCATTTAGCACACAGGATGCATGGGGAGTAAGTGCACAGTGACTCCTGCTGTTAATTTAACAATTAACACTCGTACGTATGACGTCAGTGATCACCCGAGGCTCTTGCCATGAGCTGCCAAGGCTATGGAAGCCTTTTGAGACCACCATCTCCATCAGTATTTAGGCAGGGCCAAAGGCAAAGTGAAAGTTCTCTCCTCCCATCAGAGAAAAGTACATCCTTTTTCATGGCCCCTTCTTTCCACTGGGGTCTCATTCACGGAGATCCTTCACGTAGTTTTTTGTTTGTTTGTTTGTTTGTTTTTTTGCCACAGTGTCTTGGCTTTCCATGCCTGAAATGCTAAAGAGTATGTTTTTAAAAATTCATACAAAATACAAAGGCTGTATATATAGCATACAAGTGTTTCTTTTTTACAAATGTTTCTTAAACTACTTAGCTGGACTTAGGTATATGCATTTAGTTTGTTAATATTCAAATAATCATAAAGAGGAATTGAGAATATTTCCTGCTCTGGAAAGAACAGAGATTCACACACTGTACTCTGCTCCATCCAACTGCCAAACCCCTGCCCTACTTGCCCCAGCCCCTCAAAATCATTAAAAATGTATTTCCAATCAGGCTTGGAGTGATCATTTCTTAAGATGAAATTGGCCTGCGGCGAGTGAGCGCTTCACTGGAACACTGTGCTGGGGGTGCTCTTGGAGTCACGGAGAGAGGCCTTGCTGGGACTGGAAGCTTGCTGTGTGGTGTGATTGCTCTGCTTCTCATTCAGTAGGGCAGTGACCCCATTCGAGCCCCGCCCCGAGGTGCCTGGGCCTGGCCAGCCCAGCACTGCTTACGGGTCGCAGCCCTCCCCACCCTGGCTCTTCTTTCTGTATCCGGCCCACGTCTCCAGCCTGCACGTGAATCTTGTTTCCACTTGTTTTGAACTCTTCAGATGGTCCCATTAGCTCCTCAGATTTTGGCCAGTTTTCTATGAAGAGGAGTAAATCTCACATCCCTGGGGTGGGCCAGAGACCGTGATTTCAACCTATACTTCGGATTCTTGTCGCACTTTAAAGCAAAACCTAAAAAATGCTGAATTGCTCCTGTATTTTGCAGTTCAGCTCCATAATCTTGCCAAACAAAGGCTTTAAGAAAACTGAAGCCTAGCAGTGGGTTGAGCCACTGCTTGCAACGCTAGCATCTCATATTGGAAAGCCGGTTCGAGTCCCAGCTGTTCCACTTCTGATCCAGCTCCCTGCTGAAATGCCGGGGGAAGCAGCCAAGGACGGCTCCAGGCTCCAGTGTTTGTGATCCTTGTGGGAGACCAGGATGGAGTCCCGGGCTCCTGGCTTCGGCTTGGCCCTGCCTGAGCTGCTGAGATCACTTGGGGAGTGAACCAGGGGATGAGAAATCTCTTTTTCTCTCTGTCTCTTCCCCCCCCCCCGTCACTTTGCCTTTCAAATAAATAAAATAACTCTTTTTGTTAAAAATAAACTGGTTTTCTGTATTGCCAGTTGTTTTCTCTCTTCTGCGTGATATACCTGAGTTAATATGTATCCTCTTTCTTCCTCTCTCTTCCTCCTATTCTCTCTCTCTCTCTCTCCTTTTCCATCCCTCTTTTTCATATTATTTAATATAAGCTTACAACCAAACCAAAGGTGTTATAAAATCCTCAAGAGTCGGCTTTTTTTTTTTTTTTGACAGGAGAGTTAGACAGTGAGAGAGAGACAGACAGAGAGAAAGGTCTTCCTTCCATTGGTTCACCCCACAAGTGGCCACTATGGCCGGCACGCTGCGCCGATCCGAAGCCAGGAGCCAGGTGCTTCCTCCTGGTCTCCCATGGGGTGCAGGGCCCAAGCACTTGGGCCATCCTCCACTGCACTCCCGGGCCACAGCAGAGAGCTGGCCTGGAAGAGGAGCAACAGGGACAGAATCCGGCACCCTGACCAGGACTAGAACCCGGAGTGCCGGCGCCGCAGGCAGAGGATTAGCCAAGTGAGCTGCAGTGCCGGCGAGAGTCGGCTTTTTACCATCTATGTGAACAACTTCATTGCCTGGAACTCACTTTTTTTTTTTTTTTTGTGAAGCTTGCTCTTTCATTTCAATTTATGGAAATCTGTCATTGCTAATGACATGAAATAGCTTATCATGTGCACCTAACATGCCTGGACTCAGATGGGATGCTATATGCAAGAAGTTGTTTGCAATAGCAAAGCACTGAATACATACAAATAGGCTAATATCAAGTCTACCATTTAGAGTGTGAAAACTTGACAAGTACACTGTTTGATCCAAGTCACTGGAGCCCATGACTATGAGAATGAGATGAGACAGACACGCCACACATGTGTCTGAAGCACTCCTTCCAACTCCACATTAATGCATTAATCAGTGTTCTTCAAACAACTCCGTTTCAGCAGCAAGAGGCCTAAAAGCAAAGCCAAAGCCAGGATCCAGGGTCTGCGGCAGACCAAGGGCCAGAAGCAGCAGAAGGAAGCTGGCGTGGCTGGATCGTCTTCACAGTGAGGATGCTCCAGTCTTCAGGATTTGATTCATGGAGGCACTGGTTTCATCTCCTGCCTCTCTCCACTTGGCCAAAGACAGGCAGCGTCAGACCCCTGGAGAGATGGCTCCAGTTCTGAGTCCAACACAGAAAAAACAGCGCCGGTTTGCAAGAGAGCTGCAGATGGAGGCCTGGAGGAGACTCAAGTTCCCGCGCCAAACATCATCCGGAGGCCGGTGGGCGTGCTTAGCTCCCCTGCTGTGATGTGCAGGCAGTTTAGGATGTGGGGCTTGAGAGACGCAGAGCAGGGCAGAACCGTGCGCCCTGTCTCCAGAGACCCGCCTAGCCGAGTGACCAGGACGTCCGAGTCCAGACTCCCACCCGGGTTCTGCCGTCCCTGGAAGCTGATTTATCCAACGAAACAGCACACGTGGACACACATAGACAGGCCTGTGGGGAACTTCCAGGCCCATAAAAGCCCAGAGGTAGTTCTCACAGAGGGTGAGGAATTGGCTCAGTATATACCTAAAATGGTAGGATATGAGTAACTTCTAGAAGCTTCGGAATCAAAATTGGTACAATTAGTCGCTTGGGACATGTTCACAGTGAGGTCCAGGGTGTGACCTCTGACCCTGTGACGGTCAGCCCCTTACAGCCACGGACTTTGTATGCTTTTACAGAGCTACAGCCCTAACCACCTTTGTAATCTTATCGCGATCCTTTCGTAAATGTTACTTTTAAGAGCAATTTCTACCTTATAGATAAGAAGTCTAAACTAACTAGAAAATATCCAAGATATTTGGATGCACTATTATTCGATGAGATTAATAAGATAGAAATGTATGACAGACTCAACCCAACCAGAAGATATTAATAAGGTTTCTTTAAAGAATGTTAACAATAAAGAGTAAAACCCCGCATTGAATACGAAGCAAATATTAAGAGCTGTGCCTTAGGAATTTTATATAGCACTGAACCTGTTGTAGTAAAAAAAAGTCAAATTCCAAGGGGAAGTATATTATGCAATCTTGAATGCTAACTGAACGGTAACCGTGTAATTTCAGCATTAAAAAAATAGAATAAAATTTAGATTCATTCTGCATAATACCAAAGTGATCATCTTTATGCCAGGTTATAGGTCTCTTGTAGCAATCCATACTTTCTTCTTTTTTGTTTTGGTTTAAAATTTTTTTATTATTCATCTCCATTTTATTTGAAAGACAGAGATGGGAGAGGAAGAGGGAGAGAGGGGGAGGGTGGAGAGGGAGGGAGGGGGGAGGGAGAGGGGGAAACGGGGAGGGGAGAGGGAGGGGGAGGGAAGGGGAGATCTTCCATCTGCTACTGTACTTTCCAAAGGCTTGCATCCCAGGACTGCGCCAGGCTGGAGCTAGGAGCTGGAAGCTCAATGCAGGCCTCACACACACGGGTGGCAGAAACTCACCCGCTCGAGCTATCATGGCTGCCTCCCAGGATGGACATTAACGGGAGGCTGGAGTCCGGAGTGGAGCCTGGCAGTGACTCAACGCAGTGTCCCAGAGGCTTACTCTGGCACTTTTTGGATTGTTATTTTAATTGCACATATTAATGGGGCACAGTATAATGATTTGATACATGTTTGATTCAATAGATGATGACCACCACAGTTGCTATTTGCATATCTTTTTTGAGAGGCAGGTGTTGTGGGGCAGTGGATTAAACCACCATTTGTGGTGCCCACTCCTCAAATCAGACTGCCTGGGATCAAGTCCTGCCCCACATCTGATCCTGCTTCCTGGTAGTGTACCTGAGAGGTGGCGATAATGGGCCAAATACCGGGGTCCCTGCCATCCACTTAGGACACCAAGACGGAGCTCGGGCTCCTGGCTTGTACAGGCCCAGTCCTGGCAACTGCGGGCATTTGGGGAGTGAACCAGAGGACAAAAGCTCTCTGTCTCTGTCTCTCCATCTCTCTCTCTCTGACTTTCAAATAAATAAATAAAACCTAAAGGCGTTTTTTGATTCACACTTAATAATTGTACATATTTATGGAGTACAGTATTTGTTTATTTTTAATATTGTTCATTTATTTTAAAAATTTTCTTCCTTCCCTTCCCTTCCCTTCCCTTCCCTTCCCTTCCCTTCCCTTCCCTTCCCTTCCCTTCCCTTCCCTTCCCTTCCCTTCCCTTCCCTTCCCTTCCCTTCCCTCTGTCTCTCTCTCTTCTTTGAAAGGCAGAGTTACAGAGAATGAGAGAAAGAGAACTTCCATCTGCTAATTCCTTCCCAAATGCTGACAACAGCCAGAGCTGGACCAGCCTGAATCCAGGAGCCAGGATCTCCAGCCAGATCTTCCACGTGGGGGCAGGGACACAAATACCTGGAGGAACGTATGCAGCCTCCCTGGAAGTGAACAGCCAGTGCTTCGGCACGGGTATCCCAAGCCATGACTTCACCATTGAACCACATGCCCAGCCCTAAAGCTCAAATCTTAAAAAGGAGAAGGCAGTCTTCTGGGGGCTCTGTGAAGGAATGTAGAAGTCCCGAAGTCTCAGAGTGTGGGATGCTCTGAGCCCGGCTTTGCACGCCCTACCTATTCCATTGTGAGGATATTAGTGGGCACCAGGGAAAGAATCCGCTGTTGTCTTCCAGATCCACAGGGCAGCTTCACAGGGAGGAGCCCACCCAGCACGTCTCTAATTGCCTCACTACCTAACCATCCAAAAATCCACCATCGCTCACTGGACCACCTGCCAGGTTAGCAGCCCAGCAGCCAGGGGAGCCTAGAAGACGCAGAAGGAATCCCGGAGTCACTCTTTCCAGAAGTTTCCTTCTTTATTCCTGTGGCTCAGAAAGCAACCATTGAAGGCTCCAGATCCAATAAAGTTGAGCTTCAGCCTTAGATTACAGAAATGCAGATAGGCTTTCCCGGGGCAGGGGGCGGGAACAAAGTCGGAGCGCCATTTCCTCGGAGCCCAGTTGTTCATCCCACGCCCTGCCTTCCTGTAGGTCCCTTGTCAAGGAGAGGGCTGTTTATTTTTCACCGTGTGTCACATGTCACAAGTGCATCATCTACACTATTTTTTTTTAAGTGAACCAGACAAGCAGGCCCTTCTCTCAAACACACAGGCTGTCCAGAGGTCAAACTGGCAGCTGGGGCATGTTTCTGAAGGGCTGTTGTAATTTAACTGTCTCACTCCATCCAGAGCTGTGGGAGGTGACCTAACCCAGCCAGGCTGGGAAGTCAGAGTGTTGGTGGGGGGTGCTGATCAGGGGCCCCCGGGGCTGCCCTCTCACCTGCCTCTCTGGCCCAGCTGGGGCCCTGCGTCTTGGGAGGTTTCCCTGGCAGGAAAGGAGAAGTTAGGCTGCGAGGAGGTGGGTCACTTTTCCGTGGCTGGTTGAATTGTGGACGGCTGCCGTGCACCCGTCAGGAGAACACAGGAAATGGGTTCCCTGTTGCGAGGGTGGATGTCTGGAGAGCAAGGAGTGAGGACGAAGCTGACCTGGCACAGGGCTTTCACTCAGCTGGGAGCACGGCCTGCCTTGTGTTTAAAATGAAAAGTGGGGGTGGGTGGCACTGTGGAGCAGTAGGCTAAGCCCTTGCTTGGGACTCCTGCAGCCCATCTGAGTGCCAGTTTGAGTCCCGGCTCCTCTGCTTCCAATCCAGTTCCCTGTTAATGTGCACCCTGGGAGACTCAGCTGCTGGAAACCTGGATTAAGTTCCAGGTCTGGAAATGGGAGGAATTTGGGGTAAGAGAGTTCTTGTTTTACAAAGGTCGTTAATGTGTGCGGCAACCTTTCTTGGTCCGTTCATGAGTGAAGGTAGCCGCGATGGTTTCCTGTAGCTCTCGCCATCTATCATTGCATTGTGAGTGCACATGTAAACAAATCTATGTGTGTTGTCGGCTGTGGGTACCTGATGTCGTAGATGTGAAGTTCTAATTGGAAGTGAATGTGATGCTGATATGCTCGCTTCAGGATTTGATTGCATTACTTATTTTATGAAGCAAGAAATAATAATGGAACTTTTAGTTCTTCTAATCAAGAAGCATTTGAATACTCATAAATTAAAGATATTTGGATGTCAAGGCAATAAAGCCTGTGAAATGCAAAGGAACAGATAACTAGTTAAAAGAATTCCCACGCGTCAAGTTGTACAAACAACACAGCCTAGAAGTGAGGATTAATTTTCTGCGCAGATAACAGGCTATCTTGTTTTAATGTGATTAAAAATCCCCACTGGGTCTGATGTTAATCTCTCCTCCTCCAAAGGGTTGGATCTTATCAGACCTGGGAGCTCCTTTGGAAACCAGAGAGCGCTCTATGGAAGACCTCTCCCCAGGGAGCCGCATCAGCTTTTACAATCTGCCCTGGGCTGATGCGAGGGGCTGAGTTTACAACGATTATCATTTGCAGCTTGATGTTGTGCAGGAGGCAGGCTCGGAGCTCCAGGAGGCTCAGACAGCATGAGAGAATAAACTGGGAGCCCGTTTTTCGTGGGTGACCATAAGATGCTTTTGTGGGGAGCAACTCGGACTAGACTAAGTTACTGGAATTAAGACTTATTCTATGCATCTGCTCTCCCACAATATGGTGCTGGGAGAGGAGAAAACAGCTTCTACACAGCTGCCTCCAGTTCAACCAATAAACAGCAGGACCTGCTCCTGATTGGAGGAGAGCAGCGTACTCGGCGTGTGGGTAGCAGAGTTGGGATTGGTGGAAGAGGACTATAAAGGAGGAGAGAGACAACATGCACCAGGAACACCTGAGGAACACCTGTGCAGCCCCCGAGAGAGCCGGCCGGCGGTGTGCCGCTCCCCCGCGGAAGTGGGGAAAGTGGCAGGGGGAACCGCCCTTCCACGGAGGTGGAAGGGATGGTAGCCAACCCGGGAAGGACCAGCAGCAAACCCGGGGAGGGCCGAGCAGACGAAAGAACAGCGCAGGGTCCTGTGTCGTTCCTCCACGAAGAGGGGGAGCGACATGCTTTGGTTTCATTGCGTTGGTACAGTTAATCTTCTCTTTCTGGTGTCTCAGAAATTTCCCTGTTTAGCCCAAAGGCTTAGCTTGTATAGAGACCTTGTTTTTAAAAATTCCATCTATTTTTCATTCAACAAACATTTATTGAGAGTCTGTTATGTGCCGGTTGCTGTGCTGGTGGCTGGTGGCCTAGCAGTGAGTGAGGACAAGGAGGTGCCTGTCCTCTACGGCTCACCATGGTGGCCAGCTTGGCATCAACTGGACGGTACCCAGCAGCGCAGAGGGCCTGGGCGTGTTCTTGGTTCAGCGCTTTCTTTTCCCGCATCCTCTGTGAGGGGACTTACAGGCCAGGTTCCCGTCAACCTGTTGCTTTCTATCTGAATACTATTAACATTCACTCATTCCTCTTTGAACAAATATCAGCTGAGTGACTGTCATTTTTCTAACAATTGAGTGATGCTTTAATCCTGCCCTCAAGCATCCTATGGTATAGTGGGAGATATACATGTCCAAATCTGTTTTAAAAAAAGAATGAAAAGATCATGCATTAGGGCTGGCATTCTGGTACAGTCAGGTAAGCCTGTGCCTGTGATGCCAGCATCCCATATTGAAGTGCTGGCTCAAGTCCCAGCTGCTTGCTTCTGGTCTCCCTCCCTGCTAATATGCCTAGGAGAGTAGCAGACGATGGCCCAGGTGCTTGGGCCCCGCCACCCATGTGGAAAGCCCGCATGGAATTCCTCACTGCTGTTGTAGCCATCTGGGGTGAACCAGCAGATGGAAGATCACTCTCTCTCTCTGTCCTTTACTTTCTCTCTGTCACTCTACCTTTCAAACACATTATTAAAAAATCCCTATCTTTAAAAAAAGAAAAAAACCTACAAGTTTATCTTGGTGCAAAAAAAAATCCGTGCATATTTTTTCATAATGCTCGTTTTCTATAAACTTTTTGAAGACCTCTTGTATGGATGAGTTTCAAAAATGTTTGCAACCAAATAAATGTATCCTTTAATTTCATTTTCCTCAAATATAGCATGATGATGATGCCTCTCCATAAAGTTAGAGAAATCCAGACAAAAGGGGGATTTTTCCAGCTGGCACAGTCGGGAAAATCTCCATGGAGAAAGGGGTCAAACCAGGCCTTGTGATGACGAGGTTATGAGGCGTCTCGGAGGGCAAGCAGTTATCCTGCACAGGACGGTGAAGGCACAGGGCAGGGAACTCCCAGAGAACCGGTTTGGCTGATTCCCCATCTTGCTTTCCAGAGGGTGTGTCTCGGATGAGCTGGAGGGACAAAAAGCAAAGGAAGGACATGCAAAGCCGCTAATGGACCCTCGCTGGCGAGGACCACCGCAGAGTCCTTGTCTGTGCGAAGCCCCTTTACAGAACAGGCTTTGGAATCCAGGGTGTCCTACGGCACCCCGCCTCCGGGTTCCAGCCCCCACAGTTCCAGGCCGCTTACGTAGCCTCGTTAATTCAGAAATTACCCAGCATGCACCGCGGAGGACACTAGGGCCAAATGTGCAACAGTGCTTGGCAGCACGTACCTTGGAAAGATGTGTCCTCGTTTGGAAATCAAATCCTAGCCCAAACTTGCAGAAGTGCAGGTTTGGTTAGGAATGTTGAACTTGTACCAGGTTCACCGAGGTTCACTTCCAGGGAGCCCGGAGTGCGTTAGGCATAAATCAGAAGCCCCCAGGGCAGCAGCCTGCAGGCGAGACATGTCTGGGTGCAGACAGACACCTCAGCTCTTCATAGCTTCAGATGGAAATTGCACAAAGTGGCCATGCATTGCACAGCTTCAGCTGGAGGCTTGGGCTGCCCGGTGCCTCGTGCCACGTCTCATCAGGGGCTTCAGCTCCACTTGATCCTGCGCTTACTGCAGGTGCCCAACCCATGCACAGAAAGCAGAAGGCCTGAGGAGAGAGGCGGGCCCAAGGGAACCATCCTCAAAGCCTGCTTCTACCTCCCATTTCCCTGTAAATGAGAGCAGCAGCCAGGAGCCATGAGACTGAGACAGAGAAAATGTCCTATGTTAATTCTACAAGCTCTATTTCTGTTGCAGATGGTCAATTAAACTGCATTTTGAGGCACCTGTAAAATGCATACAGTTATCACAGTTTCTAGTTGGTGTGTGAGTGGCACGCAGCTTACTAAGGAACCACAGTTGTGGAGCGGGGTGGGCGTTTGGCCCAGCAAGGAAGATGCCTGCCACCCACATCAGAGTGCCAGGGTTTGGTTCCCGCCTCGGGCTGCTGACCACGGCTTCCTGCAAATACACATCCTGAGAAGCAGTGCTCTTGCCTCCGGTAGTAGCGAGCTCCCCGCTGCGCCGTGGGACATCTGGATTAGTTGTGCCCAGCCTAGTCCTCATTGTGGGGGCGGGGGCATTTGGAGAGCAACTCAGCAGATGGGAATTCTCTCTCTGTCTCTCTCTGCCTCTCAACAAAGAAAAGTGAACGCTCATGCTCTCAGTGCCCTTCCCTGGTAAAAGAATCTTGAGGCCAGGCCGGCGCCGCAGCTCACTTGGCTAATCCTCTGCCTGCAGCGCCGGCACCCCGGGTTCTAGTCCCGGTCGGGGCGCCAGATTCTGTCCCGGTTGCCCCTCTTCCAGGCCAGCTCTCTGCTGTGGCCAGGGAGTGCAGTGGAGGATGGCCCAGGTGCTTGGGCCCTGCACCCCATGGGAGACCAGGAGAGGCACCTGGCTCCTGGCTTCGGATCAGCGCAGTGCACTGGCTGCAGTGCGCCGGCTGCGGCAGCCGTTGGAAGGTGAAGCAACGGTAAAGGAAGACCTTTCTCTCTGTCTCTCTCTCTCTCTCACTGTCCACTCTGCCTGTCAATAATAATAATAAAAAAAAAGAATCTTGAGTTCAGCAGTGTCTCCAGAGGTTTTCTCCTTTCTAAAAAGCAGAGCTACAAACCTTAAAAAACAAAGACGTAGTGAAGAGCTTCCTGTATGAAGATGTTTGACTCACTGGCGTGACGCTGTGGGGCAGGGCGTTTAGACAGAAAGCCCCGTGTGATGTGGCTCGGGGCGCATCACGAGCTCAGGGCTCCAATCTAAGCCTCACGTTTGCACTTCCCTTCCCAGCACCGGGAAAAGTCACGAAGGTTCTAACGTGGTGTTAAATAGTCCTAAAAACGCTTCCTATATCACGTGAAGGAAATGCACACATGAGGGCAATGTGTTCTGATATTGGAAAGCGAGACTGAGAAGTGGGATGAAAACTAAGGATGCGAGTGACAGTGTGCATTTTGTTGCCCTGCGACGCTGAGGACAGCGCGTACAAGCCCCAGCCCACCCCTACCCCTACCCCAAGCTGCCATGGTGTAGTAAGTTTCAGATACGTTGGCTCCAATGAGCAAGCCGGAAAATCTCCCTCATACATGTATAATAGGCGGTCCTTCAGAAGATGTCCATCAGTGTGAGAGCAAAGCCTGTGAAGCCGTCGGGTTAACAGTGAAAGAGAAGAGTCCACCCTTCCTTTCAAAGAGAGGTGCAATTATTGATTTTTCTCGCAGCGCTCCACAAGAGAGTGGCACCGCTGAGTGAGACGTGCACCCCAGGGGAGCAGCTGGAGGGCAGAAACCACCTTTTATCCGTGATTGACAAATAATACATAATGAGAAGAGAGAGGCAATTCACGTTTCAAATTTCACTCGCTGTGGCTTTTCCGGGCAGCTTGGTAACCTTTGAGGTGCTGCCAGCAAAGGGGACCCGAGTGACAATTGCTTCTCTCCTCCTCCAGTGCCCCAAAGCTCTGGTAAATATGTGCGGCTTGCTCTTTCAAAGAGCGTCCAACTGCTGACAATCCTGGCCTTTCTCCTCGCAGGCGAGTCCCGGGGCTCTGCTAACGCGTTGTGTGGCTGTAAGGACCTCAGGAGAGGAGTGACAGTCCCCAACAGCGGCATCTGCAAGTGAGGAGGCAGTGGGTAGCTGATGAGGGCACAGTGGAAGAAAGAAGTAGATGGAGTCTAATAAAATGACAAAAAATCCAATCGGATCTCGGTCACAAGTGAGTTTTATGAAGCCATGGTGGGAGAATTCAAAAGCATCTTTGTATCTCACAAAACTAAGACATGTTGAATGTAAGTAACTTAGAACACCTTTAAGGAAAGAAAAAAAAAAAGCAAATCATGAAGGACCTAAAGATGTTGCCGTATTTTGTCTGTTAGGTTTCTTCCTGCATCTGTATTCTTAGCTATGCCAATAGCCACATCCATGTCTTCATCTCTACAACAAGAGGTGTAAGAGGCCGGCGCTGCGGCTCACTAGGCTAATCCTCCGCCTTGTGGCGCAGGCACACCGGGTTCTAGTCCCGGTCGGGGCGCCAGATTCTGTCCCGGTTGCCCCTCTTCCAGGCCAGCTCTCTGCTGTGGCCCGGGAGTGCAGTGGAGGATGGCCCAAGTGCTTGGGCCCTGCACCCCATGGGAGACCAGGAAAAGCACCTGGCTCCTGCCATTGGATCAGCGTGGTGCGCTGGCCGTGGCGGCCATTGGAGGGTGAACCAACAGTAAAGGAAGACCTTTCTCTCTGTCTCTCTCTCTCACTGTCCACTCTGCCTGTCCAAAAAAAAAAAAAAAAAAAAAAAAAGAGGTATAAGAAATGTTTGTATTGCAGATTCGCATGTGTAAGTGGCTACCTGATACGGTCTTCTCTCCTAATCTTTCCTCCCCAAGTCAGATTTTCCCCATCACGCCCACAGCCGCTGATAATTCTGTCCATCAGGCGCTCACGCCTGAGTTTGTATTTCTTTACCCCTTCCTACCTTCCTTCCCCACCTCTGCAATGTGACCCACTCAGTCTTCAGTATCGACGCAGACGTGAGCTGGTTCTCACCCCTCCCTCCTCCCAGCCCCCCAAGAAGGCGTCTCGGCCATCGCCCTCTCTTGCATGGGGGTTGTTGTGACAGCCCCTTCCTCTTAGCTGGCCTCTGTGCTTCTGCCTCGGTCTCCCTTCCTGCCAACACAATGGCTGGACTGTCGTACGCACGCAGATAGTGGGCCATTCATTCTTCAGCGTCAGGCATCTAATAGCTCCCCATTCAGTGAGAGTAAAATCCAGAGTTTATACGATGACTGAAGTTATTCAGGGTTTCTCAATGGGGGCGATGTGGGCATTCTGGACTGAGTTTCTCACTGTGCAGAATGTCCCTCAGATTGCAGGAACTCTGATAGCCCTGCGCTCCCCAGCTGCCCATCGGGTCCCACGGTCACTGCGACAACCACAGAGTGCTCCCGCATGTTTCCAAATGCGCCCCGAGGAGGCAGTGCCGCCCCCAGTGGAGAACCGGGGACCCCTGCGTCCGCACTCCTCCCTGCACGCATCTCTTCTTCTTGCACGTGGCCTTGGCTTCAGTTCTTTGAGGCCCTCGCACAGAAACCGTCTTCTAACTGAGGCGAGCGCCCTACAGCCCCTGCTCGGCTTCACTTTCACCCCTCTGAGCTCACCGCTCTTCAACACACTGAATAAACACACTGTGTGGTCCGGTGTCCTCTCTCACTAGGACGTGGGCTCCGAGAGGGCAGAGGCTTGCTCTGTTCACATCTGTGTCCTGGCTGTGGAAAGCAGTCCTGGCACTTAGCTAAGGGTCAATAAATAAGGATTATTGGAGATTTCGAAAGTGGGATTATTTTATCTGTTGTGTGTCAGCAGAGTTTACTGCATTCATGGTTCTCAGCCTTCTGATGTCAGGAAGCTCTGAAAAATGTATGATGCACACATGTGCACACACAGATTTCTGTACAACTTCTCTGCATTCTATGAAACTCATCCATGTGCATGTTAGTTTAACTTCAGCAAGAAACCTACCGTGTTTTTCTCAAAATTATTGAAGACAAAGTAAGAAAACTAATGGCAGAGTTGGATACATAAGTGATAGATATGTGACTATTCTCAAAAAAACAAAATTAGAGGACCAGCTTTATCTGGACACCCAGAGAACCGGCGGGAGCAGCTTGACGCTGGGTCATTTTCTATTCTGCTTGGTTCCTAGTGGCATAGGGAAAGAATGAATGACATCCACATTGGGTTTCCAGAGACAGAAGTCAGGAAGAGAGGGTTCTAGAACTGTATCCGAAATAATAAATTAATAAAATAAGATCTTGACAGGTGGAAATAAGGAGTCAATATAAACATGATGAGATTTAACAAGGATAAATCTGAAGTCCAGAAATCCGACTGTGGAAGCACGTGTTGGAGAAAATGAGCTTTAACACAACTCGGGACTCCAGGTGAGCCACTGTGTGAGTCAGCAGAGATTTGTATCTGTCAAAGCAACAATTAAACTTGAGGGCCGGCGCCATGGCTCACCTGGTTAATCCTCCGCCCAGGGCGCCGGCATCCCATATGGGCGCCAGGTTCTAGTCCCAGTTGCTCCTCTTCAGTCCAGCTCTCTGCTGCGGCCCGGGAAGGCAGTGGAGGATGGCCCAGGTGCTTGGGCTCCTGCACCTGCATGGGAGACCAGGAAGAAGCTCCTGGCTCCTGGCTTCAGATTGGCACAGCACCGGCCGTTGCCGGGGGGGGGTGAACCTCTCTCTGTCTATAACTCTACCTGTCAAATAAAAAAATAATAATTAAACTTGAGTCTGCATGAATAAAGTTGCAGTAATGAAGAGACATGGAATAGTTCTGCTCCACTCTTTTGGATCAGAAAATACCTATAATGCATTGTCCAGTTTTGGGTGCCTTTCAAATAAATGAATAAAACTTTTTAAAGCAAAGCTAATTTGCTTACAATATACATGTTTTCGAATGTAAGCCTTCTATTTAAAAATACAAATGATTGACAGGGAGAACCAAGCTTAGTCCGTTCCTGGGTCCCAGAGCCAGCCACCTTTCCCAGGAGCGATCTCACTGACGGTATTTTACGTCTTCTCCTGGCTATTGGCCAGGTATTTATAGACACCTGTGTACAAAGCACTTCCGTCTTGGAGCCCTTCCCATCTCAACTCGGGAGGAGAAATTCGACTCTGACATATGTGAGGCCACATCCCACTTGCAGCTGACATGGCAAGGCCAAACAGCAGAATGTGTGGAATGTGGGGGAGCAGCCCGGGAGGCCCTCCGTGGGGAGGGGGGTCTGTGGGATTTCCAGGTCACCAGAATGTTTCTTGTTTCCTCCCTGGGGTAGTCTGACCCAGGATTTGAAAAGTATTAACCTCTCTGCTATTAAGGACACTTCTACACTTTTGAGCTTAATCTAAACATCTGAAAGATGTTGGGTGGTCCCACTGATTCATTTCAAGTACTCTGGAGTTTGAAAATACAGCTCCGAATGTGAAAGAGAGATTATGTTACACTGAGTTGTCTTATAAAACTCATCAGTGCTATTCCCAAGCTCTGTAATTCAACCCCACAGGGTTTGTCCAACCTTTTCAACCCCTACTACCTTGTCCAAATGGTAGACTCAGTCTGGCAATTTCCATAGGAAAAATGGCTTTAAACAATACGTTTAAATTTTTGAAATATCCATGCATAGTTTTTTTTTCCATAACACGCATTTCCCATACACTTTCTGAAGGCCCCTCCTGTACCGTGCACTCTGGCAACTGTGCCTTCCCGGGTACTGGGCCTCCTCTCAAAAGGTGATTTAATGCTATAACTAGTACTCAAACAGTATTTTTCACTTTGTGTTTCTGTGTGGGTGCAAACTGTTGAAAGCTTTACTTGATATATGCTAAATTGATCTTCTGTACATAAAGAGAATCGAAAATGAATCTTGATGTGAATGGAAGGGGAGAGGGAGCAGGAGAGGGGAGGGGTGTGGGTGGGAGGGAAGTTATGGGGGGGAAAAGCATTGTACTTCATAAGCTGTATTTGGAAATTTATATTCATTAAATAAAAGTTAAAAGAAGAAATTTATGGACAAAAAAAAAAAAAAAAAAAAAAAAAAAAAGGCTCTTCATCGTCCTGTCCCTCAGGTTAATGAAGTTTGCGTCTGCACAGAGCTCATTGACTTTGTCTTACTGCATGAAGGGAGGGGAATTTAGTAGCTAAGTCACTGGACTGTAGTATTTGACTACAGGTGCTACATTCCTAATCCTGTTTTTGCTAACTTTGACTTGGGGCAGGTTAGGCTCCCTGTGCTTTTATTTCCCTGTCTAGAAAATACTGGTGGTAGTGATAGGATCTATAATGTTTGAGGTGATGAGATGGTTATGGAACATACCTGGTATGTGATGATGTTAGTAGATGTTAATGTGAAGGTTCCTGTCATTGCTCTTAAACACACACATTTTCTCAGATGTTTCTACATCAATATGCCCTGATCCATTATTTAGTGGTTAAATAAATACTATCTTTTATTATTCACTAATTATTTTTGTATCTTGGATTGATACTCTCAGATTTGAAATTCTTTGAGGAATTGTGATTTTTCTGGACACATAGTGTGTATTTGATGAATATTACATGATCAATTAATATACATTATTTATTTTCAATACTAAATTAGTTTTATAGAAATGTCCAATTCTTCTTTGGGGCAGATACACATTCAGAACAATTTTAGAGTGATGAGTCAAAAAGAAATTCCAAAACTAAAAAAAAGGTCTATTTTAACACAATCACTAATGTCCAAAACATTATTTCCAGGGAGTCTGTATTTTCCTTTTGGTTTCATTAGAGCTCTGAAAATACCCTTTTTATTTAAAAAAATACATGGCATATATTACCAGTAGTATTCAAATCTTGTTGTAAGTAAAAGCTCATTGCCAGAGAAAGTCTGTTTCTGTTACTGTTCTGGACAGACTGCAAACTGAAATTAACCTGTGGATTACAGTAATATCTGGCATTGCAGGAATCTCAGCCCCGCCCCGCCTCCGATGACCCACTCCTAACCAGAGCACTTACCTCAGAAACCCCAGTCTTCCTTTCTAAATGTGAGTTTGCATGAAAGCTTCTGGTTTGCATTGCGAAGAGGCGATATGCATCATTATTTGTTCACAAAACTTATTTTGCAAGGCTTGTTTTCCTATACTTGGACTGACTTCAGCTATTAAACTTAAAATTTAATCTTGTCCATGTCTTGGGACATGGTCTCCTGCCAGCACTGTAAAAATTTCATAGTGCAAGCCAATTCATTTAATATTTAAAAATTCATATTTTTCTTCTAGGGGCCTATCAGAAGGGGCAATTGTGTCTCAGGACGTTAATTGACTTAGTTAATTAGAATAATGAGTGGTAGGCAGGAGAGGCGGTAGAAGACGCTGGTGGTTTCCTATGCCGTAGTCTGAGCTCTCTGACTTTTCCTTTCCAAGAGTTTCACTTATTATTTTATTCATCCCTCTCTTCCCTCTTTTGCAGCCAAGCATCTCAGGGGAAACTGACTTTGGGTGAGTTGTCATCCAACCACCTCACCGCCCTGATGATTAGTGTGCAAATGTGTGTGCAGTGGAATTTGGGGGCCAGATTGCTGGGGGATTCGCAAAGAAGTTTTAACCCCCTTTTTTTTTTTTTTTTTTTGAGAAAGTCCTGAAAGTTATTTCTTCCTCTTGGTGGAGGTCAGTTGTGGTTGTGAAGTTTGTGTCTTCTGAAGCTATATAGCTTTATCCTGAGGTCTTGTTATTCTTGAGGCGGGCAGAGCTCAGATAATTGTAGGGGAACCCATTCAAAACCATTGGATCAACCCCCGCCCTAAAGTTCACCTTGTCTCTGAATTTCCAGCTATGCAAGCCCCGAGTTTCCTTAGTGTCTAAGCCACTTTGGGATTTATATTGCTTGTGACCGAGCACACACTAAGATAAAGAAATATTCCAGTTTACACACTCAAGTAAGTGCATGATGTCCTCACCACTTAGTATTTGAAAACAAACAGCTTGAGTGTCTTTGAATGGACCCCTTGGGACGAGGACTGAGTATTTTAGCTGTGTGTTTGTTACTACTATTTTTCAACCCTAAATTTTTGGAAAACACAGGGTATTCATTGTTTATTACGATCAATTCATTAAATACGATCTTGATATACTTGTTGGGATACAGTGAAGGAAATGAATCCAACCATTAATGACAAAGAATTGTTTGGTCTCTAGGAATCAGTTTCAAACTAGACCATCTGATCTTTAAAACATTTATAGATTCATATTGATTGAGGTTTGAAAGCTAAAATGCCCTGGAGCATTGATTACCATGCTCATGGAATAATGTCTAGTGTATTTGCAAAGCCACACCTCCCTACTCTATCTGTGTTTAGCTGGTACTTTACTTGGTGATCAAGAAAATCCTAATTGAGTAAAGCTTTTAGAATATTTTTAATTTATTTAGTATAAGAGAAAAAAACCTAATGATTAAAAAATGGCTATGTAATATATATTATTTACTCAGTCCAAAGAAACGCTTTGTGTATATTTGGATTCAACAGCCTTTGTTTTTTTTTTTTTTTTTTTTTTTTTTTTGACAGGCAGAGTGGACAGTGAGAGAGAGAGAGACAGAGAGAAAGGTCTTCCTTTTTTGCCGTTGGTTCACCCTCCAATGGCCGCCGCGGCCGGCGCGCTGCGGCCTGCGCACCGCGCTGATCCGATGGCAGGAGCCAGGAGCCAGGTGCTTTTCCTGGTCTCCCATGGGGTGCAGGGCCCAAGCACCTGGGCCATCCTCCACTGCACTCCCTGGCCATAGCAGAGAGCTGGCCTGGAAGAGGGGCAACCGGGACAGAATCCGGCGCCCCAACCGGGACTAGAACCCGGTGTGCCGGCGCCGCTAGGCGGAGGATTAGCCTAGTGAGCCGCGGCGCCGGCCGGATTCAACAGCCTTTGTAATAACTCTAAGAGACAGACTGTAAGTCCCAAGGGGAAAGGTCTCCATGTGTGTTTAGCATTTTGTGTGTAATGAAACTTTTATTTTTTCTGCCAAGAAAGTATATACAACTTTCTTTCCTCCAAACTGTATACACCATAAAGTGCATTTAAAGTATGTTTTATCATTATTTTGCAATTTTCTCACTTTCTATACCGAAAATACTAAATTATAATAATGACTTAATTACTGATGTTATTATTATTAATCCTACTTAAAGAGACAAGATTGACTGCCTATTAATTTCAGAGGGGTTAAGAAAAAGGAAAACTGTTCGAGAGCTCATGGTCATCTTGGGAGACTTGATAATCTCATATGGAATAAGACTTAGAGGCTGACCTTGACGGAATGGCCACAGGGCCATGACACTGAAACTCAGAGAGCCCAAATTTAAGAAGGGAAACATTCCATTTCTGTTTTCTCTCTTGTAAGATGTAAATCAGATTTTCAAAAAAGCTTTCCCATCTCCCCTCAAAAAAAGGAAAATAAATCTTATTAATACAAAATATGCCTTCAATAATTTTATTATTTCCCTACACTTGAATGAACAAAAGACCTTTTTTACATTTACAGAATGGCTTGCAATGAAAAGATTATGCAGAAGATAACATGGAAAATAATTTTCTAAGTAGGAAATAAAATATTTGCAATGCCAATTTTAAAATCCATTCATATATTTCATAAAAGTAATGATTTCCAGATTTGCTAAATTCTTCCACATATTGATACTCCAAGTACAATGTTAATGTTTGAAAGATTTATTTTATTTATTTGAAAGGCAGAATGACAGAGAAAGAGAGGGAGAGAGACCTTGTTTTATTATTATTTTTATTTGAAAGATTTACAGAGAGAGAGGTCATCCATCTGCTGGTTCACCCCCCAAATGGCTGCAGCTGCTGCAGCTGAGCTGATCCAAAGCCAGGAGCCAGGAGCTTCTTCCGGGTTTCCCACGTGGGTGCAGGGGCCCAAGGACTTGGGCCAGGCTCTGCTGCTTTCCCAGGAGCATTAGCAGTGAGTTGGATTGGAAGTGGAGCAGCTGGGACTTGAATAGGCACACAGGCTGGGGCTTTAACCCACTGCACAACAGTGCTGGCTGGAGGGGGCGTGGCAGGGGGAGGAGGAGAGGGAGAAATGCTTGCCTGATCTTTCATCTGGTGGTTCACTCCCCAAATGGCTGCAAAATGGACCAGCCCGAGGTCAGGAGTCTGGAACTCCATTTGGGTTTTCAAATGGGTGGCAGGGGCCCAAGCATTTGAACCATCTTCTGCTGGTTTCCCAGGTGCATTGGTGGGGAGCTGGCTTGGAAGTGGAGTCAAACTGCTGCTCATTTGGGATCCTGAAGTCACAGCCAGCTGCTTCATCCACTGTGCCGTGATGCGGCCCCAATATGTTTGTTCCACATAGGTAGATCTTTCTAGGATTGAATTCAGTTCAACTTTAGGACCCAAATAGCAAGTGCTTAGAGGCACAGTTTGTTGGATTTTTCAGTAACTGGTGGGAAGATGGCCTGAAATAGTAGAGAAGGTGCTGGTCTCTGATGCAGAAGTTCTAGGTTCTAGAACGCAGGCTTTGATAAAAGAGCATAAAATTCTATGCTTGCAGATTTCACTCTGATCACCTGATAAATGGGAATAGCACTGTGTGCTCTGTTTACCTGAATAGCGTCCTAGGCTCACAGGGCGAGGTGCGCAACAGCAGAGATTGTATTTATCCCCTTTGCCAAAGTTGCTGAGTATTTCTTCAGTTATCTCTTCACACCATGAATCCTTGTTGGACATCTCCAGAAGTGAAAAGCTGTCCCAGCACTGTCACGATGGCAATCTCAATGGCACACACTAACAGCGGATATTTGCTCTGTCAGTTTTAAGAACCCATCTACCGGCCGGCGCTGCAGCTCACTAGGCTAATCCTCCGCCTTGCGGCGCCGGCACACCCGGTTCTAGTTCCGGTCGGGGCGCAGGATTCTATCCCGGTTGCCCCTCTTTCAGGACAGCTCTCTGCTGTGGCCAGGGAGTGCAGTGGAGGATGGCCCAAGTGCTTGGGCCCTGCGCCCCATGGGAGACCAGGAGAAGCACCTGGCTCCTGCTAAAAAAAGAAAAAAAAAAAAAAAAAAAAAGAACCCATCTACCATAAATTGCCTGGAAAACCAACTTTTAAAGCCGTCCATGAGCCCTTAATATTCTGTTTGGCTGTTGTTACTTGGAACAAGCCCTTAGTGGAATTCTTTGAATGTGACTATGAAAATGCTAATTACATCCAAAAATAATATTCATTCTAATATTCTCTGTGCCTACCCAGGGATGGTCTATATATTTTTAAAAAACCCATAATTACTTTTAGCATTAAAATATTTCTAGTATTTCTTCAAAAACAAAGCAAAACTCCCCCAGTGACGCTTTCTCTCCTGCCCTCCGGTCGGCTGATGGTGTGATCTGGAATGCACTAAGGAGCATCGCTGGCTATCATTTCTGAACACAACACTGTGTGTTGTTTTCAAAGTTTGCCTTTTTGTTTTTAAATAAAATGTTAATTCTCAAGGAGCCAACTCAGCCCAAAGGGAGAGAAGTCACTGCAGACTAAAATTTTGAATTCTCTGTTTCATTTTTAAGCTGTACTTCTTAGGAAGATCTCCAGGGAATGATCTCTAACGACCAGAGTGAGCCTTTCAGTGTAGGTATAGGTGCTGGTCATTTATCCTAACACTCTCCTAACCTAGAATGGGCGATGAAAAGTTGGCCCCAAATCGAGGGACGGCCCCAGGGCCTGTGCTGTGGTGAACCCAGGTAAGCTGCCACCTGCACCCTGGCATTCCATATGAGAGCATCGGTCAAGTTCTGGCTGCTCCGTTTCTGATCCAGCTTCCTGCTAATGCAACCCGGAAAGGAGCAGAAGACGACGCAAGTGCTTGAGGCTGTGCCAGTCATGTGGGCGATCCAGGTGGAGTGGCAGGGTCCTGGCTTCAGCCTGGCCCAGCCACAGCTGTTGTGGCCCCTGGGGAGTGAACCAGCAGATGGAAGATCAATCGATTCTCTCTCTCTCTCTCTCTCTCTCTGCCTTTCAAACAAATTAATAAATATTAAAAAAAAAGAAGAAGGAGTGCCCTCCTTGGGAGCTCCCCACACAGCAGTGGTAGAGGGAAGCCTTGCCAGAGCCCTGGGAGACTGTGGCTTATGCAGTTGACATTTGCTCCAAAAGCCCGAGTTGGAGACAGACCAAGTCCTGCGTTAGTGCTGAGTAGAAGAAGGCTCCAGGAATTCATGACATTAAAAACGTATTTACCTTAAAAAATAATTTCCAAGTTGTTGCC
Organism: Oryctolagus cuniculus; assembly: GCF_051225735.1. Lineage (NCBI taxonomy): Eukaryota > Metazoa > Chordata > Mammalia > Lagomorpha > Leporidae > Oryctolagus > Oryctolagus cuniculus. The sequence goes on along the minus strand of NC_142880.1, from coordinate 6,184,804 downwards.
GCAGGTCTTTGTGAGGCTTTTTATAGTTGAAAGGAAATATAATTTCTGACAGCAGCAAATAGACCATCAGCTTAAACAGAGTTACCAAGTGTTTGTGTTCCCAAAGCCATGGGACAAACCCACGAGTTTCTCCTGCCACTCTGTGTTAAAATAAGTTCCAGGGCTGGCCCTGCCGTGCAGCAGGTTAAGCCACACTGTGATGCCAGCAGCCCATGTGAGAGTGCTCTTTGGAGTCTTGGCTGCTCCTCCTCTGATCCAGCTCCCTGCTAACGCACCTGGGGAGGCAGTGCATGGTGGCCCAACTGCTCCCTGAACCTACATGGGAGACCTAGAAGAAGTTCCTGGCTCCTGGCTCCTGCCTGGCCCAGCCCTGGCCGTTGCGGCCATTTGGGGAGTGAACCAGTTGATGGAAGTGCACTCTCTCTCACTCTCTCTGTCTTTCTGCCTTTCTAATAAATAAATATTCTTTTAAAAAGGTAAAATAAATGTCATAGTTATGAATATTCATGTTGATTAACAGGACACTTAGGATTCTATCTTATTTGAATATGGAGAGGGGAGATCAGAATTATGTATATAAACTATGATGATTTATTTGAAAGGCAGAGTGACAGAGATAGATAGAAATCTTTGAGCCCCTGGTTCACTTCCCAGATGGCTGCAACGGCCAGGGCTGGGCCAGGTCCAAGGCAGGAGTCTGGAACTCCATCCTGGTCCCCCATGTAGGTGGTGGGGCCCACGGACCTCCATGGTCATCTGTTGCCTCTCCAGGTGCCTTAGCAGAGAGCTGGGGTGGAACTGGAATGTCTGAGACTGTACTCCTCAAATGCCCACAACAGCTGGGGTTGGGTCAGGCTGAAGCCAGAACTGGAAATTCCACTCAAGTCTCCCCCATGGGTGGCAGGGACCCAGGTAATTGGGCTACCACCTGCTGCCTCTCAGGGTGAGCTGGATTGGAAGTAGAGCCAAGATTAAGACCCAGGCTCTCTGATATGGGATTCGGGCATCCCGAGCAGTGTCTTAAGTGTGACAGCAAACACCTGCCCCTCTGATGGAGAACTGAGCGGACTTGTATGCATTGTGCATTCCCTCGGCAGTGTACAGCAACACCTTCTACCTGCTGGCCTCCGAGATGTCACAGGGAAGGGTGAGCACTGCACACAGGGCCTCTCCCCTCAGAGCGCACACCGCCCTGGCGCTGGACCTGCACGACACACCCGACTCATGCAAAATCGACCTAATTATTTCTTTCCCAAAGTCGGCTTTTTCCTCTGGCACGTTGCATGGTGGCACTTCCGCTCTTTCAACCCCCGAAGCCTCAGACACCACATCATCAACTTGTCGTCTCCCTTTGCTCCTCGCGTGGTTCTGTTCATTTTCCTTTCCAGGTTCCTGCCACCTTCTCTCTCCCGCTCTCACTCTCCCCTTTTAATACACTGCTCTGGGGCCTCTTACCTGACATATTTCAAGGATCTCCTCACCGGCTTTACCTGCCTGCTGTTTCCGGTTCTCCACCGATAGGCAGACGGTTAAATTATCCTCCCTATAGGAGAATGCCAGTCCCATCCCCACCCTGTCCCTGGGCTTCCCGCTCCTAATTCAGCCCACTCTCGCCACGCTGTCCTTCGGCCTATCCTAAAACCCCCTGGTCACACTCTCCAAGGAGCAGAAATGAACATCTGCGTCCAACTACAACCGTGCCAAGCTACCCCCTGCGGAGAATGTTCCTGAAACTTCTGGCTCTCATTAGCTCACTTGGTTTTGGATTTTCTTTGTTTAAGGGAAAGCTGTTTCCAGCTTGCGTCTTGGGTTTCTCTGCGTTCCATTCCAACAACCAAGGCCCACGCCTTCTTCCGCTTCTCTGATCACGCACTTTCTTACGTGTCTATTTTTCATCCTCCATGGGGAGGTACAGAAAAACGAACCCGACAAGGCGATGCCTCCCTAGGCGGGTGGAGAAGGGTCAGGCTCCCCGTGTGCACGCAGGCGGATGGGAAGACGGGCAGCGGGCACGCGTTAGTGATTTTGGCCCTGCTTATGCCCATCTGCCAGCTGCAGGCACTGCCGGGCATCCTCCAACCTCTTTCACTCGGGTCTTCCACTTGTCAACACCCGCAGCATAAAAAGCTTGTTCAAGGAGCCAGGCCTCTGTCCCGGCAGGAGAACATCACTCCTGGAGCCAAGAGCTGGCTGCTCAGGCCGAATCCAGCCTCACCCTCCAGATGAATGGGCCTTCGCCGCTCCGCCAGACACACTCTGAGTTCTGGTCTCTGCGGGTGCTTTCTGAAACGACACCTTCCCGTGGCTGCCCGTTACAGCCCTGTCACTCAAGTTCCGGATCTCATGTCAACAACTCTCTGAGGCTTTTCTCGATTGCTTTAATAGCAGGACCCTCCTACTCTGTGCCCGAGAAGCGTTCTTCATTACCTCGAATAACACCCATAATTCAGGACTGATTGTCTCATGCAGTGCAAAAAAGGGGCAGGGACGCTCACTTATCAGCTAAAGTGGCACAGCCGCAGAGCAACTGCATAAAGAGTTGTAGTTCATACTTTGAATCCGAATTTCATACTTTGAAAAACATGATCTATGGGGCCCGCGTCGTGGTGCAGTGGGTGAAGCTGCCTCTTGCAAGCCAGGAATCTTATATAGGCGTGCAGGTTCGAGTTCCAGCTCCTGCTTGTGGCTAATGTGCCTGGGAAAGCAGTGGGTGATGGGTCAAGTATTTGGGCCCCTGCCATCCACGTGGGAAACCCAGATGCAGCTGCTGGCCTCAGCCTGGCCCAGCCCTGGCCGTTGCAGCCATCTGGGGAGTGAAACGGGATGGAAAGTATCTCTCTCTCTCTCTCTCTCTCTCTGGCATTCTGACTTTCAAATAAATAAAAGTAAAACTTTATTAAGGAAAGTAAAAACATGACTCCTAACAAATTTTAAACATTTTGCAAGATGCACGTTACTTAAAACCTACATTCATGCCACACAAAAGAACACCTGGATTGTCTCTACCTGTCCCGCACCAACTCAGGTCTGATCCAACTGGAGAACGTTCAGAACTACAGGCAGAGGAAATAAAAATAAATATATAAAAATATCCCAAAACAAAGCTTAGTTCACCATGTCCTGGCAGGGCCCAGGTAGTGAGTACTGTTCTGCACGTCACACTTAGAAATTTCCCTGTGCATGGTTTGCAAAGGTCTGGAAAAGCCTTAGAAAACCCATCCTCCACTGGGGTCTTTTCTCTCCTTGAAGTAGGAAGGGACTTCAAAAAGTTAGAGTTAAAAACTAAATTTATTTTTTTTTAAAGATTTTTTTTTTTATTTGAAGTCAGAGTTACACACAGAGAGAAGGAGAGGCAGAGAGAGAGAGAGAGAGAGGTCTTCCATCCACTGGTTCACTCCCCAGTTGGCTGCAACTCCTGGCCAGAAGCCAGGAGTTTCTTCTGGGTCACCCATGTGGGTGCAGGGGTCCAAGGACTTAGGCCATCTTCTACTGCTTTCCCAGGCCATAGCAGAGAGCTGGATCAGAAGTGGAGCAGTCAGGACTCGAACAGGTGCCCATATGGGATGCCGGCACTGCAGACGGTGGCTTTACCCCCTACACCACAACGCTGGCCCTGCTAAATTTATTTTGATGCAAAAACTTTTAAAATCCATGGAAGAAGGGATTTTCAGTAAGTAAAATGAACATTAGAGAAAAAACTGTGCAAGGTTTCAAATTGTTTTTGCATGAAAATAAGCTTATCTTTTTAAAATTTATTTATTTGACAGGTAGAGTTATAGACAGTGAGAGAAAAGACGAGAGAAAGGTTTTCCTTCTGTTGTAGTGCTGCACTGATCTGAGATCTGAAGCCAGGAGCCTGGTGCTTCCTCCTGTTCTCCCAAGCTGATGCAGGGTGTGGGCAGCCACAGGCAGTCGCCCCTTTTGTTTATGCTTAAACATATGGATGGAGACATCAGGGCACAGACAAAAGGCTAAGGAGGTTCCAGGAAGATGATGTAGATAATCAGTCATACCTGAAACCTGCATTTATCACCTAGGTGTTTTATTATACCCTTGTAATCAATGATAACATTTTACAATCTGTTAAGTGGAAGAACCTTGTCGGGAACTCTTTGTAACCCCAAAAGTCTTTTAGATATGTAAATCTTTTGTGTGCCTTCTTGTGTACAACTGGTCATGTTTAAATACTACTGGACTTGTTGAATAAGCGAGCCTTGATCAGGATTTGTCTTGGCTCCATTCTTTGCGTCCTTGTCCCCGCATTCCCACTCTCTGTTTCAGGAAACCCGGTTCTTTGTGCTGCAGGCCTGTTCTTTGTGCTACAGGCCGGCACACAGGGGCCCAAGCACTTGGGCCATCCTTCACTGCCCTCTCGGGGCCACAGCAGAGAGCTGGACTGGAAGAGGAGCAACCGGGACTAGAACCCGTTGCCCACATGGCATGCCAGTGCCGCAGGTGGAGGGTGAACCAAGTGAGCCATGGCACCGGCCTGAAAGAAATACTTTTTGAAATACTCTTCTATTGGTCAAACTTGAGTGGAATCTACTAAGATGTGAGCTTACGCCCCTTCCTCCTAGTTTTTATCCCTCTTTACTGAGGCCTGCAGTCCCAGCTACTTTCCTGGTCACCTATTTTAATAAGTAAATAAATAAATGAATAAATTATTAACTAAACCAGACTAACTGAAATAGGCTGGGATCCTGTAACTGTACCAAAGATATTCGGGGAACGGGGTTTTACTGTGCAGGGGCAGCTTCTTGTCATCTCTGCTTCTTCCTCCCCTCCATACCCCTTCCCCCATCTTTCACTCTTTTCCATGTCTTTCTGATTTATCCAGGAAGTTCCTCCACTTTTTCTTGTAAAACAACAGGAAGAAAAGCTTGTACCTGCAATGCCCAGTGTCCACGAAGAATTTCAATGTCTTTCCTGAAAGGAATTCTGGTGGATGCATTTTTTCCTGTTTCTCATTTAATGCTAAGGCAGACTATCCATGAGGACTTCCCTCCCCTTGATGAAATTAATGTACATAGTAACATGATTTTATATATAAATCAATGTGTGTAGTAACATGAATTTTTAATTTTTGTTTTTATAGCTTGTAGAAAGAAGAGAGCATGTCCACTGCGGATGAATGTGTGGGACCTGATACAGCACCATGAAAGGGAGGCCTGGCTTTTACTTTTGAATAAGATGTGGTAGAACTGAGGGAGGTTAACGATGATTCAGCTTGCAGACACTGAGAGCAGTTGAATCTGTGAATGTGGTCCTTGTTCCAGAGAGTGTCTGTTGCAATCACAGGCAGGTCTGTTTGTCAGAATAAGGTTGCAGACACGAGGGCAGTCTATGTTAGAAGTTTCCAGGAGAATGAGCCCATAGGTCAGGGTATAATATGCTCCCTGAGGTGTCCTCACAATAATAATATTTTTCACCATTTGGGCATGTTCTTTCCCTGAAAAGAAAGGCTGGAATGTTTGGTGTATCAGAAAACTTCAAGGTCTCCCAGCTATGTATCCAGTCATCTGGGGGAAGAATTGTTCTAAAATACTACCCACTTGGTGTGCAATGGGGGTGAGACCTTCCAACTAAAGTTTCAATTTTGATAAAGCAAAATTCTCCTGAGTCTTATTTTGTGTAATTATGTTTTTAAAACAAGCAAAAGAAAGGAAGATTTGTATAGGGAAGAACTGAATGAATCCATGCACCTCTTAAGAATTTAAAATTTCTGTCTGTTGATGATTTATCTTTGTTCAAGAATTTGCAAAAAAAAAAAAAGCATACAAAAGTTTTTAGTGGTACCATTGAGCAAGGACAATACATCAACTATGAAGACATGTAATACATAAAATTATGATGATATTTTACTCTGAACGAAAGCCTTAGCTTTTTTGGGGGAAGAATAGGTGCAAAAATATAAAAGAGTATGATTTAAACACTAGGAAACCTACTGACTGCTTTTGCAATGATTGCTTTTGTAGCGGTTCCTGCTCCAGATGCTATCGCAATTGAGGGACCCAGCTGAAGTTCTCACGCACCCAACCCTTCCAGCCCAGTTTTATAACTGAGGTTTTGTGAGGGCCTGTAGGAAGAGGCAGGCTGGTGGCATTTACGGAGAAATATTTCAGAGTCTAAGTGTTTGTTTTGATGTGGAAAAATCTCAGCTTGGGGTGTAGCTCTGAGCTCATGGACCAACCACATTTGTTGACCTCTGTCTCATTCCTAGTGCTTGCACGGGAACAAGGGAGCAACTTTCAGAGAGCTACAGGCCCAAGAGGATGAAGGTGTCCATCGGGCACAGCGTTGACCCCAGCGGACAAGTTGCCCACATGCCCAGCTTCCTTCCAGGCTGTCGCTCACTTTCTGCTTTCCTGTCCTTGTCTGCTGTTTATCTTACCTATGACATTTAGGATTTTCCTCCCAGAAAATGACAAATTACTAGGGTTTCTAATCCTGTGCCCTTCACTTAGGAGGAGCTAAATGGCAAATGTAATCTTCTTATTATTTATTATATGGATTGTTTGTGAAGAATAAGGAAATAGTTAACCTAGGTAACCTACAGGGTATGGATTCCTGGGTTTTTCCTTAGAAAGTCCAATTACGAACGAATTTCATTGATTTAGGAATTATCTAATGAATCATGCTGATATGCCACATGCACATATTTATATCACATAGGAATACACGATTATGAGCAGATGGATTGATTTTACAGTGCACAAAACTGTTGCTTCCCTTTCTCCTGGAGAAGTTCAGTCTCCACACCCTGGGCCACCCATGTGAGGACACCACAGTAAGTTTGTAAGATTAAGGTGAAGTGTTTCGGAGATGCACCTCTTAGTTCCTTAATTAGGATTGCTTTTGGTTGCAAGCAACAGAATTCACAGCAACCAATGGCCAACACCAGTGACAAGCAGCCTCGGAGAAGACTGGGGCCAAATATCACCCAGGAAGATGTTATCTTCCATCCCTTCCGGGGGCTTCCATTAATCATGGCTGCAAGATTCTGCTGGATCACTTAGTGCTGCCTTTGCATTCCTGGCAGGAATGATAAGGAATAAGGGGAAGGAAGACTCCACCTTGTTACATCTAAGACGGAGAGTCCTCGCCAGGGAGTTCTGACCGAGCCCCTTGTGCAAAACCCATGCAAGTGGTGCTTCTTCAACAAAACCGATGGCAAGATGAGGAGACTACCCTTAGGGTCCCTGGAAGGCACTTTTCCCATTTAAAGGCAAAAACAAAGTGGGGGAGGGTGTCCAGTGAGCCCTGAGGGAGTCAGTGCGTGTGGAAAACTCTGATTGGGAGCCTGCAGAGGCAGCCCTGTGGCTCCAGGGTGCCTGGGGCTGAGGTGACAAGCCGTGACTTCTGCCCCTGCAGGAACAGCAGCCTTGCGCCCACTGTGGCCCAGGCCCTTGTTCTGTCCTCCTTTGCCAACAGACACTCAGGGGAACGCCTTGGGTGAAGGCGTTTCGCACCGCCTTCTCATTGAATGGGGAGAAAGGAAAACAGATATGGTGGGGCGGGGACAATCCACCGTGGGTGCCGGACATCACTCCTGTGAGCTCCCAGCTCTGTTCTGATTCTCTCTTCCTTCCTCCAGGCCAGGAAACCATGCTGTCACCCCAACTCCTGCACTAGGCCTGCCTGCCCGAGTCGACCCAGCATCCCTCGAAGGCACCATCTCCCTTCTCCCAAAATGGTGACCAGAGGCATAGATGGACCCGCCCACCTCGCGACCTGACCCCGGCGGGCAACTTGGCTTCTGAGCAGGAAGCCCGTTGAGCCACGGTTTTAACCTCTCTGACAAACGTTGCTGTCCAACGCTGCCCCTTCTCAAGAGGGTCACTAGTGAACTTCAAAACAGAAAATTTCCTTCCAGGCAAGGCCAGGGGAACATTTCAGGGAGGCTGCGTTTCAGGGCGCATTTCGGAGGAGAGCATAAGGAGGAGTCTGAAGACAGCCTCGCCGGTTTTGGGAGGACCGTGGCAGTGACCTGTGCTGGAGAGCAAGCCCGGGTGTGTGCTGCTCCATGTCCTGTGTCCTAAGGGGCACCCAGTGTTGCAGCCGGGGCTTAGCTGCCTTGGGTTGTGTTACTAAAACAGGCTGTGTCCTAAAATTCTGCCATCTTTTAAAAAGAAATTATTTGTTTATAGGGAAGGCAGAGAGAGGGAGAAAGAAATAGAGGGAGGTCTCGCATCTACTCGTTCACTCCCCAAATGCCCATAATCATTGGGGCTGGGCCAGGCCTGATCCTGGAGCCTGGAACTTAGTCTGTGGCTTCCATGTAGGCAGCAAGGAGCCAAGTACTTGGTCCATCATCTGCTTTTTTTTTTTTTTTGGATAGGCAGAGTGGACAGTGAGAGAGAGAGAGACAGAGAGAAAGGTCTTCCTTTTGCCGTTGGTTCACCCTCCAATGGCTGCTGCGGCCGGCGTACCACGCTGATCCGAAGCCAGGAGCCAGGTGCTTCTCCTGGTCTCCCATGGGGTGCAGGGCCCAAGCACTTGGGCCATCCTCCACTGCACTCCCTGGCCACAGCAGAGAGCTGGCCTGGAAGAGGGGCAACCAGGACAGAATCCGGCGCCCCAACCGGGACTAGAACCCGGTGTGCCAGCGCCGCAAGGCGGAGGATTATCCTAGTGAGCCGCGGCGCCGGCCTCATCTGCTGTTTCGCAGGGGGCACATTAGAAGGAAACTGGAATTGGGAGTGGAGCCAGGACTCAACCCCAAATTCCCCCAGTGTTAAAGAATCGCTTTGAGGGTTATAGACAGCCCACATACAGTGTCTACAAAAAGCATCCTGGCACATGGTGGGAACAATTGTTTTCATAGTCCAAAGATCGCATCTCCTAAGCCACACTTAGAAGCAGATGAAATAATCGTGTTAGAGAACTCACTATAAAGAGTTCTGCCGTAATTCCGCAGCCTGCATTTGTTCATGGTTATTTTGAAGCTGGTGAGCCTGTGGCTCTTACAATTCCTTTCTTTGCAGTGTCTCCCTTTATCTGGAAAACACAGAGCAGTATTTACAAGCAGGGCCCTTGCCCCTAGGATATTAGAACAGTTATGTTGTCAACATTTGCTAACATTCTGAAGGTTCTGAAAAGCGAGATGCTAAGCATTAATTATGCCCGGTTACAAAACAGAATTCCCCTGGATGGAAAAGTTTTAAAAAATGAATTAGAGGGAGGAGGAAATTAACAGCAGAAAGGAAACTTTACATTCTGGCAAGCTCTGGAACATGGAAACATTCTTTCCAAGTTTTCCATGGATCTGGACCTCTTGACAGTTGCTCAATTAGAGTTTGTAACTGGGGGTTTCAAAGCAACTCGGCAGCTCAGCTCAGCTCACCTCGGCCAGTCACACTGAATGAATTCCTGTGGAGGGAAGACTGGAGCGAGGGGCTCCCTTCCCTGACCCCAAGAGGAGGTCACTCGGCCATCAGACCCGCTAATGGTCTCTCTTTGAATCCTCGGAAGCAAACTTTTTTTTTTCCCCCAGAGTTCCTTTGAGTCTGGTGCTGACCGCCTCCCACCTGCCGCAGGACCTCACCACGCTTCCTGCTTGTACCAGATGAAAACCCTTTAGGCCGGAAGCGTGTGCAGATTAATGCCAGACCCTTAATCTCATACCATCTCCTACCCAGTGCTTCTCGACTTTATTTCATAAATATGTGTATTGTTTGGGCTGAACTGTACCAAACTCTAATCTCCCCCAAGTTCAAGGCTTACGACTCAATTATAGGATCATAGGGTATCCCAGTTCAAAGGGGTTTTTAAGGTTTAGCCCAATCACTTTGTTTTTCAGATTAAAATAAATCAAAACTAAAACCCAGAAAAGGAAAATTACTTCCCAGAATGCAGTGAAAGGCAGAAGGCTTTGGAGCCAGAAAAAAGAAAGCCCGGAGCTAGTTCTTGGCTCAGCAAATTGCTAGCTGTTTGGACTCCTGCAAGGTCACCGCAGCTCGCTCTCTGCCTTATTTGACGCAGTCTGGGGCTTAGTGATTTCCGCGGTGTTACTGACATTGTTAGCGATGGATATAAAATGCTCAGTAAGCGGTGACTGCTCTTGTCTGTTCTGCGAGCTGATAAATGGCAATCAGAACTGGGGACCCACAGCCTCCAAGTGCAAGTTCAGGGCTGACTCAGTCCACCTGGCTGGCTCTGGGCTTCTGGAAACCGTGATCCCGCAGAGCAGGCAAAGGCGCGCCATTCTGAGGGCATTCGGTCGACGTCTCTCGGGGACAGTTATTTTCCCAGACAGATGCGAATTCGTTTGAGACAGGCAGGCAGGCAGGTAGGAGGAATTTCGTTATTGTTGCATGCCTTGGGGAGAGATTCCATCAGCAAAGTAGCAATAAAAACGTCCCCTCCATTAAGTGGGAATGATTAACACTCCTCTAGTTAGCCAGTATTTTCCCACTCGTTTCTGAATCCGGCCTCACACGAACCGAGCAGCCACACAGATGGGGCACCAGGAACCTAAGAAAACAGCGACAAATTGGTCTGGTGAGAGGATGTGGTTCAAATCTTTCGTCTGGTTTGTCTCAGCTGGCTGCGGACGGTCTATGGCTTTTGAATCAAGTTGAAAACCCAAGCAAAATGTTATGAATATGAAGCCACAGGTATCAAAGCTGGGAGGATCTGATGAAAAATGAGCCCCTCTACACCGACACGTGAGGACCTCCTCCTCACTCCTCTCCTGAAGGCCAGCCCACTCACCTAGCCGAGGGAGGAGAGCAAGGCACAGCCTCTCTCTAATTCATCTCCCCCTTGCTGTCGGCTTCTTAGTGAGTCAGTGCACTGGAACAATGGAACAGTGGCTTTGACACGGAGGAGGGAAAGGAGAGAGTGGGCCTCAAAGCTGACACCAGAGACCCAGTTTGAGTCCCAGCTGCTCCACTTCTGATCCAGCCCCCTGCCCTTATGCCTGGGAAAGCAGCGGAAGACGGCCCAAGTGACAGGGTGGAACTGAAGCAGGTAGGGTTTACGTGAGCGGGAAACTCGTGTGCGCCTGCAGTGTAGCCCTGTCTCTTTTACTGTCTCTTTGCTACACCCACCTTCCCAGGATACACCTGGTGCATCCCGGACCAGGACGCATGCTCAGACCCCAACCCGGTAGTATCTCCGACCAGGTACCACCGCCTTCCTCACAAAGGTAGAAGGAAGGCGGGAGAGAGCTGTTTTCACCGCGGAGCCCAGTCGCATGGACCACTCTGGATGGACCGCTCCCGGACTCAGCGGTACCGTGTTCTGTTGTCTTTCTGATGTGTGCAGGCAACTCTTGGCTCCCTCATGGTGGGTATTTCCCGGGGTGGGGCGGTCCACACTCGTGTGTGATTGTGCGTTTTGTTCCCTTACTGCCAGATAAGTGCTGTTCCTACTTATACGCCATTCCAGTCTCCGCCGACTGCCTTTGCCCTGCAGGAGACAAGAACCTGGATTGGAAATTAGAATATTCACTTCCCGTGTGCACGTGCTAGGGCCCTGCCACCCACATGGCAGGGAGACCTGGATGGAGTTCCAGGTGCCTGGCTTCAAGCTGTTGTGGCCATTTGAGTAGAGAACCAGCAGAAGGAAGATCCTTCTCTAACTGCCCCTCTCTCTCTTGTAACTTTCAAATACATAAATAAATCTTAAAATAAAAAGCTAATGCTAAACAGGCCTGTGTCGGTTCCCCTGGGGGATCCGGCCATGGCTAAAAGAGTTCTGAGGCACAAGGACTTGACAGCCTGCCCGGGTGGCCCTCCAGGCATGTGTGGCGACCCCCTTAGAGTGGGAGCTCCAGACAGGAAGTGGAGGAAAACAACTCCTCCAGAGAACAGAGAACGGTACGTGTCGTCCGCATCCTTGCGAGCAGGTCTCGGGGTGCAGGCGTTGCCGTCCTCTGGTGTCGTCTTTGCTTTAGAAGGAAGATCTGAGAAGGGGCACGGGCCTTTCTGGATCCGGTGAGACGGAGGAGGGTGGAGAAGCTCCAGAACGACATGCAACCTTTTCCCTTACCACGTGGCCGTTCTCTGGCCACATGCAAAGAGTCCAGCCCTGCCATCTACTTCAGACAGTGAGCCAGCAGGGGTTTGATTCGGGACCTTAACAAAGACACAGTTGGGGAGGGGGGGTGCTGTGGGACAGTGCGCTAAGCCTCTGCCTGTGGTGACGGCATCCTGTATGGGCGCTGATTCGACTGTCGATGGCTCCCTGCTAATGGCTTGGAAACCACAGAGGATGGCCCAAGTCCTTGGACCACTGCACCCCTGTGGGAGACCCAGACGAAGCTCCTGGCTTCGGGTGGGCCCCTCTCAGCTGTTGTGACCATTTGGGGAGTAAACCGGTGGATGAAATAATTCTCAGTCTCTGTCTCTCCCTCTCTCTCTATTACTCTGCTTTTTCAATAAAATAAACATTTCAGGGGCTGGTGCTGTGGGAGTAGTGGGTAAAGCTGCCGCCTGCAGTGCCGGTATCCCACATTGGTGCCGGTTCGAGTCCTGGTTGCTCCACTTCTGATCCTGCTCTCTGCTGTGGCCTGGGAAAGCAGTAGAAGATGGCCCAAGTGCTTGGGCTCCTGCCCCCATGTGGGAGACCCGGAGGAGGCTCCTGGCTCCTGGCTTTGGACCTGCACAGCTCCGGCCGTTGTGGCCAATTGGGGAGTGAACCCGTGGATGGAAGACCTTTCTCTCCCTCTACCTCTCCGTCTCTGTGTAACTCTGACTTTCAAATAAACGAACAAATCTTTAACAAACAAGAACAAAGGAAAAGCAAGAACACAAAGGACCTCTTCAAGCTCACGAGGAGACCGTGGAGGCAGCTGTTTCGTTCTAGACTGTTTCTGCAAGCTCCCCCGTGGCTGTACAAGGGCAGCTTCTCAGAGCTTTAAAACAACCTGAGATTGTTCTAGAAACTTGGATTAGGAAGATCCAAACTGAAAAATTTGGTTGCAACATTGAGTGTTACTGAATACTGAGTGTATCCATGTATAAAAGATCATTTTCAAATAGATTTGCTTTAATTGCAAATACCCTTGAACGAATCATTCCCTGGATGACCTTATGTTGGGGCCAACATTATAATTATTTCCAAAAAATAAAAGCTGGCGGAGGGAGGAAGTTTGGTCTTTTAAAAGTTTCTAATTAACAACAACAACAAAAAAATCTCATGGAACTACTCTGGGTAATCGAATCATGCTGTATAAAGTAATTCACAACAGCAGATTTGAACTTCAGATTTTATGAGAGCAATGAATCAATTGGGAGAGCTATCGGTAGGTTCTTTTCAAGAAAATTATTTGAGAGGCAGAGAGAAGGGGGAGGGGATGAGAGAACTCTCATCATCTTGCTGTTTCACTCCTCAGATGGCCACAGTGGCCAGGACTGGACCAGTCCAAAGCGAGGACCCAGGAACTCAGTCCAGCCCTCGACACGAGGCCGGGATCTAAATACTTGGGTCATCACCTGCTGCCTCCCAGGGTCTGCGTTTGCAGGAACCGAGTGAGGAGCCAGAGGTGGGAATCCATCCCAGGCTCTCTGGTACAGGACGTGGTTGTCTTCACTGGTGTTTTAGCTGTAGGGCAAATACCTACCCCTACTGATGGATTCTTGATGGGAGAAGGGCCTTGGGGAAAATGGTGTATACAGCAGTGGCTTCTTGGTAGCTGTCTATTCTTTGTCTTTGCCTGCCATGAGAAAGAGGGAATTCTCTTTGGATGACCCAGGTGCAAGGATTTTGATTTCTTGGTAACACAGAAAACAAACGCAGGTAAAATGCTGACCAAAGCAATTGAAAGTCGTGGATATTTGAAGGCTTTTGGTGACCTTCATAGCAAGTGCAGCAGCACTGAAAAGATTCAACAAACTGCTCACCCTGGCTCAGCTGACATCAAAATTCTTCCAAACATAAAAGCAGGTGCAGTGCAGGTCAGAAATGTTTTGTATTTACACCACATTGAAAATATCAAAGCGGAAACTGTCAGTGTTAGATAAATCATGATCATTTCTCAGGCTCTATAGTAGGTCCACTGGAAATTGGAGAACTGTAAGTAAGAACTAGGATAGTCCAAACTGTTCTATCAAAGTACTTCTTTCTTTTTTTTTTTTTAAAGGTTTATTTATTCATTTGAAAGGCAGAGTTACAGAGAGGCAGAGGCAGAGAGGGAGAGAGATCTTCCATCTACTGGTTCATTCCCCAGATGGCTGCAATGACTAGAGCTGTGTAGATCAGGAGCCAGGAGCTTCTTCCACATGTCCCATGCAGGTGCAAGGGCCCAAGGACTTGGGCCATCTTCTGCTGCTTTCCCAGTCCATAGCAGAGAGTGGGATCTGAAGTGGAGCAGGTGGGACTTGAACGGGTGCTCATATGGGATGCCAGCACTGCAGGCGGTGGCCCCAGAAGTACTTAGTTCTGAGCTTAAAATAGACAATAGGACTGTGGTTCTCTGTATGATTCCAAATAGCACTTCGCTGTTGTCTTGGATGATGCTAACGTTTCTAGACCCTTCTTTCAATGTGGTCAATGAAGCTCTTGCTTTGGTCTGAGTCTGCGTTACTCACAGACCATCAAGAAATCAAACCATTGCAGGTCTCTTAAACGAGAGGCATTTGATGCATGAGATTAGTTACCATTTGACCAAAATGCCGAGAATGAGAACAGGAGCCAGTGAAAGAAATAAAGAAGATACATTAGCAGAAAACTTGTTTCTAAGGTCTGATAAGAGAGCTTCAGTGGTAGGACCATCCAGCTGCGGTTTCAGCCTTAACCTGGGACCCTAAAAGGAAGCAGTGAGTGGGTGCTGAAGCTGTAGAGAAGGTAGAACTATTGCTAGAGATGCCAAAAGAAACAGAGAGAGGGGAGAGAAATACCTTGGCTTTGCCCAGTCTTCCAGTCTTTGCGAGTGTCTGTCACAGGTGGACGGCACTGGAAGCAGACAAGTGCTCTAGAAACTGAAATTTCCTATGATAGTAATTGAAGAGGTGAGAAGAGAGCGAACTGACGTCCAACCCTTCCACACGGAAGCTCCACAAATACACGTACAACATCTTACATGTGTAAGTGCTCCTGAAAGTAAGACCTAGAATCCTGGAGACCAGAACCCGCGATGAATTCCTGAACATCCGAAAGCAGGTGCGATGACATCGCATAGGGAAATGGTAGGTTAGGATGTAGGTAGGTTGCTGGTGGGCCACAGAGAGGGAGAGGAAACCACGCATCGCTGGGGCCTGCATGTTGGATAGAATCGTAATTTGGAGTTTGTTAGTAAGGAGCAGAAATGCACACCGACCTCTGCTCATCTCCCTACCTCGGCTCACAAAATCCAAATAGGAAGTGTGCCTCCAGGGGGGAATGAGGACAACAGGTGCTCTGGTTGAAGAGGAAGGATGGTGCACTTGCTGGGTGGTGTTGCTTGGATGAGGGGGAACACCATGTCCACGAGAACAGGCACTGTCCGGTGGCAGATCTTGTCCTCTACCCTTGTCACTGCAAACCGCGTGGCAGGCAAGGTGCAGCTGTAGTTCCCGCTTCTCTCAAAGAAATTACTCAAGTAGGTGCTTCAGAAAGTCTAACGAGGGCTCTCTGTGCTAACGATGCGTGCACAATCCAAAACTAAAATGTGCGTCAGGAACGTCAGCAGCATAAGGGGTAGAGTATGCATAACAGTAAGGGAAACTGAGTTAGTTGATTGTTCCGAGTAGGATTCTGATGTATAAAATTAATATAAATAAGGAAGGATATTTTGTCTGTGAAATTTGTATGGGTAATTATGAAACAAAGGTAGAATCAAATGTACCAGTATTCATCACGAATATCAGGAACAAAAATGGAAAAGAGGTTTAGTTTGGCCATAGTATAAGTGTAGACATTTTTTTTTTCTCCAATAACTGTTATCCTACTAAGAGTAAAAATTTGGAGCCAGCGTTTTGGCATGGCAGCCATGCCAGCATCCCATATGGGTACTGCTTCATGTCCCGGCTGCTTCACACCTGATCCAGCTCATGTCTAGCGGCCTGGTAAAAGCAGTCTAAGATGACCCAAGTGTTTGGTTTTCTGTCACCCATGTAGGAGACCTGGATGAAGCTCCTGGCTCCTGGCTCTGGCCTGGCCCATCCCTGGCCTATGTGGGTATCTGGGGAGTGAACCAGCGGATGGAAGATCTCTGTCTCTGTCTCTTCCTCTCTCTCTCTCTATCTCTGGGTTTCAAATAAGTAGATTTAAAAATCCTTTAAAAAAGTAAAAATTTTCAGTTAAATCATGGTTTTTTTAAAAAATGAGATGTACAGCAAACACTTCTACATTTTGACATAGGAACGAAGTTGAGCAGCCCATTGGGAAACATAGCTCCCACGTTTTTGGTGCAAGCAGTGATGCTAACAAGCACATTAAAATTAAATTCTCCCACCGCAGTACACAGTAAAAATTGAATGCCATTCTCGTGGAAAAATCACTTTTTACAAAAGCACGTTTATGCCTTCACTGCTTTGCTTCTCAGAGAAGTGTGTGTGTGTGTGTGTGTGTGTGTGTGTGTGTGAGAAAGTCAGACCACATCCTGCCATCAGTTTTTTTCCAAAGCTCCCTGCGACATCACAGGAGCTCAGAGCGCAGCAGGATGGATTTCCAGGAATCAGCAAAGTCTTAGAAGTAGGTGCATCTGAGAGTCACAGGGATGCGCTAGAATCATTACCATGAGCTCCCCTTCTTCTAGTACCTCAGAGGTTAATCTCCTTTTTGGTCACTTTCAGCCTTCCAGGCTCTGCTATAACAATGATGACAACAGTAGAACTTACTGTATTTCATCAATTTTAAGATGCATGTTCTTATCATCTTTGAAATCACAGGTGTCTTGTAATAGACTTGATGATGTATCAGCTTAATTAGTGACTTTCTTTTTCTTGGTGATAAGAATCGTATAATTGGTGTCTTCAAGTAAACAAAATTTGGATTTTTTGCATGTTTATTTTCACCAGTTGTATTAGTCTGGATTTTTTACTCTAGCTGAAGTACTTGAAAGGAGCATCTTTGGAAAAGAAAGAGTTTATTTTGGTTTACAGTTTGGAGATTCCAGTGCAGGGTCAGGTGGTCCCTTGTCCACTATCTATGGGGGCTGATCATGGTTTAGGCAGAGGAACAATCATATGGTGAGCCAGGAAGTAGAGAGAAGGAACCTATGCTGAACTTGAACTCAGACAACCAGCCATCTCAAGAGAGCCAGCCTGTGAGGTATGCCCCCAATGGCCTAAACACCTCCCACCAGCCCTCCCTCCTAGGCACCACAATTAGATCAAGTCTTCATCCGTATTCTACCCAATCATTAAGGTCCAGACATCAGAGTTTAACAATATGCATGAGTTTTCCAGAGACAAATCCTACTCAACCATAGCATCAATACAGAAGATGTGACTGTCTTGGTAACAGATTCTACCTATCATTCATCAACCACTGAATGAATGTATTTGTGTTTTGCTTATTTTTTTTTTATAATTTTCTGGAATATTTTTAGCAGTAAAACATTTCATATGCATATATTATAGAATGCAATATAGTTGTACTTCCTCAACTTGACCAACTGCAGGATAACCAGAGGATTTTTTAAAAGGTTGATTTGAAAGACAGAGTGACACACACAGAAAGAGAGAGAAAGGGAGGGGACTGTAGAGAGAGAGACTTTCCATCTGCAGGTTCACTCTCCAAATGCCTGCAACAGCCAGGGCTGGGCCAGCATGAAGCCAGGAGCCAGGAGCTCCATCAGGGTCTTCCATGAGCAGGGCAAGCACCAAACGTGAGGCATTGGCTGCGTCTTCTCTAGGCACATGAGCAAGGAGCTGAACTGGAAGCAGAGTCTCTAGGACCGGAATGGGCACTCCACCATGGGGGGCTGGCATCCCAAGTGTTGGCCTAACCCACTGCACCACAAGGCCACCCCCACCAGAGGATTGTTATAAACAGATAACAATATCTGAGCCTCCCTCTGAGGTTCTGGTTTTAGATGCAGCTGAGAATCTGCATTTTAGAAGGTCCCAGGCCTGATTCTGGTGAACAGAATCGTGCAACAGGTGCGTAGGTTTTCAACCACTCAGAAGGGGGCGTGTGAAAATATCCTGATGTTTATACAAAGTGCTTGATATTAAATATTTGGTGTCAAATTATTAAACGTATTTGATCTTTATTAAAGATATTTTGATCTTTATTAAAGTAGAAAAGTCTATCAAAATTCATGTCCTTTCATAGCTAAAATTTCTGCTGTTTTATCAAATACATATTATATCTTCAATGAATTATCCTAGCATTAAGTTGACTTTATGATCCAAAACTTATTAAAAATTAATTTTTAGTGACTGCCAAAGTTCAAATAGAATTTTAACCACGGAAAATTATATTAATTTCCACAGAGACTTGGAAATCAATTCAGTTCCACTTAGTGCTCTTTTTATATTGATTCCATGACTTATGGCACATTGATGTGCCAGACATTATGGAGTTGTACTACTTTCCTGAAGCACTGGGTTTTATATATTTGATATGATAGGCTTCATTGCACATGAGGAGGCATGAT
This sequence comes from Oryctolagus cuniculus, assembly GCF_051225735.1. Classification (NCBI taxonomy): domain Eukaryota; kingdom Metazoa; phylum Chordata; class Mammalia; order Lagomorpha; family Leporidae; genus Oryctolagus; species Oryctolagus cuniculus. The sequence continues at coordinate 6,166,275 of NC_142880.1, read as the reverse complement.
TTAATGGAAAGAACCAGCAGTCACCTGCCATCAACTCTGTGACCATAGGCCGTTCACTCAGTGTCTTTGGGCCCTAATTGTCCCATCTGTAAAATAATTAAAAGGGATTAGCTGACCCTCAAGTTTCCTTCTACCACTAACTTTATATGTTTTTTGCGGTCTGAATAGCAGCAAAGACATATTATGTTAACAGCCTATTGGCAGGAATTAGTTAATTTGCAATATGAAGTTAAGAGGCAACTTTGCTGCTAATGACTTTGGACTATAATAATTAAGTATAATAAAAGAGTCCCAGGGAAGGAATTTCAAGGGAATTGAAATTTGAGAAAGAAAAAAACAGGAAGTTAGAGAAATCTGGAAACTCATTTTAATGATTAAGAAAGCTAACAAAAAGAGAGAAAAAGGGAGAAGGAAAGAGGATGGGAGGGAGGGTGGAAGGAAGAGAATATCATTATGTTCTTAGAATTGTTTCTACAAATCATGTTGAGTTTGGTAAAAGCTAATTAAAATTAGAACATTTTTAAAAATTGTTATTTCTAGGACATAGTGGAACATAAAAAAAGAAGGTATTTTTCAAAAGTAGAAACTTTGGAGAAATTTCTTGGTTAAGTAAAAGGAAACAAAAAAATTTAGACACAAAAGTAAAAAGTAATTTTTTAAAAAAAATAACTGCACCTTCCTGAACCAGCATGGATTAGAATAACAGGTGCATCGACCTCCTTCAGGGTCCAGACTGGAGCTGGAAGTGGTCCAGTTGCATTGAAGCTGCTTGCTGGGGACACCTGATCCCCTAGACAAATCTGATTCTTTCTCTCTCTCTCTTTAAAATATTTATTTATTTGAAAGACAGAGTTACACAGAGAGAGGAGAGGCAGACAGAGAGAGAGAGAGAGAGAGGTCTTCCATCTGCTGGTTCACTCCCCAGATGGCCACAATGGCTGGAGCTGCGCCAATCCAAAGCCAGGAGCCAGGAGATTCTTCTAGGTCTCCCATGTGGGTGCAGGGTCCTAAGGACTTGGGCCATCTTCTACTGCTTTCCCAGGCTATGGCAGAGAGCTGGATTGGAAGTGGAGCAGCCTGGGATCTCAAACCGGCGCCCATATTGGATGCCGGCACTGCAGGCGGTGGCTTTACCGGCTACACCACGGTGCCCGCCCCACCTGAATCTCAGAAAGGGAAAGACAGGCATGGGTACCTCAGAGGCCACTAACCAACATCTGCTTCCAAGATGACTGTGTGCATTTGCGTCAACCGTGGAGATAAATAAGAACCTTGCAATCGTGAATTAACAGAAGGAGCTGTGATTAGAAATATTCACCAAACGTAGCAAAGACAGGGTAAATAAACTTGACCTAACATGTGTGACGGCAATGGCAGAGAGACTGAGAGTTGAAGGCAGAACGTAGAGACTAAAATCCCAGTTCACAAGCACTAAGTGACCCCTGACTTACATCTACATGAAGGCAATGCTCACAGGATTTGTCAAGGAGCTTGGTTTTGTGAGAGTGACACGAGGTCACGTTTGCAAAATGCTTCCCAGTGTCGGCTGTGGATGCCTCTCAGATGTTAGCCGTAGCAATGCACTGATGAAGAGGTCAATGATGGGCGTTCTAGAGGGCTGGGTGAGGGAAAGGAAAAAATAACTTTTTTTTAGATTATTTATTTGCAAGGCAAAGAGCAAGAGAGAGAGAGAACACATGCCCCCGTCAGTTGGTTCACTTCCCAAATGCCCACAGTGGCTGGGGTTGGGCCAGGCTTGAGCTGGGTGCCAGGAACTCAACCAGCTCTCCCCCCTGGGCGGTGGAAGCTCGGCCACTTGAGCACTGTGGTCTCCCAGATTGTGAATCAGCAGGAAGCTGTAACAGAGCAGAGCCAGGACTTGAACCTGTGCACTCCAGTATGGGATGTGGTGTCTCAGTCACTAGGCAAAATGCCCACCCCAAGGAAGATGATTTTAAGTAGCAGTTGTCAGTTGAAAAATACAAAAATTCAGTGCCACTGAAAATACTTAATTTTTATGCCTAAAAGCAGAGAACTGATGGCTCCTTGCAAGGCGACTTGAGACTTCATAGCTGGCAGGCCGTACATGGTCTAGGACATGGCATGGACTTCAGAAAAAGAATGCTGGTTGACCTTGTATGGGTTGGTATTGAACTCGGGAGGAAAATGCAGAACTGAGTGGTGAAGAATAAAGAAAAATAAAACATTTAACTTTCAGGGACTCTGCCTCTGTTAGGAAGTGACGGAAAGCTCAACATTTGAATTGATTATTCACCTGGATACAGGCAGGCATGTAGAATCACATACTAAGAGAACGTTAGATAAGTGAGGCTCTATAAATTATTGTGTGGTGACCAGCTTGCCAAATGTGGCTTGAGCATGTTGTTCTAGGAGACGAGAATATTAGCAGAAAAAAAAATGAAGGCTGCAGTCCTGTTCAAGCTTGTATTTATTATCAGCCTTCCAGATATATAATTTTATAATTTCAGAGTTCTCTTCTCTTGGGAATGCAGATTATCTGAAGAATCTCCATTTTCTATAGTCCGCAGACATCACGCTCTTTGTTTTAGCCACAATTTAAATCCCCAGAATTCAATTAAATGAATGCAAATTATAGGAAACATCAGCATTGAAAATATAGGTAAAAGTAAAAATTTGTGCTTTTTTAAGATTTACTTATTTCTTTATTTGAAAGGTAGATATTTATATGTGTGTGTATATGTATATATACATATACTATCTATCTATATAGATATCTATCTATATCTATCTATCTATCTATATAGATATAGATAGAGAGAGAGAGAGAGAGAGAGAGAGGAATCTTTAGTTCTCTGGTTTGTTCCCCAAATGGCCACAATAGCTGGGTCTGAGTCAAGCTGAAGCCAGGAGTCCGGCACTCCATCTGGGCCTCCCACATTGGCAGGAAGCTGGATTGAAGCATGGCAGCCAGAACTTGAACTGGTTCTCCAGTAGCTTTGGGAATTCTGGTGTTGCAGGCAATGGCTTAACCCACTGTGCCACAGTGCCAGCCTTCCAGCTCAGTATATTGTGAACGTTTAAATATCAGCAGTCATTTTGAGTTTTGATTCACTGTTGTATATGGAAATACCTACAGGTTCTATATTCTTGGCATTTGCTATAGGCACATGGCCTGTGTTGCTATTCCATGGTGGCAGATCAGGTGTCAGCCTCTGTACCCGGGTCTCATCTCCCACACTGCACCTTTTGCAAAGAAGATATACAATGTGCAGCTCCCAAATGGGTGTGTAAAATGACAACTAAGGTTGCAGGGATGAAAATACGGTTTTTCTAACATCTGTGACACAATTCCCTGGTAAGAAGACTGTATTTGTTTGGAAAGTATATCTTGATCATTTTACTTGGAAGTAAAAAGTTCTTTCTGGGAGAAGCAAGTAAGGCTTGTTTGTTATTCCAGAGAGTTCCGGAGCGAGAGGTGGGGCGAGCGAGGAGGGTCTGGTCAGATAGAGTGAGGCGTGACCTTTCTCATGACCTTGTGAAGCGTCAGGGTGGTTTTAGATTGCATGAGGTTGACGGATCGAATCAATCTTTTGCGGAAATTGGCCAAGAAACTGAATTTTAGATCTGGATCAGCAGGGGCTGAAAGAAGACGGGAGAACAGTGTTCCAGGGAGGACACTGGAGAGAACAGGTTGTCACAGTCACAGATGGCACAGAAGCTCCTGTCCTGAGGGTGAGGAGTCTGTGCTGTGTGCGCCTGAGTCTCCCTGTGGAGGCACGAAGGTCACAGCCGGGAGACTTGGGGATGGGTGGGGCTGCAGGTGGGGGAAGGAAGGCACCCAGCTGACCGCTGGGCTACAACAAACCCAACAGAACTGTGGTTATTGAACCTCTTCTCACTTTTGGGCAACTCTGTGCTTCAATAACTCGGCCAGCTGCACCTGCTGGTCCTTAGGCGCGGGATCTTGTGCTATATCTGAAATGGGGGGATGCACCTTGCCTGACTCCTGCTGTCTTGGGGTTGATAATAGCAGCTGACTTGTGTTGAGCAATTACTATTACATGAAGCACATTAATGCTTTATGAGAAACAGATATTAAACCTTACATCAATTGGCAAGGTAGATACTACTTATATTTTCACTTTAAATTTGGAAACTAAGGCATATAAAGGTTAAGTAGCTTTGTCAAGACTACTCAACCAAAAGGTGACGATGCAGATTGTTGTAGTTGTTTGTTTGTTAGGGGTGAAGCCTTGAGCTGGTGATCCAAGCAGAGCAGCTGCATTTCAGGCTGTGTGTATTAACTGCATTTCCTGCAGATGGCTGGTGTCTTGTAGGAAGAGCTAGAAAGCCAGGCATGCCTAGGAACAGATTCAAATTCCAGATCAGAGAACTGTTATCTAGATGGGAAGAGTGGTTTTAAACCCATAGCTCTGTTAAATTAAAAAAAAAATTAGCTCTCACATATAAGGGAGAACATGTGGTATTTGTCTTTCTGAGTCTGGCTTATTTCACTCAACATTATGCCTTCGAGTTGGGTCCATTTTCCTGCAAATGTTAGGATTTCATTCTTTTTCTTTTTCTTTTTCTTTTTTTCTTTTTACAGAAGAATAATATTCCATTGTGTATTTATGCCACATTTTCTTTACCTGTTAATCTGATGATGGGCACCTTGGTTGATTCCAAATTTTGGCTATTGTGAACAGTGCTGCTATGAGCATGGTGGTGCAGGCGTCCTCTTTGACACATTGTGTTCAAGTCTTTTGGGTATACCCAGCAGTGGGAGTGCTGGGTCAATGGCAGGTCTATTTCTAGTTTTTAAGAAACCCCTACATTGTTTTCCACAGTGGCTGAAACAAACAAACAAAAAAAGAAATGTCTGTGTGTATCAGTATTACTGCACATGTAGCTTTGCAATACTTTGTTTTATACCCTTGTGAAATCAATGGTTAGGAATGTTGTATTACTATAGTTTTAATGAACTGTGATCACTTTAAAATTTGCTGTTTATGGGTGAAATGGTCATTTTTCCTTTCATTTATTGTTTATAGCCATTGTCTATATTCCCACTAAACTGGGGTCTTTTTGCTTTCTACTTGTTGAACTTCTTATTTGCTGAAGTGTTAAGCCTTTTTACTGTAATGTAAATTTAAAATCTATATTATCTCAAGAACTGAAATACAGGGAAAAGGAAGGAGGGTGGCAGGGAACATCATTCTGTTCTTAGGATGGCATCTACAAAGCACACTGAATCTGTTAAAAACTCATTAAAAATCCAAATAAGTGATGTTGTGAGAACCCGTGGCTCGTATAGGGTCATGGAAGTTCTCAAGGATGGCGTGCGTCTGAGTGTACTGTAAATACTCTCTGTACCTACTGCAGGTCCTCACAGAAACCTTACTGTTGAAGCACCTAGCATGCCAAGTCGACTGGAGGTCCCACCATTGTCACGAGTGGGCTTCCATGCCCAGGGAAGTTTCAAGGTTGTCAGGCCTCATGCAGCCCCACAGGGTAGGGAGCCTACTGCATTCCCCAGTGGCCACCACTGCAAGGCCTGGCCTATGGGCCCTTCCCATCCAGCTGAACCCTGGCTCCAGGGCTGCTGGGACCCTGCGGGCTCAGGGCTGCCAGACGTGGTCTTCAGGCAAACTTCTGCCTTCATACCTGTGAAAGTTCCTGAGACTGGGTGACTGTACTTGTCTAGTTTTTGCTGGCCCAGAAACTGTTCAGCTTCCTTTGGGCATCCATCTCCTATCTTCATTTGGCTTCTCTGGGAGCCGTCTTTCTTGAAGTGGATGCATGACCCATCCTGGAGTTGTTGACAGACGGATTCCATCCCTTGGACCATAGTAATTGGCCATGAGATGGGCAAGAGACCCAAGCACGGCCAGTGTAAGACCCAGCCAGGAGTGATGGGGGCCTGGGGATGGAGGGCCTCTCTGGTGGTGGCCAGGGAGAGCTGCAGGGGCATGAACTAGCCCAGCAGGAAGCAGGTAGGGTCTTCTGAGCCTTGGTCCCAGTCCTGTTCAGCCTCTCCGGAAGAGCCAACGGGCACGCTTCGGTGGTGGTTCCACCTGGGGCTGCAGCGGGGAGGTCCCCCTGAGCCCCGTGCTTGCATTGAGCCACGGGGAGTCCCTAAGAAGCCATCGGAACACACGCTGAAGTCCTAAAGCTTACCCTCTGCTTCCAGCTTATTTTTATAGTGAGAGGTTTTCATTCAAACTGCACGGAAATAACTTGGTCCAAGTTGATGATATTTCCATAGTTTTGATAGCTTCCATCAGGAAGAGAGTAATGCTAATAATAATAATAATGCTAACCAACTTGATTCATTCCCAAGATTTTCTGAATGTGTTCTTTCAGGTTTTCTTTCTGTTATGTAAATTAAGAAGTGAGACACATAAAAACAGGCATTGTGAACCACTACATCTTACATCTTTAAAACATGGCTTCCTTGCTAAAGCCTTTAGGTGGCAACGCTAAGGTGTGGCCACTTGGACTCTGCAACTTTATTCATTGGCTCCTGTAGTGCAATGTCCTCATTGTATATCATCTATTAAAACAAACTATGATTCATTTATTACAGTGGTGGATTTATATAAAACAGGTGGCCATGTCAGAAAGTTGGACAATCCCATTATTGATGCTTTCACTGGACTTTCAGATAAATGACCTAATTTTCAAATGTATATGGATGCTATTATGATCTTTTAAAATAAGACATTCATTTCCAAGACACAGTACATCTGTAAAAGCTCCCTGACATGCTGTACTTGCATATGCAATAGCTGTCACACAGAATTCTCCTGATCTTACAGTTTTGGGGAGAGAGTTCTCAGCCTTGTGGAGTTGGAAAGCTCTCCTGGGAAGGGCCTAGCACCTGCACAGGGAAGTAAAGAGAATCCTAAGAGCTGCAGGGAAGCCCACCCCATCTGTGTACCTTAGCAGAGTTTAAAGTTGTGCCTTTGGAGGCACAAGTTGTCTCTGGTAAATTCAAGTCTTTTGTCAAGAAGTTCACTTCTTAAACTAAACTCTCCACACACCAAACCTTCATGAAAGAAAACAATTAGGTTCCCATCAAAGAAAATCCACCAACTTCTGCCAAGTCCTTTCAGCGCCCAGCGTCCCTGACACAGTCACTGGCTGGAACAAGCAAAATTAATAAAAACAGAACACAGCACAGTAAATCCACCTGTCCCCTTCTGAAGAGAATACCAGTGATTCGGACTTAGCTTATTCAGGATTAAGTTTTGTCAGTTTCCTCCCACACCTTTCTGCAGGGGGAAAGATGAGCCCAGAGCTGAGGTGCCAGGTACCGTCGGGAGCAATGCATTTTAATCCTGGCACAGTGAAAACGCTTTCATATGCCTGCCAGGGTCTGCTTACGCTGAGCCCGCAGGGGCGGTGCCTCTGCTAGTCTTCCACCCAGAGGTGACTGCTTGGCGATGATCCCGTGTATCTGGGTTGGATCCAGAAGATCCAGCAAACACGGGGCAGCACAATGAAGATGTTCTAACAATTTACAAAGGAAACATGTTTACCTAAGTGAGTTGTGTTTTTCATCTTAAAAATAGCTATACTATTTATACAAATCATAACATAGAAACATGCCCTGTGCAAAAATATCTCAGAAAATATGTAAAAGTATTTGAAAAGGTAAAGATTTTCCAGTAATGTCATTATTTTATGGTAGCTATTGTTCTCTTGACATATGTCCTTCCAATTAAAAAAAATTTACTTGAGAGGCACAAAGAAAGAGACAGGGGGAGAGAGAGAGAGAGAGAGAGAGGGAGAGAGAGAATATCACTCCCAATAGCTGATTCACGCCCCAAATGTCCCCAACGACCTGGAATGCTATCCAGGTCTCCCATGTGGTGGCAGGAACACTCCATCCTGAGCGCCCATCAAGAATCTGTTGTAGTAGGATGTTGAACTCGGAGCCAGAACCAGGAATAAAATACAGGCACTGGATATGGGATTCGGGCACCTGAACTGCTGGCCCAGACTCCCACAGGCCACATTTTTGAATGAACACACACACGCACACATTTGCAATTACTGAAGTGCAGCTAGTGTTTCTGAGAAGCAATGATTTGAAGAAACTCACTTTGCTATGACATTGTAGGCCCTTTTGGGGTTAACAACTGAGAATGACAAGCCGCCCAGGCGAGTGGCCCTTTGTCTTGGAACCCCTGCTTGCTGGGGACAGCCAGTGCCAATTGTGTTCCGCCAGCGGCCCCAGGAGCCTGCACACACACTCGCGTGCTGTATTCTGTCGTGCAACAACCCAGAGTGCGTCAGGCATTATTTTTCTGCTTTTCTTCAGCCCTGCACGTCGGGCATCCTGGATTGGTGCTGCAAGACAGAAAATAATTCTTGTAGAAACTCTACTTGTGGCCTTCTGATTTTGCTACTTCCCCCACTCTTCTGCTAGGTCTTCATCCTCTGTGTCCCTTGATAACGTCTCTCCCCCCTCCAGTCCTGTCTGAAGCTCTTCTCTCTTCACTGGGTTCTGCCTTTTCTGTCTTTGTCTTCTCATTCCATCTGCCCGCTAAAGCGTTAAATACAACTTTTCAAGAATCATTTCCGAATCTGTAACTCAAATCTCGACTTCTTTTGAGCTCTGAAACTGTATTTAGAACCGTCCGCTTGAGACCTTTATCTACTTTAACTTTTAACTCTTTCTGGAAAGAGAGTCCGGGTCAGTGTAGTCTATCTGGGGCTGTGATCCCAGGGAACAATTGTTGGGCACCAGGAAGAGGGGAAAGGGGAGGGAGGGAAAGCTATCTCAGAACCACTGCTTTGGGCTTTCCCGTCTTTGAAAACTCAGTGCCCCAACACTGGAGATCCTCAAGGGTGAACTGATTTGAAAGACTGGTTTCTGTTCCCTCTTGCAGACATCAGCCCGTGTTCATTTTTAGTTATCCGTGGTAACTAGTAAGTGCAAACATGAAACACCTCTCGTGTTCAGTGTTTGATGCCAATCCCCTCTGATGCTTGCTCTATCAAGATGTCACAAGTTCCTCATTAATGACCAACACGAAAAGCCCTTCACATGTGTCTCATCACATGAACACACATCCCCCAAGAAGTGAGTGTGTTACTGAGGCCACTGGAATAAGAAATGCAAGGGAGCTAGGTAGTGATAGACGATTATGCTGTCCCCCTGTGCCGACTGGTTTGGACCCACTGCATTTTGGCTGGACACATGAACTAAGGGTGATTTTCAAAATGTTTAGGGTCAGGCTTGCATCGCCACTGATCATTCAGGACAGACTCCAGCTCTAGGCTCCCTAATGCTGAGCCAGGCCTTCCCTCTTCCATTGCTGGACCATGGAGAGGTCCTGGGAGTCCCAGCAGAGGGACTGTGAGAGGTGTGTTAGGAAGAACGGTTCAGGCGGTGGCTGTGCACACATACAGGAATTGTGGGAAGACAATCCATGTTTTCGAAATTTGAGGATGTGTTTTCTTGGGGAATATTTCCACATCTTATTGTACTGGGAATCTATCAGGGAAAAACAGTTGACTGGGACTAGGGAATACAGGTGCTAGCGTTGGCTTTATCAGACTTTGCTGCACAGATGTGTGCCTTGGGAAACTTTCCTGAAGACTAGACACACTGATATGTTTGAAAGTGTTCTGAAAACTCAAAAACACTAAAGAAATTAGTATACTAGTGTTATGGCACCCAATTTCTCAGACATAATGTATTTTAGGTTTAAGAACCTAAAATCTATTCTATTTTGAGTTAAGTTCCCAAGATATTATGATTATTTCTTTTGTTTCTACTATGGATAGAAACATTTACTATTGAAACTAGTTCATTCAAAATATTTTATATTCTACAGTGAATTATTTTTGGCAGAATAATTTCTTTCTTAAAAATCTTGGTTTGTTGTATTTGGTTGAACTTAGAATAACTCTGTAACTTTAAACAAATACAAAACACTTGGATATGTATTAATACTTCCACTTTAAGGTGATGATACAGTTGTGACCAACCGTGACACAAATATCCATACACTTAGAAAAGACAGGGCAGGATGGCACAAGGTGCGAATTAAAATTATCATAATTTGGGGTTCCTGAAATTCTAACAGGCGGGCTGTGGGTTTATACGTGGGAATTGACCCTCTTTCAGCCTATAATTGTTCAGCTTCTGAGAACTTTGACCAGGAGACTTTTTACTCGTTGCAAGATCTATTTCTTGTTTCTTCCACGGGGGACGCGTGAAATGTGTGGTAGATGACACATTAGGAGCATATAGTGTCATGTAGTACACACGTGAGCTGATGCACATTGTTTAAAGTTTACATTTAATAGTTTAAAGACAAAGATCAGTGTCTGTGGGAGGGAATGACAAATGAGTTTCTAATTTGAATGATACTACCTACTGGTCTTCCACCTTCATGGAGCATGATTTTTCACAGAGGATGATTTTTTATCTAAGTGTATATTTTGAAAAGTCCTTATGTTATTAAAGAATTTTATTTTGCCCTTGAAAAATGGTAATAACTAGAGTATTTTAAACAAGAAAGAGACAGTTGCTTTGTAATGTTGAAAATAATTACCCACCTTTGCAAAAGAAAGAATATTTCCCAATGTCTTTGTGGGCTCATTTTCTGTTATTCGTATCAACAGAGAGCCAGCAAGCTTGAGGGCTCTGCCTCTCTCTTTGAGGACCCACATTTTATCACTCTTTGCTTGACATGTAGTCATTATGTTGTTTATGAACGTCAACCGAGTTCCATAGGAGGTGTCCAAGGGATTTCATGGGAGGGTATAAAAGCTTCTTCCTTGGGAAATTACCTCAAAAGCATGCAATTTACTAACCCCTAGAGACATTTCATTTGTAAATAGCTTCAAGAGTGCTCTCCTTATGTTAATTATAGCTGCAACTAGACTTAAGCGTATCTGGAAAATATTGTAAAATTACTTCAAATCTTTCTTTATTACAAAGGCAGGTGTGTGTGACCGATCGACTACATTTTCATGACATATAGTGTCATAAAATCAAATTTTGAATCAAATCCTGTGCCTGCACAGCCTGGTCCAGACACGAGGTCATCTGAGAACAGTGGGAAACAGCTCTGAGACATATTTAATATTTTCCTCTTAGGTTACATTTGTCTTTGCAAGACCCCATCATTAATTTCACACAGGTGTTATTATGCTAGCAAGATACAACGTCAAGGTTAAAATGTTTTGGGCTTGCAATGTCCTCAACAACGACTCTGGACTATGGTCAGTCTAGTAGAACGGATACTCATTCCCGACCTCTCATGCCAAAGAATGATGACCACCACGACCAGACCAGAAAGAACAAATGACTGCAGTGTTTACAAAGGAGACGGTTATCCCCGCTGTGCCCTCATCTCTGAGCCTGTGCCTGTGTGGTCACAGCACTTCCCACGATGTGAAATGCCTTCTCCTCCTCCTGGCCCTGGCGTCAGCTTGCAGCTCAATGTACAGCCCTCAGGTAGAGTGCAGTGCACGAGAGGCCTGGCTCCGGGTACAGCCGAGGGGGTGGGGAGCGAGGCTGTGCTGCAGAGCAGGGCAGTTAGCGGTGTCGCTGATTTTTCATTTCAAGACAACCTTTCTGGAGCTGATCTTTTCCCCTTGCAGGTGCTGAAAGTACTCCAGGTCAGGCGCAGAATGCAGACGCATTACCACAGCCGGGGCTGGCCCTCTGCTGTTGCATATGCGTTCTGGCACTCAGGGTTGTGATACTCGTAATCACGCCTTTGCACCTGGAATGATGAAGTTCTTTCGTGGCTGTTACTGGCCATTCCGGGCCAGGCCTGGCGCAGTGGAGCCTGAAGCCCCTGCTGAAAGCTTGGAGCCCGGCGGCGAGTTTGTAACAAAAGGTTCTAAAACTGGCTGCAAAAAAAGATTATTTGCATTCAGGAAACAGACCCAGGAAGAGCAAGGATCCACGCAGACCACACCGAAGGGCTCTTAAGTGTTTCTCAAGTCAGGCTGTGCTTATCTCTCTGCCCAACAGCTCCTGAGCCGCCAAACCAGTTGGCCTTCCCCATAAATCTCTGTGAACTGCGTTGCTGGAGCAGACACTGTCACGCTGGAAGTCAATGAGCGTGATTTACATTCGCCTCCTTTTTTTGGTAACTGGAAGAAAGGCCAGGACTATTTCCCCAGTGCGTAACAACTGCAGTAGTATTACAAGTAGCTACAAGGCAATTATTTGCATAAATCCTTCCTTGTTATTTCATTCTTTCGTACCTTGCTAATATTTATTTTGAGTGCTCCACAAAGTGCCTTTGACTTCATTCAGGGCAAGAAGGAAGCTGCATGACTGACGCCACCCAGGTAGTTCCTAACAGCAAAACTGTGGAGTGTTTCTTTGTTTCCATGTTTCAAGTTAAGAACATTACCCATCATCTGCATGGTTTGAGCTGTGCACTGCTAGTTTCCCAGGGCAGTTGTTAGGTGTTCACAAGATCCATTGCACTTGTGAGCATTTTATTATGTTCTCCAAGTATCTGCCGAAGTATCTGGAGTTAGATTTGACTGTCTGGCTAGGAATGAGTACTTGGACGCACACCTGGACCAAGTGACTTCGTCAAAAAGAAGTAAGGTGAAATTTCCCACAATGATTTACTCGAGACCTTTATAGAATCCGAATCTGATTCTTGTCAAAGGATTGGTGTCTGAGGTTGTTTTTGTCTTAAGGTGTCTACATCAAGAAAGAAGTCATAGGTGGGCCGGCATCGTGGCTTACTTGGGTAATCCTCTGCCTGTGGTGCCGGCATCCCATATGGGTGTTGGGTTCTAGTCCTGGTTGCCCCTCTTCCAGGCCAGCTCTCTGCTGTGGCCAGGGAGTGCAGTGGAAGATGGCCCAAGTGCCTGGGCCCCTGCACCCACATGGGAGACCCAGAAGAAGCACCTGGCTCCTGGCTTCAGATCGGCGCAGCTCCGGCTGTAGTGCCATTTGGGGAGTGAACCAACGGAAGGACGACCTTTCTCTCTCTCTCCCTCTCACTGTCTATAACTCTACCTGTCAAATAAATAAATAAAATATATTTTTTTTTTAAAAAAGAAGTCCTAGCTTCATTGGTATAATGCCATGGTTCTCCTACTATGGTCTCAGGACCAACCTAACATGGAAAAGCAAATACCCAGACCCGACTCAGAGCTTCAGAGCAAGAAACTATGGCTTCAGCAGTCTGTGTTTTAGCAAGTCCTCTGGGTGACCCTAATGCTTCTACAGGAACCACCACAAGTTGACATAAATCAGAGAGTCCCATCACTTTTGTTTCAAGCTTATGAGTAATTTAGAGCAACAATGTCATCAATCTGATAAAATCTACCTAAATACTTAGAGTTTTCACTGAGCATCCTGGAGCTTCAAAGTCAAATTTTAAACACGGAATTTAAAATTTGATGCTGATTTAAACATAATCTTTTTCATTATGCATATTGCAACACCATCAAATCTCTGTATTTCTAATTGCCTTGCATTTATTTAAGGAAAGAATGACTAATTTGCTAAAAGCCACGCATATCATGTAAGTCCAAAAAATTTGGATTCACGTTTTAATATATTATTCCTCCTGTGAGTCGGATTAGTCATTGTTTGTTATCTTTGCCAGGTGCCTGCCAAGTCACACAGTCTAAAGAAAAAGGACCATTCACCTCCACAGGGAGGGATGTGCTGAAAATCACTGCTTCTGTGAATGCCCCTCGCGTTGTAGAAAGTTCCCGAGATTTTCTAGATGAAAAGAACAGAAGAATCTATCTTTAAGAACCTGTGTGGTGCTTGCAGGAACACACGTGTGGAGAGGCTGCTTGGTGTTTTGTAGATGAAATATAGCTTCGGAGATGTTGCTCACAGAGAATGGTATGGTCCAGGACTCTGAGAAGGAGGGGTACCAATAAAGTAGAGAAAAGAAGGAAAAAAATTCAGCGTAAGTTTGAAAAAGATTAAGGGAAAAGCAGAGTATTTCCCAGGGACTTGAGAAAGTAGAACAGCAGAACTGGCCGATGCCCAAGGGAAACAGTGGCCCTCACTCAGGAGGGTCAGAAAATCTTTCTCTTGGAAATTGGGGCCACAGTGTACCCTTCCCCTAATTTGGTGGAAATAGTCAGTAACCGGGAGTCAGAAAAATTGGGCTCCACTCTGCTTCCTGCCTCTGGTTTAAGGAGTTGAGGAACACAGTCCAGCAGGGCTTTGCTCTGCCTCATGAATTTCCATCTGATCTCTGTCTCATGAGAGAGCGGGCCAGGGAGATCCGTGGATGATGCCCGGTTCAACCACCCTCTGCTTTTCTCTTACCCATTGCTTGGCCAGGAGGTGGAAACTTTGGAGGACTCTTAGCTTAAATATAACTTTAGTGGTTTTGGAAAGAGATGATGATCTGGTTATTTATCAGGAAACGTGATTTCTGAGAACTGCTTCCGGTTTGGACCGTGGGTTTATACTGAGTGCCACTTGTTCATCCTCCCTACCTAGTGAACAACAGCATACTTTGACCAGCTGGCGTTAAATGTTGAATTTTTAGTGATGAATCAAAGGAAAGTCCCCAGTTAAAGTTCATGTTTTTGGCTTTGACCTCATCAGGACTGAACTTTAACCGCTAGCCAGTTGAGCTAGCCTGCCATGAAGACTTATGAGTCTAGCATGAAAGGGAGTTCCTTGGTTGCTCAGCTCAGTTGCATTTCCCGGATGCATGCGTTTGGATAATTCCTTGAACTCTCAGTTTCTTCAAGGGTGAAATGGCCACTATGATTTTCCCTTGTAAAATAACTGAGTTGCTTTGTGATGACATGCTGAAACAAACCAAGTAGATTAGATTCCCCTACTTAACAGGCACTCAGTATTTAGTAGTTGAATGCCACTAGATATTTGAATTGAAAAATGAGGATTGCTGGGGCTGGCATTGTAGAATAGCAGGTGAAGCCACCTCCTGAGACACCAGCCTCCTGTATGGGTGCTGGTTCAAGTCCCATCAGTTCCACTTCTGATCCAGCTCCCTGTTAATGGCCTGGAAAAAGCACTTAAAGATGGCCATAGTGCTTGGGCCCCTGTCACCCACATAGGCGACTTGGATGAAGCTCCTGACTCCGGCTTGGTCTAGTGCTGGCCATTGCAGCCATCAGGGATGAAGATCACTCTCTGTAACTCTCAGTTTCAGATAAATAAGTAAATCTTTTTAAAAAATGCTCTTTACTGTATAAACAATGAACAACATGAGATCATATTGAAGTGCAAATATGGGAGCCGGCGCTGTGGCTCAGTGGGTTAAAGCCATGGCCTGCAGGGCCAGCATCCCATGTGGGTGCCAGTTCAAGTTCTGGCTGCTCTACTCTCAATCTAGCTCCCTGCTGATGTATCTGGGAAAGCAGTGGGGATGTCCCAAGTCTTTGGGCCTCTGTACCCTCCTCTGCTGGGAAACCTGGAAGAGGTTCATGGCTTCAGCCTGGCCCAGCCCCGGTTGTTGCGGCCCCCGCTTCTCTCTCTCTATAACTCTGCCTCTCAAATAAATAAATAAATCTTTTTTTAAAGAAGCATAAATATAGATACAAGTATTGCATGCTTGCAACTGGAGGAAATAAGCCCAAAGGTGGACTGATGCTGCTCCTTTCTCTTCTTGCCCAGTAAGTAAGCAAATGCAGCCCATCAAAATGCAGATAACATGCGAGTAACACGGCCAGGGCTCCCAGAGCCGTAATTTCTGGCCCCTAGGGAATTTTCCCAGTATTACTGCAGCTCAGTCTCTGAATGGAGACGTAAGATATCGAGAAGGGGTTTACACAGCATACAGTGAGAACTGAGTTTTTAAAGCCTACTTGGTTCTGAGCTTGGTTCCTCTCCTGTTCTCCATCCCGCCCTTCAGAGTTCTCTCAGCCATGCTGGAGGAGAAGGGAATGCATGCAAAGCATTGGTTTGTCCCCAGCAGAAGGAAGCACTGGAGAGGAGGCTGCATTTAAAGTGTGCACCTGCAGAATGCTTCCTCTACTGCATATCATTTGTTAGCTGGCAGTGAGCACCGTCTTCTTAGGTTTGCACAAAAGTGGAAACTTTAGTTGCACTGTTAAACAGGAAGTAGGAATAGAAAACACTTTCTGTGTTGTTTTTTTTTTTTTTTTTAAATTGGATAGCAACCATCACTCAACAGCTAATTTACTAACTAGTGCTAGAGGTGAGATGCTTTCTCATGTAAGTCTGCAAATTATTGAAAGCAAATGTTTTCAGAGTTTTTGAGTTCTTCAGGTGGCAAGACCTTTGAGAACCTTAGATAAAGTGTGACAGTCGCAAGGTGAAAGGTGAAAGAGACCTGATTCATTGCTCTCCAGAGTCCACAGCAGGGACTGGCAGAATTTTTCTATGAATGTCCAGATGGGAAATATTTTGGGTTTTGCCGGCCATATGGACTCTGTCTTGATTACTCAACTCTGCTGTTGAGCAAACAAGCAGCCATGGGTGGACCATTTGCAAATGAATGGGTATGGCTATGTTCCAATAAAACTTTATTTACAAAAGCAAATTGTGGGTTGGCTTTCAGCCCAAAGGCCATTGTACCAACCTCTGGTCTACAGGGTAAAATAATTGCAATCCGTGATGGTAAATGCATCTCATAAAAAGAACAAGGTGCTTTCAAGGTCACCTAAGTAGTCATGGGTTGAAACTTTTTATTTCAGAGAAAGATGCAAAGGACATTTCAGTCCAACAGAAGAGCACTGTGTAAGTGGGATTTGAGGTCATGGTTGAAAACTGTACAAGTGGCAGTTGGGGGGTCTGAATGTGTAGGACAGGACAGGGGATCAGATATGGGGTTAGATAAGAGATTATGAAATTCCTCTTAAGTCACATGAAGAGTTTTCGGTGATTGCATGATTGCAGTGAGGAGCCACTGGAATATTGTAAGCACCCAAATATTATAACCAGGCCCATGCTGTTGAAGGACCATGGTGGCTTCCTGTGGCAGGGTCCTGGAGAGCTGGGAGAGGTTCATTAGGGAGCTTTTCATTGTTGACATTGACAGCTGACGATGGAAAATGGAAACTGATTTCTGAGTAAATCGAGTCTGTAAGTCTTGGCAGATTGGGTGGACACGGTGGGAGCAGGGTGAATGATTGGAAGGGTGGAAGGGTGGAAGGGTGGAAGGGCCTCTGGGCGGTCAGCTGGAGCTTCCAAAGCGGGCACAGGGAGCTCACGTTTTGCTGTGAATGCAATGGAGACCTGCTGAAGGGTCTTGAGTTGTTTACATTTCAAAGATACTGTTCTGGCTGTGTTGGGAGGGTGGGTTGGAAGTTGGAAGTTGTGGGGGGGAGGGATGAACTCTGTGTTCCAGGCTCAGTGCTCTGCACAGCGGCTGCTCTGCGACTTGATCACGACTTGACAGTCTGCGGAATCTTTTAACAGAATCCCACAAAGAACGTTTGATTTGAACCTCAGAATCCACACCAAAGTCACAATAGAAAAGACGTAATGTGCAGAAAATTTCTGGTCTTTGCTGAATTTCATCAGGAATTTTCGTCTGTGCTGATCTTTTATTTAACAAGCAAGTTTACAGCAGGGAAACTCCTCTGTAGAAGAAAACCCCAAACACAAGACATTTGCTTACTTCTGACTTCTGTTTTCTACAGAGTAAGGTTGTAGAAAACTTAACTCTTTTGAGTTGTGATAAAAGAGCAGCAGAATCCAAACAGCAGAGGAACCTAGACCCAAGTGGTATTTCTTCCGTCCAGACCCTCTGAGGTGTTCCGATCTCTCTGACGAACCTGACCCCAGGGTTGTCCTGTTGATCGACAACCTGACAAGGCAAGTGATGCTTGTCTTTCCAGTTGCAGCTACTGAAGAGACTGAGTCACATGACCTTGAAGGGGAATTGTCCTCCCAGCGGCTTCTACGCTGATGGACACAACTCCCTCCGTGCTGAGCGCCTGCCCAGCATCCCTGGGTGAGCACTGCCTCCCCTGCCCTCATGTCTTATTATCCTGCAGCGGAACTCAGACTGTAGGTGAGTTGAGAAATTTGCATTACCAGTTTCTTGCATCCTTATAAATCCTAAAAGATGAAATAAACCATACAGGCAATGCCTCTGCCCTGACTAAGCTTGGAGGTTTTCTTGTGGAAGCTTTTGCATACAGAGATGTGGAGAATGTACTTTGAAGACATGTGGCTCGGCCTCCAGGCCTGGAGGAAATATGGTCATGTTTTCACACCTGAGATCTGAGCGCTCGTAGCCTTCATCAATTCTTAGGGAAAGCGAAGGGTAATCAGCCTCCTGCTGCTGCCCCTGACACTGTGCTGTTGCAGTCTGAAATGAGGGGGTCACGAGCAGTCTCACTCCAGACACAATCTTCTTGTGCTAGGAGACTTTAGTTCCTCTGATAGGCCAGTCTGCTCAACATTTTAAACCTTTCTCATACATGCAAACTTGGAGACATTTCTGTTCTCAGTCAGACGCAAGACAAGCAGACAAATCTGTGCAGGTGTCAAAAAGTCACTGAGCACTTAATACCAACTCAGAATTATGGTTTCTCTGAAAAATATTCCAATCTCGTCACTAAGAAGGGTTCTGATTGTTTCTGCAGTTGAGTAGATCAGATTAAAACAGGGATTGTGGGTAAGCCTGACTTGGTGTGCTGAGAGCTTTCTGTGTATTGATTGACTTAATCCTGAGACAGCTTTATGCCATGGGTATTCTAATTGTTCTGATTCTGTAGAAATGGAATCTGAGACAGAGAAATTAAGTGACTCGCACAGTAAGTGTCAGAGCGGGGAAGGGTTCCCAGGTGGGCTGGCTAACCTTGACTTCACCTTGTCTCCAGGCAACTTAGCCAAGGATGACAAGGCAAAGATCTGGGGTTGCTAGAATCTCTTTACAATTCTCCCAACAAGGTTGTCTTGCTTGGGTTTCTGCTTCTCCTACTTTAAAAAAGAAATAATGCGAACATTGGAGAGTTAACTGACAGTTTTCCCATTAAGTTTGGAAGTAGAATTTTAAGAATTGATTTATAAATCTATTTTGCTCTATGTTTATCATTTACTTATCATTTGTTAACAATAAGAATATTTATAATAAGTGAAAGTCTTTGACTTTCAAAGAACAGTTGCTCTGGATTCCATCTTTTAAAGAATCTATTCTAAGGACAAATCTCAAACAGAAGCAAAGCCATGTACAGTTTTAAACACAGTTTCCTGCGCCATTGCACAGATACAAGAACTACATACAACTTTTACCTTATAATATATTCTTTTCTCATCTATTCTAGTGTTGATCTGATATTAACACAAAGAGAACAGATTCAATGTAGTTCCTTGGTATGATTCCAAGAATGTAATGATACTCCCCTTCCTCCATCCCTCCTTCTTCCTTTAAGTGCATATAATTGTACAACTCTTTATTTTTTTAATTAATTAATTTTTGAAAGATATATTTGTTTGAAAGGCGGATTTACAGAGAGGTAGAGAGAGAGAGAGAGAGAGAAAGGTCTTGCATCCACTGATTCTCTCCCCAAATAGCCGCAGAGGTGGGGGCTGTGCCGATGCAAAGCCAGGAGCTAGGAGCTTCTTCTGATTCTCCCGTGTGAGTGCAGGGACCCAAGGCTTAGGCCATCTTCTACTGCTTTCCCAGGTCATAGCAAAGAGCTGGATCGGAAGAGGGACAGCCAGGTCTCAAACCAGCGCCCAAGTGGGATGCTGGCACTGCAGGCTGTGGCTTTACCAACTGCGCCCCAGTGCCTGTACAGCTCTTTAAATGTTCACTACCTGAGCAACACGTGTAACGAACTCCCAGAGCAGGAGGAGAGGCTACCAGCACCCTGCATTCTCTCATGTCCACAGTCCACCTCCAAGAAGAGTCACAGTTCTCGCTGCTTTCAATAGATTGCCTCCACCCGCTTTGTGTTTGGTTTCTTCCATTTAACACTATGCTGCGAGATTGACCCCGTTTGTGATCAGAGTTCTGTGGGTCAGCTGTTCTAATCAATTGTGTGAACATGCCACAATTGATCCATTCAGTGTTGGATGGGCATTTGGGCAGTTTTGACAAATAGTGTTGCTATGAATATCCTAATGTATACCTTTTGGTGAACATATGTATGTCTTTTCTTTGGATATATACCTAGCAGAATTGGTAGTTCCATGTATGTGTGTGTGTGTGTGTGTGTGTTGTTAGCTATATAAAATGGTAACTGATAGTGCTGAACATTTCCCAAAGTGGCTGCATCTGTTTATACTCAAGGTGCCAGCTGCTTCACGTCCTCGCTAAATTCCGAAGATGGATTCACCGTCTTTCCCACTTCAGCCAT
Organism: Oryctolagus cuniculus; assembly: GCF_051225735.1. Classification (NCBI taxonomy): domain Eukaryota; kingdom Metazoa; phylum Chordata; class Mammalia; order Lagomorpha; family Leporidae; genus Oryctolagus; species Oryctolagus cuniculus. The sequence goes on along the minus strand of NC_142880.1, from coordinate 6,146,016 downwards.
GCTAGTGAGTGTGTAGTGTTTTCTAACTAGTTTTATTTACATTTTCTTTTCCTTTTTTTTTTTTTTTGTTTTTTTTTGTTTTGGACAGGCAGAGTTAGACAGTGAGAGAGAGAGAGAGAGGGAGAGAAAGGTCTTCCTTCTGTTGGTTCACCCCCCAAGTGGCTGCTATGGCCGGCGCACTGTGCTGATCTGAAGCCAGGAGCCAGGTGCTTCCTCCTGGTCTCCCATGCAGGTGCAGGGCCCAAGGACCTGGGCCATCCTCCACTGCACTCCCTGGCCACAGCAGAGAGCTGGCCTGGAAGAGGAGCAACTGGAACAGAATCCGGCGCCTGACTGGGACTAGAACCCAGGGTGCCGGCGCCTCAGGTGGAAGATTAGCCTAGTGAGCCGCAGCACCAGCCTACAGTTTCTCTTTAAGTTGATAACATTTTCCTGTTTATTGGTCATCAGTTCATCTTCTTTTGAACAGTGTATATTCAAGAATTATACATTGTGACTGAATTGTCTATATTTAGTTGACTGGTAGAAGCTCTTTATAGAATCCAGACAGGTGTCTTGTTGGGTTTAGAATAACAAGTATTTTCTCCCAAAGTCTGATTTTTTGCTGTCTTAATGGTGGTCTTAACTGAAGGCCTTAATTTTCATAAAGTGTAATTTAACGAGGTAAGAAGTGTTTCAGTTTATGCTTTTCTGTGTCCTTCTAAAAACATCTTCACTATTCCAAGATCCTAACGTGGTCTTCTGTACTTGGACGTAAGTGCTTTCGTGTGTATTAGGCTTCAGCTTTATAACACACTTAAGTATTTAGTATGATCTAAGATAGAAGTCCAGAAGTCTGACTGTGTACACAAACAGCAGTTGGCCCAGAGGCATCGGGCAGAAGGCCGTCCTACGCTCGTTTGGCATTTGCGTCTCTGTCATAAGTTAGGTAGTGACACATACAGATGTTTCCGTGCTGTTCGTATTTTCTCCCAGGAGGTTGTCTGTTCTTGGGCCAAAACCATGCTCATAACCACTGTAGCTTCATTTTAGATCTCAATATTTGATATTATAAGTACTTCAGCTTTGTTCTTGTTCTTCAAGATTGCCTTGACTCTTCCTGCCTGTTTGCATTTCTTTGCAAATAGATGCTAGAGGTAGCTTGTCAGTTTCTGAAAAAAGAATACAAGCAGTTTGATTAAGATTGTTTGACATTTATACATTAATTTGGAGGAGAATTGAGATCGTTGTAATACTGAGTCTTCTAATTCATAGGTAGGATATATTTCTAATTTATTTAGTTCTTTTATTTTTCTTAACCATGTTTTATAGTGTTCTATTATTTCCTAGCATTATTATTAGGCATTTATATTTTCGGATGCTTTTGTAAATGATATTCTTTTAAAATTTCAATTTCTGTCTGTTGCTAATTTTAGAATTATGTTTGCTAGTACCTATTACTATGGTAGCTTGCAAGCTTGGCTCCTGAGGACCTTTGGTGAGCCCCTGGCATTTGCTACACAGATGTTCGTGTGGTCCATGGATAAAGGCAATCTTCTTCATTTCCGGTCTGGACCCTGTCATTTTAGAACTTCTGCCTTACTCCCCTGACTAGAATATTCAGCACAGTGTTGAACAGGACAGGGAGAGTAGGCAGGATTCTCCTCCTCCTCAGGCTGGGAGTACAGCACTCTCACTCACCATTAACCATTTGAGTTGTAGGCCTTTGACTGAAATCTTTTGTCAGTTTAAAAAAATCTTCTTAAATTCCAATTGGGATGAGAGATTTTTCTTTTTAATCACCAGTGGACAGGAATTTCAAGATGGTAGAATAGGGAAGGAGTTTACTGCTCTAGTCTAGGGGAAGCTAGTTAAAAAAGTGGAGAGGGTGCTATTTCAGGGAAGAGTTAGGGAGACAACTGCAGAGGAATTCCCACGCAAATTAGAGGGATGTCGCTCCCCCTCTTCATGGAGGAACGACACTAAGCCCTGCCTAGGCTTCTTATCCGAGTCACGGCACCATTATGTCGCTCCCCCTCTTCGCGGAGGAACGACACAGGACCCTGCGCTGTTCTTTTGTCTGCTCGGCCCTCCCCGGGTTTGCTGCTGGTCCTTCCCGGGTTGGCTACCGACCCTTCCACCTCCGTGGAAGGGCGGTTCCCCCTGCCACTTTCCCCACTTCCGCGGGGGAGCGGCACACTGCTGGCCGGCTCTCTCGGGGGCATCTCGGATGTTCCTCAGGTGTTCCTGGTGCATGTTGTCTCTCTCCTCCTTTATAGTCCTCTTCCGCCAATCCCAACTCTGCTGCCCACACGCCGAGTACGCTGCTCTCCTCCAATCAGGAGCAGGTCCTACAGTTTATTGGTTGAACTGGAGGCAGCTGTGTAGAAGCTGTTTCTCCCTTCTCAGTGCCCTATTGTGGGAGAGCAGATGCATAGAATAAGTCTTAATTCCAGTAACTTAGTCTAGTCCGAGTTGCTCCCCACAGAGGGACACAGTGGATCTACGTGGAGGGTGTGGATGCACACAGCTCAGGACGCCAGCAGCCGAGAGCCTCAGCCCCAGCTTTGGAGAGTGAGGTAAGACCAGACTGCAACAGCCCAAGCCACTGGAGATAAAGCCTGCGGGAAGAGCCTGGTGTGAGTCTGGCTTGGAGCCCTGTGGGATCAGTATACCTGCCAACCTAGCAGGAAAACAGGGGAAATGTTTCGCTATCCCTGACCACCCAGCAGCAGTGCACTGTAACTAGCTGAGAGAGGGCAGGTACCATTTTGGACATATATAACAGCTGTGCCAGCTCATGTCCGTGCACCCAGCAAGCAGCCAAGAGGAGACTCCTGCGTCTGGCTTGGAGAATTGACAGGGCACTAGGTGCTCGTGACTGTGAGAACCTTGTGTTCCAGGACTTTGAAAACACTGTGGCTGCGTGGGAGGGCATAGGATATGCCTGGGTCTATGGGCAGTCATTGCGGGTGGCTCCACAGTGACTATACAGCGGTGAAAGAAAAAAAAAATGAAATCCTGTTGCTTGCAACAAAATGGATGAAACTGGAAAGCATCATACTTACTGAAATAAACCATTCCCCAAAGGACAAATTACCTGTTCTCCTTGATGTTTTGGTAACTAATAGAGCACCTGAAAGGTAATCTATAGAAATGAAAATTTTTAAAAGATTTATTTATTTATTTATTTGAAAGCCAGAGTTACTCACAGAGAGGAGAGGCAGAGAGAGAGAGAGGTCCTCCATCCGATGGTTCACTCCCCAATTGGCCGCAACGGCTGGAGCTGCACTGATCTGAAGCCAGGAGCCAGCAGCCTCTTTGGGGTCTCCCATGTGGGTGCAGGGGCGCAATGACTTGGGCCATCTTCTGCTGCTTTCCCAGGCCATAGCAGAGAGCTGGATCGGAAATGGAGCAGCCAGATCTTGAACCGGTGCCCATATGGGATGCCAGCGTGTCTGGCGAGGGCGTTAAACTGGTGCGCCACTGTGCCGGCCCCTAGAAGTGAAATTGACACTTTGACATGTGATGACTTTCAAGAGCCCTTGTCTTGACTATTGAGGAACAGGTTTTTTTAATACTGTTTAGTGAACTCTTTATTTAGTATAGAGTTAATCTTATGTGTATAAAGCTAACTAAAAATAGACCTTAGTAAAAAATAAGAATGAGAATAGGAGGGGGAGGAAAAAGAAGAGTGGGAGAGTAGGTAGGGTGGGAAGAATCACTATGTTCTTAAGTTCTATTTATGGCATGCACGAAGTTTGTGTACCTTAAATAAAAGGTTTCTGGAGAAAAAAAAAAGATGGATGTCAGACTTTACCAAATGCTTTCCCTGTGTCTACGGAGATATTTTATAAATATATAGTTTTGTTTTAGTCTGCTAAGATGGTGAATTATATTGGTTGATTTTCAAAGATGAATCAAAACTGGTATTCATGGGATAATCCTTACATGAGCATGATCTGTTATTATTTTCATATGTTTGATTTTAGTTGCTGATGTTCTGTTCATAATTTTTTGACCTATGTTCATGAAGTATGTTGTGTGTTGTTTTTTCCTATGGAGTGTTTTTCAGGTTTTGGTGTCAGGATAATGCTTAGCTCCTGGAATAAGTTGACAATAGTACCACCTTATCAGGTTTCTGGAAAAGTGTTTGTAGAATTTGTATTGTACTTTCCTAAAATATTTGGAAGAATTTCCAGTGAAGCCATTTATGCATGGTTTATTTAATTAATAACTAATTTATTATGTGTGAAAGATTACAGTTTCCATTTCTTTAGTAGATATAGGACTATTTATTTCTTCAAAAGAGGTTTTGGTAGTCTTTGAGGACATTTATACTTTTTTTAAGTTATCAAATTTTTTGACATTCTCAATATTTCCCTATTTTCCTTAGCATCTGTAGTAATGTCCTCTCATTCCTGATGTTACCGATACATGTCTTGCCTATTTTATCTAATCAATCTGTGTAGAAATTTATTTACTGATCTTCTTTAAAAAAAGACTCATCTTTTGCTTTTTATTGATTTATATGTTGATATTTATAATTTTATTTTTTCCATGCACATCATTTTATTGGCTTTTCTTTTTCCAATTTCTTAAGTTGAGTTTTTCTTTTTTTCTTAGGAAATAAGAAATTTGAAGGTGTAAATTTCCTCTGGCAGTATTTTACATGTTTTGATGTACTTTCATTTTTATCCAACCATATTCTTTTTTGGTCTCTCTTTTTATTCTTCTTTGACTTGTAGACTTTGGAAGTGTATTATTTAGTTTCCAAAAATTGAGGGATTTTTCAGATAACTTCATTATCGATTTCTATCTTAATTCCACTTAGGTCAAGGAACATACCTCGTATAACCTGGGGCCATCTTAAATATATTGAGATTTAGTTTATGGTGCGCAATATGATAATCTTGGTAAATATTGCATAGACATTTGGGTGGAATTTATATTCCACGGTTGTGAGAGTAGTCTATTAATGTCTGTTAGATCAAGTGGCTTACTGTGTTGTGTGTGTCTTCTACATTACTGATTTTCTGTTCACTTACTGAGATAAAAGTTGTCTATCTCTTCCTATAGTCCCATTGGATTTTGACTCATGGTTTTTGATGTCCTGTTATTACATGCATAATCTTTTAGGAGCTTTATGCATTCGATGAGTTGATTCATTTATTATTACAACGTGGCCTTCTTCTGCCTTTATAATATTTTTCTCTTCCGAGACCAGCGCTTCCTGAAGTTTGGAAGTTTTGAGGTGCTTATACATGTTTGGTGTGAAAGAGAAAGTGAAGGTATATAATCACCCAGAGAGATAAATAGGCTGTTTATGTCTTTTTTGTGATTCCATTTTATGTACTCTGTTGGCTCATTAGCTAAAATCTTTATTTTAGTTGCTGATTTAGAACTTAGAGTATACATTTTTACCATCTATTTTAATATATTCAAGTGATATTGTATCATTGTAGGTATGGTATAAGAATTTCAAAGTAGTATACTTCCCCTTATCATTCCTCAACTTTTGTGCTATTTGTCATACAGCATTTAACTATTACCAACATCATAGACCTCACATTATATTATTACTTTAAGAGATAATTAACAATTAAGTAATTTTAACAATAAGATAACGGTACCATTTCCAGTTCTTTTCATTCCTTTGTTTAGAGTCCTATCTCCATCTGTTATCACTTTCTGTCTGAAATACTTCTTTAGCATTTCTTGTAGTGCAGGTCTGCTTGAAATTAATTTTCTGTTTTTGTGTGTCTTTTTACCTGAAATTTTTGGAAGACAGTTTATCATCTTATAAAACTCTCCAGTCTGACAGTTTGTCATATGTTAATATTTTAAAAATATTGCTCAATTGCCTTTTCAGTTGCTGGGTTCCTAATGAGAAATGTTGCTGTCAACCTTATCTTTGTTCCTCCATATGCAATATGTCTTTTTCCTGTGACTACTCATAGGACTTTGCCTGTGTCAGTGGTTTTGAGGAATTGGATTGCCACGTGTGCTTAGGTAGCTTTCTTCATGTTTACGATGTTTGTCTTTATGGGTTTATAGTTTTTATCAAACTTAAGAAATTTTCAGCTGTTATTTATTTAGATAGGTTTCTGTGTCTCTTTCATTCTCTTATCCTGGGGCATCTTCAGTTACACATATTTTAGGATCCTTGAAGTTGTCCCCCAGTTCACAGATACACTATTCTTTTTTTCTCCTGCATATCTTTTTGGATAGTTTCTTTTGCTATGCTTTTAATTTCACTAATATTTTTCTACAAGGTGTAATCTGTCATTTATTCTATCCCACATGTTTATAACATCAGACATTATAAGTCTTTTTTATATCTTCTAATGCTCTACTTAAGTCTTTGATCCTACCATATAGTTATATTAAATATTGCAGTATCTTACAATTTTGGCATCTGATGTCATCTCACATCAAGAAGTCCAACACTTACTCACTTTTTCACTTTTCGTCTCAAATATTATATCACATTGCATGCAGCCAAGAAGTTCTTTTTTTAGTTAATTAATAATTAATTTTTCAGGAATACAAATTTCCTGAGTACAACTTTAGGAATGTAGTGATTCTTCCCACCATACTCGCCCTCTCACCCACAGTCCCACCCCTCTTCCTCCTCCCTCTCCCCTTCCCATCTCCATTCTCCATTCAGATTCATTTTCAATTGACTTTGTACACAGAAGACCAACTCTATACTAAGTAAAGATTTAAACTTTTGCGCACACACACAGATGCACACACACACAAGTTGTTTGAGAACTAGTTTTACAGTTAACCCTCATGATATAACTCATTTAGGACAGAGGTCCTGCATGAGGAGTTAGTGCACAGTGACTCCTATTGTTAATTTAACAATTAACACTCTTATGTATGACATCAGTGACCACCCAAGGCTCTTGACATAAGCTGCCTAGGCTATGGCAGCCTTTTGAATCCACAAAATCTGTTAGTATTTAGACAAGGCCATAAGCAAAGTGGAAGTTCTCTCCTCCCTTCAGAGAAAAGTACATCCTTCTTTGATGGCCACTTCTTTCCACTGGGGTCTCATCACAGAGATCCTTCATGTAGAATATTTTTTTTTTGCCACAGTGTCTTGGCTTTTCATGTCTGAAATGCTCTCATAGCTTTTCATCCAGTCCAGGAAGCCTTAAGGGCTGAATCTGAGGTCAGAGTGTTACTTGTCATTCTATGAGTCTGCTCTGTGGACTGCTTCCCATGTTGGAACATTCTCTCCTTTTTAAGTATATCTTTTATTATTACCAGACACTTGATCCTATTTATATGATCACTCTAACACTTAATACTATCTATATGTTCACTTTAACACTTGATATGGTCACTTTAACAACTAAGATGGCATTTTTACCACCCAGCTTAATGGGATTTGGGGTCCCATGACAAGTTTTTAAACTGTACCCTTAGAAGTAAGTCCATAGGAATGTATGCAGAACTATACAGCTTTACAGATAGAAACTTCCTCCTCCCTCTCTTATTCTCACTCTTATTTTTTACTGAGATCCATCCTCAATTGACTTTATATACAAATGATTAACTCTATGTTAAGTAAAGAGTTCAACTATTTGTTGAAGAAAAAATTTTAAAAAAGAAACTGTTCCTCAACAGTCAAGACAAGGGCAGCTCAAGTCACTGCTTCTCAAAGTGTCAATTTTACTTTTACTGATTTTGTTTTAGGTGCTGTATTAGTTCTCACACATCAGGAGAACATATAGTATTTGTCTCTAGGGACTGGCTTATTTCACTAAGTATGATGTTTTCCAGATTCATCCATTTTGTTGCAAATGAATGGATTTCATTTTTCTTTACCACTATGTAGTATGCCATAGTGTACATATCCCATAATTTCTTTATCCAGTCTTTGGTTGACGGGCATTTTAGTTGATTTCATGTCTTAGCTATTGTGAATAGAGCTGCAATACGCCTGGGAGTCCAGATAACTCTCTTATTGACTGGATTCATTTCCCTTGGGTAAATTCCCAGGAGTGGAATGTCTGGGTCATATGGTAGATCTATATTCAGATTTTGTAGGTATTCCTTTACTATCTTCCATAGTGGCTTTACCAGTTTGCATTCCCACCAAGAATGGATTGTGGTGCCTTTTTACCCACATCCTCACCAGCATATGATGTTTGTTGATTTCTGTATGGAAGCCATTCTAACTGGGGTGAGGTGAAACCTCATTGTGGTTTTGATTTTCATTTCCCTAACATCTAGTGATCCTGAGCATTTTGTCATGTATCTGTTGGCCATTTTGATTCTTCTTTTGAAAAATATTTGTTTTAATCCTTTGCTCATCTCTTAACTGGGTTGTTTCTGTTGCAGTAGGGTTTCTTGATGACTTTATATACTCTGGTTATTAATCCTTTATCAGTTGCATAGTTTGCAAACAATTTCTCCCATTCTGTTTTTGCCTCGTCACTTTCCTGACTGTTTCTTTTGTGGTACAGAAACTTCTTCATTTGATGTAATCCCATATGTTAATTTTGGCTTTGATTGCATGTGCCTCTGGAGTCTTTTCCAAGAATTCTTTGTCTATGTCAATGTCTTGCAGAGTTTCCTCAATGCTCTCTAATAATTTGATAGTATCGTGTCATAGATTTATCTTTAGTCCGTGTTGAGTGGATTTTTTGATTAAGGTGTAAGTTGGGGGTCTTGCTTCATACCTCTGCATGTGGAGATCCAGTTTTCCCAGCACCAATTGTTGAAGAGACTTTTCTTGCTCCAGGGATTAGTTTTAGCTCCTTGGTCAAATCTAAGTGATTGTAGATGCTTGGATTGATTGCTGGCATTTCTCTTCTGTTCTATGGGTCTATCCATCTGTTTATGTACCAGTACTCGGGTGTTTTGATTATAATTGCTTTCTAGTAAGTCTTGAAATCTGGTATTGTGATGCCTCCAGCTTTATTTTTGTTTTGTAAGATTGCTTTAAGCCATCCGAGGTCTCCTGTGTTTCCAAATGAATTTTAGCATCATTTTTTCTAGATCTGAGAAGAATGTCTTTCATGTTTTGATTGGTATCACATTGAAACTGTAAATTGTTTTCAGAAGAATGGACATTTTGATGATATTGATTCTTCCAATCCATGAACATGGAAGATTTTTCAATTTTTTTATATGTTCTGTTTCTTTCTTTAATGTTTTGCTATTCTCATCATAGAGATCTTTGACATCCTTGGTTAAATTTATTCCAAGGTATTTGATTTTTTTTGTAGATACTGTGAATGAGATCGATCTTGGAAGTTCTTTCTCAGCCATGGCATTGTCTGTGTATACAAAGGCTGTTGATTTTTGTGAATTGATTTTATACCCTGCTACTTTACCAAGCTCTTCTATGAGTTCCAGTAGTCTCAACTGGTGGAGTCTTTTGGATCCCCTGTATGTAGAATGAGATCATCTGCAAAGAGGGATGGTTTGAGTTCTTCCTTCCAAATTTATATCCCTTTAATTTCTTTTTCTTGCCTAATGGCTCTGGCTAAGACTTCCAGGACTATATTGAATAGCAGTGGTGAGAGTGGGCATCCCTGTCTGGTACCAGATCTCAGTGGGAATGCTTCCAGCTTTTCCCCATTCAATATGATGCTGGCCATGGTTTTTTCATAAGTTGCCTTGATTGTGTTGAGGAATGTTCTTTCTATTCCCAATTTGCTTAGAGTTTTCATCATGAAAGCATGTTGTATTTTAGCAAATGCTTTCTCTGCATCTATTGATATAATCTTAGGGTTTTTTTTCTTCAGTTTGTTAATGTGATGTATCACATTGATTGATTCGCAAATGTTGAACCATTCCTGCATACTAGGGATAAATCCCACTTTGTCTGGGTGGGTGATCTTTCTTACGTGTTGTTGGATTCAGTTGGCTAGAATTTTATTTTTTTAGGATTTTTGCCTCTATGTTCATAAGAGAAACTGGTTTGTAATTTTCTTTCTCTTTTGCATCTTTTTCAGGTTCAGGAGTTAAGGTGATGCTGGCTTCATAGGAAGAATTTGAGAGTATTCGTTCCATTTCAATTGTTTTGAATAACTTGAGAAGAATTGGAGTTAGTTCTTCTTTAAATGTTTGGTAGAATTCAGCAGTGAACCCATCTGGTCCTTGGCTTTCTTTTTTGGGAGGGTCTGTATTACTGATTCAATTTCTGTCTTGGCTATTGGTTTTCTGTGTCTTCATGGCTCATTTTAGTTAGGTTATATGTGTTCAGGAATCCATCCATTTCTTCTAGGTTTCCCAGTTTGTTGGCATGCAGATCTTTATAGTAATTTCTGATGATTCTTTTTATCTCTGTGGTGTCTGTTGTTACATTTCCTTTTTAATCTCTAATTTTATTGATTTGGGTCTTCTCTCTCCTTTTTTTTTTTTTTTGGTAGTTGGGCCAATGGTGTGTCAATTTTATTTTTTCAAAAAAAAGAACAGATCTTTCTTTTGGTGATGTTTTGTAATTTTTTTGGATTCAATTTTGTTGATTCCTTCTCTAATTTTAATTATTTCTTTTCTCCTATTAGTTTTCATTTTGATTTGCTGTTATTTTTCTAGATCCTGGAGATGTACTGATAGCTCATTTATTTGGTGCCTTTCTAATTTCTTGATGTAGGCACCAATTGCTCTAGACTTTTCTTTTAACACTGCTTTTGCTGTATCCCATAGGTTTTGATATGTTGTTTTGTCATCTTCATTTGTTTCCAGAAATTTATTGATTTCTCTTTTGATTTCTTCTATGAACAGGAAAGTAGAGCCCAATAATCCATTCCCCTACTCTCTCAGCTGTTGTTTGGGGATCACAGTCTTTCCTAGAAGGTGACAGGAGTGTGAGGACTTTTTTGGTCCATCATTGATTCATAGAATATTAAAAGAAAATTTTCACTGTAAAACACCTAGACATGTGAAAATAATCTTTACTTCTTGTTTCCAAGGGAGAAATAACATTAAGGACATTTGGGGGCCGGCGCCGTGGCTCACTTGGTTAATTCTCCGCCTGCAGCGCTGGCATCCCATATGGGTGCCAGGTTCTAGTCCCGGTTGCTCTTCTTCCAGTACAGCTCTCTGCTGTGGCCCGGGAGTGCAGTGGAGGATGGCCCAAGTGCTTGGGCCTCTGCACCCACATGGGAGACCAAGAAGAAGCACTTGGCTCCTGGCTTCAGACTGGCGTAGCTCCGGCCATTGCGGCCATCTGGGGAGTGGACCAATGGACGGAAGACCTTTCTCCCTGTCTCTCCCTCTCACTGTCTGTAACTCTACCTCTCAAATAAATAAATAAAATCTCTAGAAAAACAATAAGAACATTTGATTATAAATCTTTAATTCCCGAATTTTTACTTACTTTACAAAAAAAAATCTTCCAATTCCCTAATTTAGTTAACCACAGAGCTTTAAATATCTTATATAATTTTATACTCATGATATAAAGGATTTGAAGTTTAATTTCCTGTTTTTAAGTTGTTGAAACATTTTAAGTGTGATTAGAATGTCATTCCAGGAAGAATTGAATAAAATTTACTTCTAAGGCCGTCTGGGCAATAAAAACGTTTTCTTTGTATTTGCTGGGTTGCTAGCACCTTTCACTACAGCCTCATGTACGCAAATCTTTCAGAAATTCTTCCACATGTTTGACTATTGGTGGATCTCTTTGATATCATTAAGATACATATGCTTTTTGTTCCTTTAATTTTCACTTAAAATATTTCAATCAGATTTTATGGGAAAATAAACCATATGTGTCATGTAGAACCAAACATCTCAATGAGCTGATTGGAGGGGCAAAAAAAACTCCATGGTTTTTCTGATGCAAGGCTTCAATTATGTTCCCTTTCTGATGTTCTTCCACAGACATGCCTACAACACTACTAATATACTCCCAAATTACACCAGTGGTAGAATCAGGTGACCCATGCTATACCATAAACTAGTTCACCTGTCCAGTTGAATACTTTATCTCTGTTCATTGTAGGGGGATTGACCCTGGCTGGGGAAATGAACTTTGGGAAATGTGGGCATTTGCTTTGAAGAACCATGGGCATAGCTTTCCTTGTTCACAGTTTGCTTGGAGTCAACCTGTCAGCAGTGAGACAGGGACAAGGAAAGCTGCTGCAGGGGGCTGAGAGGATCAGCACGGTGCTTCATTCCCTGCAGGAAATGGTCGTTTCTTCAGAATCTTTGACTGATTCTCCCACACAAGTGTGCCTCAAGTAAAATTTTAAAAATTTACTCTGATTTCACTCTCCACCTGGTTAGCAGACAGAGTAGCAGAGGTTCCTAAGATGCCTCCCCGAGCCAATGGTAGGAGTCAGACAACGTAGAGGGCAAGGATTTTTTTTTTTTTTTTTTTTTTTGGACAGGCAGAGTGGATAGTGAGAGAGAGAGACAGAGAGAAAGGACTTCCTTTGCCGTTGGTTCACCCTCCAATGGCTGCCACGGCTGGCGCGCTGCGGCCGGCGCACCACGCTGATCCGATGGCAGGAGCCAGGTGCTTCTCCTGGTCTCCCATGGGGTGCAGGGCCCAAGCACTTGGGCCATCCTCCACTGCACTCCCTGGCCACAGCAGAGAGCTGGCCTGGAAGAGGGGCAACTGGGACAGAATCTGGTGCCCTGACCGGGACTAGAACCTGGTGTGCCGGCCCCGCAAGGCGGAGGATTAGCCTAGTGAGCCGCGGCGCCGGTCCGAGGGCAAGGATTTTACCCTTCCCTTCCCCAGCGCCGCCGAAGCACCTCGGCTTTGATCTCTTCTGCACTTTGAGCTTCCCGCTGAGATTTGCTTTCGACAAAGTGTGCCCACTGTAATTTGTTAACCTTTATTATTAAAATGGGGGAACATGAGTGGAGAATTAGACAGACGTGGATTCAAATCAGCACTGTGTTTTTGTTGAAAAATGTGGGAAAATACACCTGGATCCAGGCGTGAGATCTGCCTCTGCTGGAGAGAGTTCCTCAGCTGCTGCAGGTGCACTGATGGCTCCAGAGGGAAAGTCTGGATGTCTTCCGTGGTGTTGCAGCTTCTTCAGTGTGCAGCTTTGAGACGTGTTGCAAGGGCCCTCACCAGGGCACGGAGGGGCTTGTGGTTTGAGGGAAAGGGAAAGACATTGTCCCATGAGCTGCGCAGCCGACCCTGGGAGCATGCTCTTCACTGAGCTGTCAGATGCTGTCAGTGGGCCCTCCTCACCTCCGTGAACTGTGCTGTCCTACTGACCTGGCCAACAGACCGTCCAAGGACCACATGCTCCCAGTACTCTTCCCACAGGGGGTGGACAAAAGGTGTGACAATCATCCAATTCTGAGTTAGGAAAAAGAAACATTTTCAGTCCCACCCACCAGTTAGCGGAATGAGGCCTCACTGAGATGGTCCAGTGTAAGAACATGACGTGTGTGTGTGTGTGAGAGAGAGAGAGAGAGAGAGAGAGTGAGAGCAAGCAAGTGAGCTTCTTCCTGATGACACTGGAATATCTGGTTCCAGAATTTGCTGAGGCAGTGTCTCCCTGCCCTCTGGTTCTACAGGTAATCATTACAACAACTCCATTTCCTGAGCTTATACTAGAAACAAAATTGGATTTTTCTGTTTAGAACAAATGACATGATACAGCCCATGGATGTTCCTGAAGTTTGGACTGTGGCCAGCTGTGCTGCAGTAAGCGGAGCCATGGCCTGTGAAGCTGCCATCCCACCGGGGTGTGGTGCGAGTTCTGGCTGCTCCACTCCCTACCTAGCTCCCTGCTAATGCACCTGGGAAAGCAGCAGATAATTGTCCAAGTGCTTGAGTCCCTGCCACCCATGTGGGAGACTTGGACAGAGTTCCGGGCTCCTGGCTTCAGCCTGTCTCAGCCCTAGCTGCTGTGGCCCTTTGGGGAGTGAACCAGCAGATGGACGATCTCTCTCTCTCTCTCTCTCTTTCTCTCTTTTAGAAAGCTTTCATTTAATAAATATAAGTTTCATAGGTACAGCTTTAGGAATATAGCATTACTCCCCCCCCATACCTGTCCTCCCACTCCCACTCCTGTCCTACCTCCTACTTCCTCTCCCATCCCATTCTTCATTAAGATTCATTTTAATTATCTTTATATACAGAAGACCAACACTATACTAAGTAAAGATTTCAACAGTTTGCACCCACACAGACACATAAAGTATAAAGTACTGTTTGAAGACAAGTTTTACTGTTAATTCTCATAGTGCAACTCGTTAGGGACGGACATCGTACATGGGGAGCAAGTGCATGGTGACTGCTGTTGCTTATTAACAATTGACACTCTTGTTTATGATGTCAGTGATCACCTGAGGCTCCTGAGGCTCTTGTCATGAGCTGCCAAGGCTATGGAAGCCTTTTGAGTCCACAAAGTCTGTCAGTATTTAGACAGGTCCATAAGCAAAGTGGAAGTTCTCTCTTCCCTTCAGAGAAAGGTACCTCCTTCTTTGATGACCCCTTTTTTTTCCCCTAGGATCTCATTCACAGAGATCCTTCATTTAGGTCATTTTTTATCACAGTGTCTTGCCTTTCCATGCCTGAAATGCTCCCATGGGTTTTTTTAGCCAGAACCGAATGCCTTAAGGGCTGATTCTGAGGTCAGAGTGCTGTTTAGGGTGTTTGTCATTCTATGACTCTGCTGTGTGGCCTTGCTTCCCATGCTGGAACATTCTCTCCCTTTTAATTCTATTATTAGTAGCAGACACTTGGTCTTATTTTATGTGATCCCTTTGATAGTTATTCCTATCTATATGATCAGTTACACACTTAAAACGATCACTTTAACTAGTAAGATGGCATTAGTACTACCAAACTTTATGGAATTTGGACTCCCATAGCAAGTTTTTAGCTTTGCCCTTAGGGGTAAGTCCATGGTAACATGTGCCAAACTGTACATCTATCTCTCTAATTCCAACTCTTATTTTTTTACTAGGTTCAATTTTCAATTGGATTTAAACATCTATGAATAATTCTGTGTTAAGTAAAGAGTTCAACCAATGGTATTAAGTAGAAAAAGAAAATAGTAAAAAAATTAACATAAGCTGTTCCTCAACAGTCAGGATAAGGGCTGATTGAGTCATTGTTTCAGTCAATTTCATTTCTACAGGTTTCCATTTAGGTGCTCAGTTAGTTGTCACAGGTCAGGGAGAACATATGATATTTGTCCCTTTGGGACTGGCTTATTTCACTAAGTATAATGTTTTCCAGATTCCTTGATTATGTTGCGAATGACTGGATTTCATTTTTAACCACTGTATAGTATTCCATATTCCATAATTTCTTTATCCAGTCTTCCGTTGATGGTCTTTTAGGTTAATTCCATGTCTTAGCTATTGTGAATTGAGCTGGAATAAATATGGAGATGCAGACAGCTCTTTTATTTGCCAACTTCATTCCCTTGGATAAATTCCACAGAGTGGGATGGCTGGGTCATATGGTAGGACTATATTAAGATTTTTTTCATGTGTCTGTTGGCCATTTAGATTTCCTCTTTTGAAAAATGTCTGCTTAAGTTTTTGGCCCATCTCGTAAGTGGGTTGTTTGTTTTGTTGTTGTGGAGTTTATTGATCTCTTTGTAGATTCTGATGATTAATTCTTTATTAGTTGCGTAGTTTGCAAATAATTTCTCCCATTCTGCCAGCTGCCTCTTCACTTTCCTGACTGTTTCTTTTGCAGTACAAAAAATTCTCAATTTGATGTTGTCCCAGTTGTTAATTTTGCATTTGGCTGCCTGTGTCTCTGGGGGCTTTTCCAAGAAGTCTTTCCCTGTGCCTATATCTTGCAGGGTTTCTCTGATATTCTCTAATAATTTGATGGTGTCAGGTCGTAGATTTAGGTCTTTAATCCATGTTGAGTGGATTTTTGTGCAAGGTGTAAGCTAGAGGTCTTGCTTCATGCTTCTGCACATGGAAATCCAGTTTTCCCAGCACCATTTGTTGAATAGGCTGTCCTTGCTCCAGGAATTGGTTTTAGATCCTTGATCAAATATAAGTTGGTTGTAGATGTTTGGATGATTTCTGGTGTTTCTATTCTGTTCCATTGGTCTATCCATCTGTTTCTGTACCAGTACCATGTTGTTTTGATAGCAACTGCCCTGTAGTATGTCTTGAAATCTGGTATTGTGATGCCTCCAACTTTGTTTTTCTTGTATAAGATTGCTTTAGCTATTCAAGTCCTCTTATGCCTCCATAGGAATTTCAGCATCATTTTTTCTAGATCTGAGAAGAATGTTTTTGGTATTTTGATTGGTACTACGTTGAATCTTTAAATTGTTTTTGGAAGAATGGGCATTTTGATGATACTGATTCTTCCAATCCATGAACCTGGAAGATTTTTGCATTTTTTTTTATCTTCTTCTATTTCTTTCATAGTGTTTTGTAATTCTTATCATAGAAATCTTTGACATCCTTGGTTAAGTTTATTCCAAGGTATTTGATTTTTTTTTGTAGCCATTGTGAATGGGATTGATCTTAGAAGTTAATTCTTAGCCTTGGCATTGTCTGTGTATACATAAGCTGTTGATTTTTGCGTATTGATTTTATATCCAACTACTTTAAAAAACTCTTTGATGAGGCTGGTGCTGTGGCTCAATAGGCTAATCCTCCACCTGCGGTGCCGGCATACCAGGTTCTAGCCCTGGTCGGGGCGCTGGATTCTGTCCCAGTTGCTCCTCTTCCAGTCCAGCTCTCTGCTGTGGCCCAGGAGTGCAGTGGAGGATGGCCCAAGAGCTTGGGCCCTGCACCCCATGGGAGACCAGGAGAAGCACCTGGCTCCTGGCTTCAGATCAGAATGGTGCACCAGCTGCAGCAGGCCAGCCACAGTGGCCACTGGCGGGTGA
Source organism: Oryctolagus cuniculus (assembly GCF_051225735.1). Taxonomy (NCBI): domain Eukaryota; kingdom Metazoa; phylum Chordata; class Mammalia; order Lagomorpha; family Leporidae; genus Oryctolagus; species Oryctolagus cuniculus. The sequence goes on along the minus strand of NC_142880.1, from coordinate 6,129,220 downwards.
ACCAACGGTAAAGGAAGACCTTTCTCTCTGTCTCTCTGTCTCTCTGTCTCTCACTGTCCACTCTGCCTGTCCAAAAAAAAAAAAAAACAAACAAACAAACAAAAAAAAAAAAAAACCTCTTTGATGATGAGTTCCAATAGTGTCTTAGTGGAGTTCTTTGGATTCCCTATATAAAGAATCATGTCGTCTACAAATAGGGATAGTTTGACTTCCTCCTTCCAGTTTGTTTCCCTTTGATTTCTTTTTCTTGCCTAATGGCTCTGGCTAAAACTTCCAGGACTATCTTGAATAGCAATGGTGAGAGTGGTCAACCCTGTCTGGTACTGGATCTCAGTAGGAATTCTTCCAAGTTTTCTGCATTCAATAGGATGCTGGGTCTGTCTCTCTTAATCTATATCTCTCTCTCTCTTTTTCTGTAACTCTGCTTTTCATATAAATAAATCTTTTTTAAAAAGAAAATCATTGGTGCAAGGGTTCTTCTCTGTGGGGGTTGAGGTCCATCTGCCAGTAGTATTTGGGAATTAATGTTAATGTGACTTGTTTGTGCCTCTAAGCTGGTGGGGACATCAACATTCCACATTTTGAACACTATAAAACCAGAAACAGGCTTTATTGCAAAATTCACATTGTCCGCCATATAAAGACAAATTAGTTACTCTGTTGCTTTTAACTATACTTGAAACCAGGAGAAATTTCTCCCAGGAGTCCTGGTAGAGGGGACTCTACAATGCACTGGAAAGAAACCACAGCACCAAGCAATCTTACTTTTTGTGCATTTGTCCTTTCGCGCAGTTTCCCCACTGTGACCTTTGCCGTAAACGAACTCCTAGTACGATCAAAGTAAGCAAACAAAGATTTCCCTGTTGGGTCCAGGCATTACCTCAGAATAAAAAATAATAAAAAAGTAGGCTATAGAAATCCAGTTTCTCAGGGAATTTTCTGAGCCCATGCTCTTTAGAGTCATTAGTCAGATTGGCCACACAAAAGGCTCTGAGTCAGAAATCTCCCTCCCGGGAATAGCATGCCCAAGAACGGAACCCACACGGCCAGGATGGTGGGTGTGCACACTCCTTTGAGAAAATGCATGAGTGCTGGCTGGGTTGGAGCAGAACTAATGATCCATCTTGGGAGACTCCATAACGAAGTTTGCCTCATGCTTATAGACTTTTTTGCAAATAGCTGAATATTTAGTTTTAAAATATTGATCGTTTAAAAAAATATTTAAACAATTTGTCCAAAAGTCAAAGACAGAACACTTGACTTGTTTTTCTACTTTATTCTTTGAAATTTAGCCTCTCGTGTTTTTTCTCTCTTGCTTACTTTCTTTGTCTAGTTATCTGGTGTAAAAATAATACATGACAATGGATAAAATTCAGACTCTCAGAAGAGTATAAATTTTTTTAAAAACATTTATTTATTTATTTGAAAGTCGGAGTTACACAGAGGGAGAAGGAGAGGCAGAGAGAGAAAGTAAGAGAGGGAGAGAGAGAGAGGGAGAGAGAGAGGTCTTCCATCTACTGGTTTACTCCCCAGTTGGCCACAATGGCCGGAGCTGCACCGATCCAAAACCAGGAACCAGGAGCCAGGAGCTTCCTTTGGGTCTTCCCACGCAGGTTCAGGGGCCCAAGTCATCTTCCACTGCTTTCCCAGACCATAGCAGAGAGCTAGATCAGAATTGGAGCAGCTGGGACTCAAACCTGTGCCCATGTGGGATGCTGGCACTGCAGGTGGCAGCTTTACCTGCTACACCACAGTACTGGCCCCGAAGAGTATAAAATTGGGAGTTAAAAGTCCTCCCATACCCATTCTCGTCTTTATGGCCATGTTGTAGACCAAAGCATCATCATTCATATTTTCTTGTGTTTTGTTTAAAAAATCACTTATTAGCATATATGTATGTCATGAAATAATTTCTTCATGATAACATGGCATGGAAAGTCGCCCAAGTGTTCCATGAAGAAATCCTGCAAAATGGGATACACTCTGTAAACCCATTCCTGTAGCAACAGTAATGTGACAGGAGGACAAACCATTCTCCTTTTTTTCCTGCAGCGAGCTTCTTCCATTTCCCTGATTTGCTGCAAGGGCCTCTCTACTTTGCTTGTCTGTGACTTCTGACTTCAGTGACCGTGACAAATCTGTCCATCACCTAATAAAGATATGTAATGAATGTTTGTCACTGATACCCGATCATTAAATGCCTGCCAGTGTCTTAGCAGGTCAAGATAAGGGCAAATTATCTGTCAGAATTATGCTTTATGACAACTGAATTTTAACCCACCTCTCCTGTGATACCTGATTCCTGAAAGTCCTGTCTTTTCAGTAGCATCCCCACCCAATCCCCTTCAGAAAACTATTTGGTAATTCTTGCAAAGGGAGAGAATGTTTGCAAGGTAATTGGCTCTTAGCACTGTTCTGTCCAAGAGAATCTCATTCGGGAGCAGAGGTTTTGGGAGCTATTACTCTACAGCTGGCGTCGCCCTCAGTCGTGGAGGAAGGTCAGCATCTCCTCCTGAGGAAGTGAGGCAGGGGTTTACTTCCTGGCCGGTTCTTTGAGGCTCTGAATCTTGACAGGAGCAGCAAAAGTTCATCGATTGACGAGCCCAGATCACACACCAGCGCTCTCACAAGTGTTGTACCCTGTCCCTTCTGCTGGTCCCAGTGGCTCAGCTTCACAGCTGAAGAGCAGATGGAGCATGCACACTGTGTCAGAGTTCAGCCACAATTCCATTCCTGATTCCAATTAGTATAAACATTCCCTGACAGAATGCATCTCTAAGAGTTGTCGCGTCCTGGGGGTGAGGCACTGCTTCACCTGGTCCTTGCTGCTCCGCATAGAAATAAAGAGAAAAGCCCAAGAGGATCAAAAGCCAAAGCAAGTTTATTGGCAATAAAGAGAAGCTTCCGCTTGGAGGTGGGCCCCAGAGCGGAGGGTCCGCCGTGGCCCCTAGTGGGGCTGGTCTCTTTCTGTGCTGTGATGTTGCTGACTCTTCTCCTAGTGCGTGCAGTAGGGGTCCTGTTTGGATTGGCTGCCCCGCCTCTGTCCACCAGCGTGGAAGGGTGTGTGCAGTTGGATCCCCTACCTCTGTCAAGGTGTGCAAAGGGTGGATAGGTTAGTATTTTCCGTACCCTTGCCTTCTGTGCTATCCTGCCCCTCTTCCTCTCTTTTTGGTCTGTTTAATTTGTGCATTTCCCTAAGCTTTGTGTTTTTTGTTTGTTTAGTTTTGTTTTGTTTTTTCTTAGAGGGATGAAACTTTCCCGGAGCTCACCCAAGGTCTACTCCTTTCACTAACCCTGCCCCAGGGGCCTCTTTCCCTACAAAGTCAAAACCAAGGCAGCTTCTGCCGAGCTCTCGGGGTCAGCCAGTTGCACAAATCAACTCTTAACTCGTTGATCTGTGTGATTTTATTGATAGTCACGGTTTTGTGTGGCTCTTTTCTGACCCAAAGAACCACGAAGGGAATCAAGTAGAGAGCTGGTGAGGCATCAGCAATGATGCTAGTGTAGGTCGATCTCTGATCCCTCTTGAAATTCCAAATGAAATCCAAGAGGCTAATGAAGAAGTGAAGTTCGTGTGTGCCCTTTCCTGTTTTCCTGACCTGGTCTGCGGTGGATTGATCGTCCAGTGGATTTTAGTAGAGGAGGAAGAGTCCACAAAAGCTCTGTGTTGTTGGTACTCAGAGATTCTTTATTATTATAGTTTACATTTTTATTTATATGAGGGACAGAGAGAGGGGGAAAAGAACAGCCATCCACATGTCCAGTCTCCAAATGCTTGCGATGGCTGCGACTGGTCTGGTCCAAAGCTGAAAGCTGGGACCTCAAGCCAGGTCTCCCACGCGAATGGTGAGAATTCTGTAACTTGAATCATACCCTTTACCTCACAGGCTCTGCATCAGCAGAAAGTTGGAGTTGAGAGCCAGAGCTAGCAATCAGACCCAGGCACCTGAATGCAGGAAGTGGGCCTTTTAACCCCTAGGCTAACCCCTCCCAGATTCTTTATTTTAGAGCACAGGTCTCTTAATTTCAGTCTTGTTGCCCAGCGACTGTACCCTTGGCTTTGTGTGTTGTATAACCCGCCCTTCTAGAACACGTGTACTGACTACTATTTTATGACAAAGTAAGAATCCTAGCATCCTCTCACGTAAATGAAGGAGGTGGTCTTGCTGTCGGGTCTCCCTTTCTTGGAGCCCCGTGTCTGGCTGCTGTGGCAGGTTTCTGACTTCAGTAAATCCTGCCTTGCTCAAAAAATAACAAAAACAAAACCAAGAGAACACTCATAGGGATGCTAATACTATAATGCGCTCATAATTTGAGATGCTTTGTAGGCTTGGAGGACCATCAGGAACTTGCTGGAGAGGCCACACTCTGGGAGAGTTCAGTAAGTATGCAGACCTATTACAGAGGTGTAGAGGAGCTGAATCTCCACCCTGGACAGTTTCAACTTTCTTTGCTTTATGAGGCTGTATTTTAATTTTTGATCATACAGGAACCTGCCACTTGGAGAAACTCCAGCTGCTTCTACACTGCTCAGCTAGAACATGGGAATTATTTCTGCAACCTCTAGCATGAAACCAGGTGGTGGAGCCAGTTCTAGGCTGATTCAGACTTCAGAGAAATCTGACGGTGTCTGTGTCCATTGCAATACTGGGTGGAAAGATGCAGGACATCGCACCCTGGGGTGAAGGTTATGCGTCACGAGAAGATCTATTGACTGGGGGGAAGGAACATGTCCGCTGCTTTTATCTATGAGCATGCTAATGAGACACCTCTTCATTATCTCCTTGAGGCCGTGGACTGTTTTGGACTGAATCATGTCCCCCAGATTTCATGTGTTGCCCTAATCCCTAGTGTGCCTATATTTGCAGACAGAGTCATGAAGGAGGTGATCAAGGTTAAATGGGGTCATCGGGGTGGGACCCTCGTCCAATAGGACTGGATAGGAGAGATTTACACACTCCAGCAAAGGCTATGTGAAGCTACAGCAATGTAGCTGTGGGTAAGGCCAGAGCGAGGCCTCAGGATAGCCAAGCCAGCACCTTGTCCTCGGGCTTTCAGCCTCTAGAACTGTCAGGAAATGAATTCTGTTGTTGAAGCCAACTCTCTGTGATATCTTGTAATGGTAACCAGAGCAAAATCGAACACGCATCAAAGCTATTTCCTTGGCTTGCAAGGACGACTTCCAAGAGCAAAATGCAAGGAAGTGTGCCATCAGATATTTTAAATGGTAGTGTTTGTGAGGGGTGCACTGTGTGGTTGTATAATTGAATTTGCCTCATGTTATACACTATCCGCATTAAGAAGAAAACTTGCAGGTCGTCCTAAGATTTCTTGGGACATCACCAGTGGAAAACTGAAAGCAGAACATGATGGGGCACTGTGTGCTCTCACGTGTGAATTCGTGACGGCTCAGGAGTGTGTGGCTATGTCTCCATGTTACGTCAAGGAGACTGCGAAGAGAACTATCTGGAATATTAGCAGTTGCTTTGTATATCCCAGGTTATGACTAGGGTATTACAGAATTGGAAAGCGCTGAACTTACTGCTGTGAGTTGGAAATAAAACCCAAGGGAAGTACACCGTATTTTTTAAATACATCAAATTTAAGCAAATGAGGGGGTAAAGCCGCCCTTCTGTGAATTGCACTGTGCTCTTTGTGCGGACCTTGATTCTGTGTGTAGGTGCGGCAGTGTTGTTGTGGCCTCTCTTCGGTACGCCAGGCTCAGGCGGTAAGATCTGCGTAATTATTATACTTTTACTGAACTGGCTGTTTTTACCCTATTTTTATGATAAAATCAATATATTCTGGGGAAAGTATTCTTATTGGTCTTGCCTTTCCCAAAATGTCACAGAGGTGGAATCATAAAATTAGTACACTTGTCAGATTGGCATCCTTCACTTAGCAATATGCATTCATGTTTCCTGCATGTCTTTTTGTAACTTGATGGCTGTTTCCTTTTATCGCTGGATAATATTCCACATCTGGGTGGACCATAGTTTATCCATGCACATAGGAAAGGACATCTTGGTTGGCAATGTTGCACAAAGCTGTTGTAAACCCCTGTGTGCAGATTGCTGTGTGCACGTAAATTTTCAACTCCTTTACGTGAATACCAAAGATCATGGTTGCGGGATTGTGTGTCAACAACATGAGCGTTCAGCTTTCGGAGGAGCTGCCAAGCTCTCTTCCAAAGTGGCTGTACCATTTCGTATTCTTACCTACAGTGAATGAGAATTCCTATCCTTCTATATCCTTGCAACCATTTGATGTTGTCAGTGTTTGGGGTTTTGGCCAAATAGGTGTGTAGCAGTACCTCATTGTGGTCTTAATCACATTAATTTAATTACATTAGCTTGTTTATCTAATGACAGATGTTGCACATGCTTTTAAAATATTCTCACCACTTTACATTATTTTATTAAATATTTTTGGATTTTATTTCATTGTTTTGAGAGGCAGAGAGACGAGGAAGGGCAAAGAGCGATTTCCCATTCCACTGGTTCTTATAGTCACAATAGCTGAGGCTGAGCCAGGGCCAAAGCCAAGTGATGGAGACTCAGTCCAGGTCCCCTAATTGATGATGGGCACCCAACCGCTTGAGCCTCAGCTGGTTCCCTCCAGCGTGCATGTCAGCTGGGAGCTGGAATAAGGAGTGGAGCTGGAACTTGAACCCAGGTACTTCAGTATGGGATGCAGGCATTTCAACTGATGCCTGAACTGCTAGACCAGACACCTGCTCTGACATGTTTTTCTGTGTGTGTGCTATGGTTTGAATGTCCCCTCCAAAACTTAGGCTGAGATCTAATTGCTCTTGTAACAGCATTGAGAAGTGGGGGCCTTTGAGCGACGATTACTTGTGGGGGCGCTGCCTCGTGAATTGATTAAGGCTGTTACTTTGGGAGTGAGTGAGTTATAGAAGGGATGGGTCCCAATTTTCTCTCTTTAACATGTGTTCACCTGCCCTTCTGCCACATCTCAGCGCATCATGAGGGCCCCCTGGGCTGCCAGCACTGCACTTTTGGACTTCTCACTGGTCCACGCTTGGCATGAACTTCTGCTGTTTGTAACATGCTCATCTGAGATGGTACTGCTCTCTGTGTGTCGTCTTTGGTGAGCTGCCCATTCTGGCCTTTTGTGCACTTTTTGATGGAGTTGTTCGCTCTCTTATGGTTGATTCTCAGAGTTCTTCATGTGACGTGGATAAGAGCCCATTGTCATATGTGACTCGTGCACACAGTTTGTCCCAGCCTCTGCTTGTCTCTCCATCTGCTTGACTGTCTTTCACAGAGCAGAATTTTTTTTTTATCTGAATGAAGTCCAACTTATTAATGATTTCTTTCATGAATTGTGCCTGGGGTGTTATATCTAAGAGATCATCAACCACCCAATTTAATTAATAGTATTATCTTTCTTAGTGCTTAGTTTAAATAGACTTTGAACATTATTACTTGGCTCATTTGCTTCGAATGCTTTCTTTTACTGTAAAAGAGGAGGAGAGAATGGCCCTAGTTCCCTTCCTCTCTTCCCTTTCTCTACTCTGTCAGCACTTAGAAAATTTATATTCTATTTGGTCCCATTCAGCTCCACATTTGGTTTTGATTTGGAATTGCATTTAAATAATTCTGTGATCACCACCAACTCTTTTGTCATAATTCCTGGACTTGAGTTGGCTGAAGTTTGTCCTCTAACAATTCTATCAACAAGAACTTGGGAGAACAATGTTTTATCGGTTATCGGTTCCTGCCTATTCAAAGCTGCTTGTACCCTTTCTCTCTTGAAGACTTGTGATTAGTTTGCCTACAGTTCTTTCCTCATCCTTAAATCCAATGCAGGCATGTACTGCATGTGTCTTGGTGTGGACTGTTCTGGATTAATATCCCCAGCACATAATGGAACCCTTCACTGGGTGGTTTTAGGTCACATTTTGCATTAGCGAAGCTTTCTGGAATTAAACCTTTCGCAGTGTGTTCTGTTTGTTCAGGGTATGTTCCTCTCTGGTAGTGTCTGATGCCCTGTTGCATCTCTGTTACCTGTTTCTGTCTCTGTACCTCTTCCTGCCACATCTCTCATCACCACCCTTCAAGTTTCCTCCTTATTTTCTGAATTATCTGCTCTCCCTGAGCGTCTTTTTTTTTCCTTTCTTGTATTGCTGATTTATGGTTTTCCTTCTTAGAGACAGTTGTTTTATTGCGTTTTTACATTCACAACGTAACAGCTGGCTACAATGTCCGATTGCTTGGTGGCAGCGTTTTGCTGGCAAGTGTTCTTCACATTAGAGGGTTTGCTGCCATTTCTCCTGTCTTGTCCTGTGTAATCTTGGTGTCAGCATGGTGCCAAGTCCTTTTTATGAGTGAGCAGCGTGCATTTTCCCGGGCAACTGTATGCCGAAAGTCCGTATAGGAGAGGAAACCGCATGGCAGCTCTCTGGGTTCACGCTTGTGGTCTTTCTCAGAGACGGTCTGATCCTGCCAAGGCAGCACATGGTGTGTGAGGTTTGCATGTAGCCGGAGTCTCCACTTTCTCTAAAACTCAATGGATTTTTTTTTTTTTTAAAGAATTATTTTAGGGGCCGGCACTGTGATGTAGTGGGTAAAGCCACCACCTTCAGTGCTGGCATCCCATACAGGCGCCAAGTTCGAGTCCTGGCTGCTCCACTTCCAATACAGCTCTCTGCTATGGCCTGGGAAAGCAGTAGAGAGTGGCCCAAGTTCTTGGGCCCCTGCACCCAGTTGGGAGACCCAGAAGAGGCTCCTGGCTCCTGGCTTCGGATCAGCACAGCTACGGCCGTTGCAGCAATTGGGGAGTGAACCAGCGAATGGAAGACCTCTCTCTCTCTCTGTCTCTCTCTCCCTGCCTCTCCTCTCTCTAACTCTGACTTTCAAATAAATAAATGAATAAATATTTATAAAAAAAGAATTATTTTATTTATCTGAAAGACAGAGTTACACAGAGAGAGGTAGAGCCAGAGAGAGAGGTCTTCCATCCAGTGGTTCACTCCCCAAATGACTGCAACAGCCAGAGGTAAGCTGATCCAAGGCCAGGAGCCAGGTCTCCCACGTGGGTGCAGGGGCCCAAGCACTTAGGCCATCTTCCACTGCTTTTCCAGTGCATAGCAGAGAGCTGGGTTGGAAGAGGAGCAGCCGGGACTGGAACCTGACCCCTCATCAGGTTTTAAAGGTGCCTGACCAGCCCCGCTCTCAGGCCGCCTCCACTGCTGTGGCATGGTTCCACCTCCACCCCTCCAGGCAGCCGCTGGGGAGGGCCCACTGCTGAGACCTCCCACCCTGACTGATTCCTGACTCTCTTTGCGTCTCTTCCCTGGCCATGTGGCTCCTGTGTGGTTTGGGCTGCTTTGGGCAACCCTGGTATTTATTTTGGAAATTGTAGCATAAATTTGCTTTCTAGTTTTGCCAGAAATGGAATTTGCAAGCTCTCTTTTAGATTTCTTGTTGTTCTAGCTTCCCAGGCTAGAAGGGTGCAGTACTGTCATGTCCATGTTGGCACCAGCAGCTCCGCTAATCAGCCTGGTCTTCTACTGTGTGATTCCCATTAGGATGCTGAGAATGTACTGCGCATGCGTGGCCAGAGGGGCGCTGTCCAGAGAGACACTGTCCATAGCGTCACCTCTTGATCTGCAGAGGAAATGTTAAATTAAAAATAACTTTGGAGGGAATCGCTTGGAAAAGATTTCAGGAAACAGAGAAATGGGGCGTTTGATTTTTCACAAATGAAAAAAAATCGGGGGGAGGCCCCAAGTTTTAAAAGCCAGGTGAATGAGAGCAAGGAAATTTACAGGAAGAAATTGTGCCTTCAGAGACCACTCTGCGTTTTCTGAAAGAAAAAATTAGAAGCTGGAATTGCTGCTTCTTTAATGACATATGCTGTAGATTAGTTTGGCCACACGTAGGATTGTAGCAGAAATTTGTGGCTTTCTGATACAGTCTCACTAAACCTGCACAACTAAAATACTCTATTTCAGAAAATTTTACTTTTATGGGATCTGTTTCCTCACGTGGAAGACAGGAATATCTGTTTATAAAAACGTTAAGGACACTTAAATCTTCTTTATGCAGCACATAATATACTCAAAATATTCAAGGGAGACTGAGTGTAGTCCATGGGACAGATAGGTTGACTCCAAACAGGAAAGCACAGGCTACAAGGAGTGGAATTTTCCAAAGACTTGACAAAGCCGTTTGTTGCTCGGACAGTCCTAAGAAGTTGGCAGGCAGAGAAAACCCAGAGAGAAAAGACATTTTCTTTCCGAGTTGGAGAGAAAACTATTTTAAATGACTTGAAATGTTTCCTCTGGGGTTATATGCATTAATAATCAGCTAAATGGAAAATAATTGTCAATCTTCTTCTTGACATTTTTTGGTATTTTAGAAGGGACTTGTATGGGGATATTTTTTATAAATAATATAAAAAATAAATGTATAATATAAAAACACGCACATTGCTGATTATATTACAGAATGCACTTCAGAAAACTGTCCGTGTCAGTACATGTGAGAAATAGTTTACATACATAAATTGAGTGCTGCACCGTATTTAATCTTATGATTGTACAATAATTTATTTAACTACATCTGCACTTACAGGCGTTTTGATTGTGTGCCTGATTTCCAGTTGTAGCTCTGTTCTGTGCCCTTTCTTCCCTGCGTGTTTGGGAAGGTCGGGTCCCACAGCGGCATTTCTGGGTGAATCTCTGTGTGTGTAGGGGATCCCAGCGTGGAGAAGGCCTTGCTTCTGGCTGGAAAAGGTGGGCAGAGCAGGAGAAGGAGAGGCAGGGGGCAGAGGAGTCAGGGCACGCAGGCCCTGGCGGCCACGGTGAAGAGCATTGTTAATCTCACACCTTGTGGTCTTGTCCTGAAGCTGCTGTACCAAGGCAGGGTGCAAGCAAGGCCACAGAGCAGGGGGTGGCACGACAAACACTTCTCTCAGATCGGGAGCAGGCACGTCCCAGATCCAGGTGCCAGCAGGCCTCACGGGATGAGAGCAAGCTTCCGTTCTTCACCTTCTACGCCCCATCATGGAGAAAACAGGCTCTGGTCCCTTTATCTCTTTACTGGAGCCCTACCTTCATTACAAGGGGTCCACCCTATGCCCTCTCTCCCTCCCAAAAGCCCCACCTCCAAATGCTATCACCTTGGGGTTTATGCTTTCAACATCTCAGTGCTGGGTAACATTGGCTAATCTGAGAGGAAAAAAATGGTTTCTCACTGTTTGTGCATTGCTCATTTCCATGCCATTTTTGTTATGCTGTTTATTGGGTTGTTTGTATCATTCTTTTATTTATAAAAAGATTTATTTATTTATTTGAAAGTTAGAGAGAGGTAGAGACAGAGATGCACACACATACACACACACACACACACACACACACAGAGAGAGAGAGAGAGATCTTCCATATGCTAGTTCACTCCCCAAATGGCCTTAATGGCCAGGGCTGGGCAATGCTGAAGCCAGGAGCCAGGAATGCCATCTGCATCTCCCACGTGCATGGCAGGCCCCGGGGACATGGGCCATCTTCCACTGCTTTCCCAGGTGCATTAGCAAGGAGCTGGATCATAAGTGGAGCAGCTGGGACTTGAACCCTGCAGCCCACATGAACTGCTGGTGTCGCAGGTGGCGGCTTGCTCCATTGTGCCACAATGTTGGCCCCTTTTAACATTTTTTTAAAAGATTGATTGATTTATTTAAAAGGCAGAGTTAGAGGGAGAGACAGAGTGAGAGACTGTCATTCTTTTTTCTTTGAAAAATCATTTTAAAGAGTGTGGTTGGGAGGGTGGGTATGGTGGGAAAAATCACTATATTCCTAAAATTGTATATATGAAAAGCATGAAGTTTTTTAAAATTTTTAAATTTTTTATTTTTGACAGGCAGAGTGGACAGTGAGAGACAGAGACAGAGAGAAAGGTCTTCCTTTTTGCCGTTGGTTCACCCTCCAATGGCCACAGCGGCCGGCGTGCTGCAGCCAGCGCGGCGTGCTGATCCGAAGGCAGGAGCCAGGAGCCAGGTGCTTCTCCTGGTCTCCCATGGGGTGCAGGGCCCAAGCACTTGGGCCATCCTCCACTGCACTCCCTGGCCACAGCTGAGAGCTGGCCTGGAAGGGGGGCAACCGGGAAAGAATCTGGTGCCCCAACCAGGACTAGAACCCAGTGTGCTGGCGCCGCTAGTTGGAGGATTAGCCTATTGAGCCGTGGCGCCGGCAAAGCATGAAGTTTTAATTCCTTAAATAAAAGGTTTCTGGGAAAAATATTAGAAATATAAACTCTTTGCCTAATATATCACACTGTTTCATTATTAATATACTTTTCCTTTCTAAAGAATCTTAAGAGGTCTTCTCTACTTGTGAGTTACTTTAGAAATCTTCAGAAATTAATTGAAGAGCATTTTGGGACTACTGTTGCTTTGTCCTGTGTATCAGTCACAGCTGGTATCTCCTAAGTAATTGCTAAGTGTATTTTGATTGGAATCAACATGTGCCTTTACTAGACACTCAGTCACTGTCAAGGCTTAGACTTGGTGATAGGCAGAATAGTCCCCTCCCTGACGAATGTCCATGACCTACTTCTTGAAGCCTGTGGATGTGTCTCCTTACATGGCTGAAGAAGCTTTGTATTTGTGACTAAATTGAGGAGATGATTCTGGATTACACCGTGGACCAGCCGTCATCACCAAGATTTTTGCTAGCGGAAGGGTCAGAATCAGAGAAGGGGATGAGAAAAGACAGATGCAGAGGCCACAGAGCAAAGAGACTGGAGGATCTGTGCCCCTGCCTTGGGAGATGTGCTGTGGAGCTGGGAGCCCGGGAATGCGGGGAGCTCTGGAAGCTGGAAGAGGCACAGGAATGGCTTCTCTCCCAGAATCCAGCAGGAAGGCGGCCCTGCCTGCTCCATTAGACATCTGACCTCTAGGACTCTAAGGACATAACTGTGTTACTTTAGGCTTCTGGTGACTTCTCTCTCTCTTTTTTAAGAAAACTTTTATTTAATAAATACAAATTTTGAAAGTACAACATTTTGGATTATAGTGGTTTTTACCCCATAACCACCATCCCATCTCCTATTCTCTCTTCCATCACATTATTCAATAAGATTCATTTTTAATTATATCTTTATATACAGAAGACCAACTTACTATACACTAAGTAAAGATCTCAAAAGTTTGCAGACACACAGAGTATAAAGTACTATTTGAAAGTTAATTATACCATTAAATTGCTTAGTACAACACTTTAAGGACAGAGATCCTACATGGGGATCAGGTGCACAGTGACTCCTGTTGTTGATTTAACAATTGACACTCTTATTTATGATGTCAGTGATCACCCGAGGCTCTTGTCATGAGCTGCCAAGGCTATGGAAGCCTCTTGAGTTCACAAAGTCTGACCTTATTTAGACAGGTCCATAATCAAAGTGAAAGTTCTTTCCTCCCTTCAGAGAAAGGTACTGCCTTCTTTGATGGCCCTTTCTTTCCACTGGGATCTCACTCACAGAGATCTTTCATTTAGGTCATTTTTTGCCACGGTATCTTGGCTTTCCATGACTGAGAAACTCTCCTGGGCTTTTTAGCCAGATACAAATGCCTTAAGGGCTGATTCGGAGGCCAGAGTGCTGTTTAAGGCATTTGTCATTCTATGAGTCTGTTGTGTATCCCACTTCCCATGTTGGGCCATTCTCTCCTTTTTAATTTTTTTAATTATTATTAGCAGAGATTGGTCTTATTTATGTGATCTCTTTGCACTTAATCCTATCTTTATGATCAATTATGAGCTTAAACTGATCACTTTAACTAGTAAGATGGCATTGGAACCTGCCAACTCGATAGGATTTGAAGTGCCATGCACGTTTCTAGCTTTACCCCTAGGGGTAAGTTCTGGTAACTTCTTAAGGCAGTCATAGGGAGCTAATACCTTATTCCACTACTGACCTAGATTAATCACTTCCCTGCTTCTTGGTTTATCAGTGTCTTCATTTTTGGGTAGAACTTTCATCATTGATCCTTACATGAGTCCTTTCAGAGAAAGCTCCAAGGGGGGACTGTGCATTTTGTGTAACGAAGCGGAGCTCTCCTGTCTCTGGTGGGAAGCACCAGGATAGCACATTCAGCCTAACAGCTCAGGGAGTCTCTAGCATGTGGTGGTTTGGCTCTGTTCCATTAGTAACGTCTCGAATATCATGGTCACAGAGAACGGGGAGCTTGGTCATATCAGAACCAGTCCAAAGCAGGGTGCCGAGCTTGTGCCAGGGCAGAGAAGTGGTATAGCCAGTGCAGCTCATGGTGGAAGCTCTGGACATAGATGGACTTCTTAAGGCTTCTGAGGGCTCTCCCCAGTGGGTTCGGTGGCTATGAGAAATGAGCCATTGTTTCAGAGGCTGCACACCAGATTAGGCAGTTGCAGATGGAGGTAACGGTACAGGACCCTCAGCTGATCTGAAGAGCTTGCTTTTCATTCTCTGGAACAAACCATTCCCGTGCCCAATCTCACTTGTAGTCTCTTCCAGGGGTGGCCATGCAGCCAGATGAAAATGCAACTTCACTTAAAATATGTCTGGCTTTAGACCTGGACCCATTTATGCTATGAACTAAGATAGCAGAATGACTCCACTGTGTAGAGAGCTTCTTGTCTTGAGACATGGACTTAATGTGTTTCAGACAGAGATGGGATGGGGAAAGTGAGCTTACAAACTGCCATTAATATTAGCATCCCATGATTGCAGTTTTAAGCCTGAAATTATCTGATACAGAGAGAAAACTCTGCTTAGGTGAGGAACATAATTTTGGATCCCATATAAATAGGATAATGTCATCTGCATGTAGGGATAGTTTGACTTCCTCCTTTCCAATTTGTGTCCCTTTGTTTATTTTTCTTGCCTAATGGCTCTGGTTAAAACTTCCAGGACTATACTGAATAGCAGTGGTCAGAGTGGGTATCCATGTCTGGTTCTGGACCTAGGGGCAATGCTTCCACCTTTTCCCTATTCCCTATCCCAACGTG
This sequence comes from Oryctolagus cuniculus, assembly GCF_051225735.1. NCBI lineage: Eukaryota > Metazoa > Chordata > Mammalia > Lagomorpha > Leporidae > Oryctolagus > Oryctolagus cuniculus. Next base: position 6,114,216 of record NC_142880.1, on the reverse strand, counting down.
ATATGTCATGTTGATTGATTTGCAAATGTTGAACCCTCCCTGCATACCAGGAGTATCTGAATGATCTTTCTGATGTGTCATTGGATTCAATTGGCTAGAATTTTGTTGAGGATTTTTGTATCTATGTTCATCAGAGAAATTGGTCTGCAGTTCTCTTTCTCTGTTGCATCATTTTTTGGTTTATGAATTAAGATGATGCTGGTTTCATAGAAGTTTTGGAGGTCCTCTCCCTTTTAAGTATTTTGAATAGCTTGAGACAAATTGGAATTAGTTCTTTAAATGTCTGGTAGAATTCAGCACTGAAGCCATCTGGTCCCACTGAGAGACTACTGGAACTCATAAAAGAGTTTGGTAAAGTGGCAGGATATAAAATTAACACATAAAAATCAATTGCTTTTGTATACACAGAAAATGCCATGGCTGAGAAAGAACTTGTAAGATCAATCCTATTCACAATAGTTACAAAAAAAAAAATTAAAGACCTTTGAATAAATTTACCTAAGTATGTCAAAGATCTCTATGATGAAAATTATAAAACATTAAAGAAAGAAATAGAAGAAGACATTAAAAATAGAAAAAATTTCCATGTCCATGGATTGGAAGAATCAATATCATCAAAATGTCCATACTACTAAAAGCAATTTACAGATTTATTGTAATCCCAATCAAAATACCAATGACATTCTTCTCACATTTAGAAAAAATGATGCTGAAATTCATATGGAAGCATGAGAGAACCTGAATATCTAAAGAAATCTTATACAACAAAAACAAAGCCAGAGGCATCACAATACCAGATTTCAACACTTAACACAGGGCAGTTATAATCAAAACAGCCTGGTACTGGCACAGAAACAGACATGTAGACAAATGGAACAGAATAGAAGCTCCAGAAATCAATCCACAGACCTATTACCAACCTATTTTTGACAAAGGAGCTAAATTCAAGCCCTGGAGCAAGGATAATGCCTTTAACAATTGGTGCTGGGAAAACTGGATCTGCACATGCAGAAGAATGAATCTAGACCCCTGCCTCTTACCTTGCACAAAAATGCATTCAAAATGGATCAAAGACCTAAATCTATGACCTGATACCATGAAATCACTAGAGAATATTAGGGAAACTCTGTAAGACATTAGTATAGGCAAAGACGTTTTGGAAAAGACACCAGAAGCACAGTAAATCAAAACCAAAATTGACAAATTGACAGAAGCTAAGAAGCTTCTGTACTGTTAAAGAAACACTCAGCAAAATGAAGAGGCAACTGACAGAATGGGTGAAAATATTTGCAAACTATACAACTGATAAAGAGTTAATATCCAGAATGTATAAAGTGCTCAAAATTCAAAAACAACAAAACAAATAATCCAGTTAAGAAATGGGCAGAGGACTTGAACAGGCATTTTTCAAGACAGGAAATCCAAATGGCCAACAGACACTTGAAAAAAATGATTAGGAAATTCAAGTCAAAGGCCATCAGGGAAAGTTCAAGGCAAAGCCACAATAATGTTTCCCCTCACCCCAGTTAGAATGCCTCTGATACAGAAATCAATGAAAAACAAATGCTGGTGAGGATGTGGAGGAAAATGTAAGCTAGTCCAGCCACTGTGCAAGACAGTTTGGATACATCTCAGAAATTGGAATGTCTATCATATGATCCAGTCATCCCACTCCCGGAAATTTACCCAAAGGAACTGAAAGCATAAGCATAAGCATATGAAAGAGTTACCTGTACCACCATGTTCATTGAAGCTCAATTCACAATAGCTAAGTTATGGAATCAACACAGATATCCATCAACTGATGACTGGTTGAAGAAATTATGGTGTATATATACACTATGGAGCATTATTAAGTTGTTAAAAAAATGAAATCCTGTCTTTTGCAATAAAATGGGTACAACTGGAAACCATTATCCTTAGGGAAATAAGCCAGTTCAGTTATCATGTGTTTTCCTGTTCTGGGGTAACTAATAGAATACCTAAAATGTAATATATTGAAATGAAATGGACATTTTGAGATTTGATGATTGTTTAAAGCTCTGATCTCTTCTGTTGAGAAGTAATGTTTTTTTGTCCCCCTTCATACTATTTGTTGAGCTCTTTACTTAGTGAAGGGTTAACCTTACTATCATTAAGTAAACTGAAAATAGACCTTTGTAAAAATTAAGAGTGGGAATAGAAGGAAAGGAAGAATGGTTGGAGTGTGGTGGAAGGATTGGTAGGTTGGAATTATCACTACATTCCTAAATCTGTATTTAAGAAATACATGAAACTTGTATAATTTAAATAAAATTTTTATAAAAGATGGGGAATATCATTAGGGTGTCTAATTTTACTAGGGCCAGCAATAACATTTTGTTTATAGTGTTGTAACTGTTAAGTCAATTACAAAATACGTTTTCTATACTTTGCCACTGAAACCATCACAGGATCTAGAATGAGTTTCCTACTCTTTAGTTCCATATCCTTGGTTAGGCACAGGATGTCTCGCTTTTGTTATTTCTGATTGTTTAGAGAGATGTGGCTCTAGTCAGCTATATGACTGCTATGAAGCAGCGACCAGATGTACCTGTCTTGTTATTTGCTGGTTGTTTTATGTTATCAGACTGAATCACGGATGCCAAATGTTCCCATGTTCTCCTGGGAGTAATGAGGAAATAAACACCTGAATGCACTAAGCTAGACATTAAATTATGTAGGAGACCACTACAAAAACACGGCATAAGTAAGAGCTGACATTGTATTATCTGACTTGAGGGCAGTTGACTAACAAGAAATTGCACACTATGATTGGAATAGCTGAATTTACTAACTTATGACTCCAGGTTGGACACAGATATGATTTTCTATTTCTTCTGATCTTTTGGACACACTATGTATTTCTCAGAGAAACCCTAACAGACTCTTTGGTTCCTGGGTTCAAGGGTTACTAAGGGCTACATGTGTGGCTTGTCAATATTTTGCCAAAAGCTTTGGCAAAACAAAATAGGCCATTATCTACTTTGTGTGGAAACTCTGGGGGAGGTAATAAGGAATCTTTTCTTACTGAGGAAAAAATTAATTTTGCTTTGGTTTCAATAGAGTATTCATTTCTTATTTGACTCATGAACAAGTCAGTGTACACAGCCTACTCAGTTTGGGGTAGTGTTTGGGTTTAGGCAATTGTTACTAAGAAATAATAGTAATAAGTCTTTGAATGTAGTCTTTTATATTGGTAAAGCCCACACATATTTAAATAAATTATCTTCTTTCTTTTCGACGTTTATTTACCAAAGAGTAGAACAATAGTCAAAGGGAATTTCATCCAATCCTAAACCAGAGTGAACAATGTTTTCAGCTTTCTGTGGAGTCCAAAGTCACCAGTGCCAATGGAAATAGCCAGCTCCTTCTCACCATTTCCTCTTACTAACTACCGCCTCCTTCCGGAGTTTATGGCCCATGTATTGGGTGCAGCTTAGGTTCAGGCATGAAGTCTTTAGCTATTCAAACAACTCTCAGTTGCAGGCAGAAGACACTCAGCACCCTGCTCACCTGGTACTGTCCTGATGGCTCTCTCAGGGAAGGCATTGTGGTGTTGGCACAAAGCACCCCAGGAGGAGTCCCCAGAGCCACATGCTTGTCCTTACTCTACACTGCTGGTTGATCATGCGTGGGTCTCACAACCCGCAGACTGCTGATAGCACACAATGGCTGCCAACTAACAGCATTGTGAGTATGAATGTGCAAATGTGCTGTCAGCTGTAATGTGTTGGATTTCCTGCAGGCCCTGTGCTAACTGCTCTTCATTGCTCCATGCTCCCTGCATCAGGCTCTGGCTAGAAACAGCCCGGACACAGAGGCGCCCTTGGGGCTGCCCTTTGCCAGTCACCAGCTCCTCCAGCTCCCGATCCCAGGGTGCAGAGGCTACGACTTGAAGGATGTGATCGAGTTTCCTCATGCACGGAGCCTTGCTCCCAGAGTGGAGTACACACACCCAGGACCCGGGAGAGGAGCCTTGCTCCCCCTCCACGCATGCCCAGCCCTGTCTGTAGTGTTCCTCACCAGTGTCGTGGGCGCTGCTGCCCCTTCCCAGTGTTTCCAAGTCTTGGGGGCATCCACGTAACTCCCCTCTCATCGTTGGTGTACTCAGGTGTGAGGTCCTCATTGTGACTCAGTATGAATTCAAGTGCTTCCAACAATGCTGTTTACAGGTTAGGAATTGGTGTTGGCGATGCTGGAAAAGGATTGAATCCACTTTCTGTACTGCTCACAGCTCAAGCAGGCTGTAGTAGTGCCTGGGAATTGTAGAGGAGACAGAAAGAGTGGAGAAAAATAAGATGAAGTCAAGAGAGAGAGAGAGGGAGAGAGAGAGAGAGAGAGGGATAGAGAGAAAATTTATATTCATTAAATAAAAGTTAAAAAAAAAAAGAAAAGGATTGAATCCACTTTCTGTACTGCTCACAGCTCAAGCAGGCTGTAGTAGTGCCTGGGAATTGTAGAGGAGACAGAAAGAGTGGAGAAAAATAAGATGAAGTCAAGAGAGAGAGAGGGAGAGAGAGAGAGAGAGGGATAGAGAGAGAGAGGGAACACAGCCCCGCAGGAAGAATTAAAACAGCTTTGAGATTATTTTGTCCTAAAGGAGAAGTTGCAAAATGTAGGCCAACTGCTCTCCATGTTTGCCAAAGAGGGCAATAAGGAATTTTGAGATACCAAGAAGGATTTATATTAGCTATAGGGAATAATTTCCTAGTAGCAATGTGGGTTGTTAAATATTGGGAGGGTTTATGAAGGAAATCTGTGGCATTTCCTTCTGTGACAATCTTTACAAATTAGGGTGACTTCCGCCTGTGTAGGGTGGAAATCGTAAAATCTTTTATGATTTTTCTCAAATGTCTATACATACACTTCAGCAATTCAGCAAACAGACACAACTTCAGTGACCGTTTCTAACTCATACTACTTCTGAGTCTTTAAACAACTTTTTACAGTGCTTTTTTTTAGATTGCAAGACAACATATAATGCGACATTGACCATTTTACATATATGATTCATCAAGTACATCGCATTGTTGTGCAACCTGCAGCTCTGTCCATCTCCAGAACTTTTCCATTAACCCAAATTGAACTTTGAACCCATTAAGCAGTACCTCCCCATTACCCTCTCCCCGCAACCTCTAGTAACCCCTGTTCTCTCTGTTTCTATGAATTCCTTTTTAACGTTTTGATGGTCACCCCACAGAGTGACCTCCACTTTCTCAACACAGAACCTGAAGCATTGCATGTGTCAGTAAAACGAACACAGGGACCACTGTCCTGCCGACCAGCACGCCTGTGTGGGTCTGCACCCAGAGATAGTCTGTGAGGAGGCAGGCAGGCAAGGGGGCATGCACTGTTAGGGTGCTGCCATGGGCAGTGTGGCAGCTTCCTCACTCTGGCGGCGAAGCCAAACACCCTTTCCCAGGCAGCCCTCTGGCGTGCTGAGGGGCTGGGAGCTATTCTTGGAGGCTCTGCACTGAGCAGCCCTTCTGAGCTTCCTGCAAGTCCATACGCTACTCCTGTGTGCTCATCAGCGCCCCTGAGTGCACCAGCCAGAGTGGGCTCTGTTGCTGCCTTTGGAGAGCTCTGACCAATGCAGGGACAATTGTCTCCTAACGTTGAGTTCCCAGATAGGTGACTTTTCCCTTCCCACTGATGAGGGAAACAGTGACTTGGACCCAGGAGAGCCAGGCTAGTGTAGCCAGGGAGACCATACCTCCTCCTCTCCAGGAACCCCTGTGTGGCTGTGCTTGTCCATGCCTTTGGGGGGGGGGGCAGGCATGGGATCTTGCAGTGGCACAGTGGCCGTTCGTCAGGAAGGCTCTACCCCCCTCAGGATGTTGCTGTCATTGCTTCCCAGGCTGCACGTTCTTTTTCCTGGGTTCCATGTCTTCTCTAGAACCATCTATCCTGTGCATGGTTGAGTATATTCTTAAACATGGCAAGTCAATACTCTCGGACCTTGGTGTTTCCAAATACTCAATCTTTTCTTTAGTGTATGTTGGTATTTTGGCTTGTGTACAGGATTGTAGCTTATTTGCATTTGGAACCTTGAAGGAATTGCTCACAGCCTTTTAAAAAAGGTTTCTTTACTTATTTGAAAGGCAGAGTTACAGAGAGAAAGAGAGAGAGACAGACCCTGGTACACTCCCCAAATGGCCACAGTGGCTGCTCAGCCAGGCCAAAGACAGGAGCCAGGAGCTCCATCCAGGTCTCCTACAAGGGCTGCAGGGGTCCAAGTGCTTCTGCTATTTTCACAGGCACATTAGCAGGAAGCTGGATCAGAAGTGGAGTAGGTAGAACTCAAACCAGCACTCTACACGGGTGCCAGCATCACAGGCAGCAGCTCTACTCCTGCACCACAGTGCTGCCCCCTACCTGTTGTGGTTTTCAACTAAAATTTCATTTCAGCTGTGTTGTTCTTTTCTTAGCACATTCATTGCATTTTTACTACATGAATGCAGTGATTTCTCACATTGTGACCAGGGTAACAATTAGAGTTGGCAGGTTACTTCAAGAAGAAAACTCCAGATTACCCATCAGATTCGTCATTCTACCATTTAACTGTTACATGCCCTTGGGTAACTCACTGTTGCTCTCTGCATCTCAGTTTACTTATCTATAAATTGACAATAATAACAACTCATACTTCATAAGTGGTGGCGAGGAATCAGTAAGTTTTATATATATGAAGGCCTTGGATGAATGCCTGCTATCAAGTAAGTGAGAAATAAATGTAGCTATTAGGCCGGCGCCATGGCTCACTAGGCTAATTCTCTGCCTGCAGCACCAGCACCCCAGGTTCTATTCCTGGCTGGGGCACCAGATTCTGTCCCGGTTGCCCCTCTTCCAGGCCAGCTCTCTGCTGTGGCCCGGGAAGGCAGTGGAGGATGGCCCAGGTCCTTGGGCCCTGCACCCGCATGGGACACCAGGAGGAAGCATCTGGCTCCTGGCTTCAGATCGGCGCAGTGCGCTGGCTGTAGCAGCCATTTGGGGGGTGAACCAATGGAAGGAAGACCTTTCTCTCTCTCTCACTCTCTCTCTTTCACTCTCTAACTCTGCCTGTCCAAAAAAAAAAAAAAAAAAAAAATGCAGCTATTAGAGAGTCTTCTGTTGTCCTGAGTTATTTTTTTGTTTTAATACTTTGATCTTTTCCTTTGTGGTTCTGATAACTGGCCCCCTCTTTGTTATCCAACTACTTTACACATACAGAATGAGGCTCATTATTCTAGAATATTTGTGTAGGTTTCTGCTGCTGTCGGTGACTAGGTTTTTTCCCTAAGAGTCCCCTCTACTTGACTGGCAGTTTTATTCATGTGGGTACTGGCGTGTCACATGCCCTGCTTTATTGAAGGGTGAACGAGACACACACGAGCTGACCGGTGCCATCCTTAAGTGCTGGGACATCTAGGTTTTATGCCTCTACATATTCATACAAGCCTCAGGTCTCCAAATATTTTATTTATCAGACTCACTGGACTTTCTGGTGTAGGGAAGGAAAAATGGGGCAGCCATTTGCTTCAGAGACTTCCGGAAAATCTCTGCTTGCCACGTTTCTCATTTCTGCCTTCTGCCATGCTGGCTGATTTTGATTGGTCTGTCTCTCAGCTCCATCTGCACTGCACTCAGCACTGGGTGGGTTTGGACTTGCATATTGCTCTTTAATATTTCACCAGGGTCTTATTCTTTTAGAAATTTGTTATGATCTTCATTCTTTTAGCCCTATTCCTCTCAATCTTCTTTGTTAATGATTTTTTTTTGAGTGGGAATTATTTTTGTACGATGCCCTAAAATCACTGGGCTGTCCGTGGAGCCTTGAGATTGATGGATGCTTTTTGGCCGTTCTGCTTTCTGGTTGCCAGTTAATCGCTCGTGGGTTCTTCATGATTCTGGAACAACTGATAACAAAGTAATGGTATTCCACCCCCAAACAATGGCCGCACATTCAACAGCGATAATTGATGCATTACGCCTTCTCAAAAAGGAACAGAGACTAATAGATGTTCGGCTGTCTCTAATTGCATCCATTAATTAAGTTGTGCCTTCCTCCTGAGGGAAGGCAGGGTAGGAAGGAGGGAGATTCGCAGAGACTTGGTCCCAAGACCCGAGACATTCCAATTGCATGGGCTGGAGTGGGAAACGGAGCGGAATGACAGGGACATACTTTCCTAATTGCTTTATAGGTGAAGACCCTGGTACTGAGGAGGTTCAGGGACTGGCTCGAGGGCACAGAACTGCTGAATAATCAAGCCTGACTCAGCGTTTCTAACTTGGAGCCCTTCAGTTCTTCTAAGTGGCCTCTGTAATCCTGCTATGACCTCAAACATCAAAGAGATAGTCAGCAAAGTTAATTATATTATTTAGAATTATATTCTCTCACATAGTCATTATATGATACTTCCTAAGGCAAAGGAAAAACCAATATAGTGTAAAAATTACAAAAATATACCAGAAACAAGTGGATTTTCAGACTTTGATTAATCCACAGTATTTATTCATCAGTCACTGATATTTTTTTCCTACTTCTCAAGCTTTCTGAAATTTATAGTTTTTCATCTACTAGCAAGAGTGGAGAACTTTTTTTCTGCTAAGGGACATTTAAATATTTATAACATCATTCAAGGACCATACGAAATTATCAACTTAAAAGTTTAGCCTGCTATAGATTTATTGAATTTCAAGTCCTACCTGTGGTTGCCATGGCAGGGCCAGGCCAAATGATTTCGCAGGCCTCACACAGCCTGCAGGCCAAAGGTGCCACACCCCTGACACTGGAGAGGCAGAGTGACAGGATGAGAGAGGGAGAGGGGGAGGGAGAGAGAGAGGGAGAGAGAGAGGGAGAGGGAGAGGGAGAGGCAGAGTGACAGGATGGGAGAGGGAGGGGGAGGGGGAGAGAGAGAGAGAGAGAGAGAGAGAGGACATCTTTGGCTGCTGTCTCAGCTCCCAGGTGCCTGCAGTAACCAGGATGGGACCAGGCCAAGGCTAACAGCCAGGAGTCACATCTGGGTGTCTCAGGTGGTGGCAGAGGCCCAGGCATTTGAGCCATCACCTGCTGCCTCTCAGATTGCGCATTAGCAGGGGGCTGGATCAGAAGCAGAAGCTCTGGGATTTGAACTGGGCAGCTATCCCACGCCACAGCTTAACTCACTGTGCCACAAGGCCCGCCCCATACGTATCTTCTTGAACATCAATAATACTTTAGGCCAGCGCCGCAGCTCAATAGGCTAATCCTCCGCCTGTGGCGCCGGCACACCGGGTTCTAGTCCCGGTCGGGGCGCCGGATTCTGTCCCGGTTGCCCCTCTTCCAGGCCAGCTCTCTGCTGTGACCCGGGAGGGCAGTGGAGGATGGCCCAAGTGCTTGGGCCCTGCACCCCATGGGAGACCAGGAGAAGCACCTGGCTCCTGCCATCGGATCAGCACAGCACCGGCTGGGGTGGCCATTTTGGGGGGGGGGTGAGCCAACAGAAAAGGAAGACCTTTCTCTCTCTCTCTCTCTCTCTATCACTGTCTAACTCTGCCTGTCCAAAAAAAACAAAACAAAAAAAAACAAAACAAAAAAAAAAAACTTTAATTTTCTGAATTTCTCACTTCGGTCTTTGAGTTTCCTAGGAAGTAGTTGCCTGTATCCCTGGAGGTGTCCAGCAGTAAATCCTGAGGGGCTGTTTTTCTTTGGCCAGGAAGCGGGTGCCTGGAAGGGCGTGCTCCCGCAGGAGACATGAACGCAGGGAGTTCGCACAGCCTGCAGGCGGCAGGAGTTGGACGGGGCTCTTCTCTCAGCAGCTGTTCATGACGCTTGGCTCAGGGGCCCCTGCTCAGCTCCAGATCAGCTCCTACCTTGCAGCCCCAGGTAGGACCACGGACACAGGAAGGCGTCTTGTGGCCGGCACCAGGGATCTCTTGTCCTTTGCCCTGCAAATCCATTGCAGCCTCTCCAGCTCTGCCCGGGAGATGGCCAACACCACACGGTGACGTGGTCGTCTGAGTGGTTGAGAAGCAGTCTTTCTGCCACCTCCCCCAGATGTTTAGGTCAGCGCCGGTGTCTCAGAGCCGAGGTCCTCTCGCTTCAAGGGCTCCCAGGCTAGAGAGGGAGACAGCAGAGTGGACTTTTCATTCCAGTGCTTGCTTGAATGCATGACCAGGATGGCGTGCACCCAGCACAGAGGGGACCAGCTCTGAACCGAGCTCTGAAATCAAAGGCAGACTTTCCAGAAAGTGGACGATTTAGGTAGGAGGCATGGACGAGGAGCACGCGCCATGAACCCTCTTGGTGGCCCGCAGTGCTGAGCTCTGTGACACCCAGGGGCCTGGAACTCCATATGGGTCTCCCTCGTGGATGGACCCAAGCACGTGGGCCATCTGCACTGCTTTCTCAGGCATATTAGCAGGGAGCTGGACTGGAAAGTGGGAGCAGCGGGGACTTGAATTAGCGCCTGTATGCCAGCATCCGCAGGTGGCAGTTTAACCTGCTATGCCAACCCCCTCCCCTGCTCCCTTCCTGTTTTTCTTATCCCACCCCAAAAACATTTCCTTTAGGGAGATGGGGGAGGGCAATGACCTCTACCAAAAAAAAAAAAAAAAGATCTTGGGGTTTTCTTTCTTGTTGATGTTGGAGGAGAAAGGAAGACGACGCCTACTCCATCCTTTTAAGTTTACTCCACTCCTGGGACTGGACTAACTTCCCGCTCTGAAGGGCTTCAGGGAGTACTCGGAGCCACTGTGAGCCGTGCAGGAGTCTTGGTAGCTTAAGAACGAGTGTGTGTTAGCCAACCGCTCCCAGAACGCCCCGCGGCTTTCTTCAGTGGTGTTTCGGCTGCCCTTCCTTTCAGAGACACGACTGGCCGGGCAACCTCTCCGACCCTTGGCCTCCGGGATGAAACGTGGGGTGGGTGAGTGAGGGTACCACACTGTCGAGAACCAGCCCCCCAGGAAAGGGCTCCCCCACACCCAGCACAGTAACGGCATCTGTTGCACGCAACACCTTGGGAAGAAAAGCTTGACTGCGGCTAATTAATTTGCCTTGTTTATTGTCATCGGAGTGGGAGCTGACTTGAACCCTCTGAGAGTGTGTACGAGAAGGGTCTCGTTTTTGAAAGAGGAATTAAAATGAATTATAGGGAGATTTGTTTCACTCCCAGAAAAAAGATTAATTTGGGAAACATCTCCCCTGACACATTGCTCAAAATTAAAGTCATTCTTCATTTTCTCTGTTTCCTTTAAGTAAAAACTTGTGGCTTTATTTAACCTTCCATCAATTAACTCTCTCAAAGGAAAATAACCTTGAACCCCATAAACACACACACTTAATTCTTTACTGACAGAGGACAGAGGACAGAGGCCACCAACCGCAGGGACTCTCGCCTGATGGCGGCTCCCACGTTGGGTGCCCCGGGAGCCCCGATTCCATTCCCTGCTCCGCTGACAGCCGTTTTGCCTGTGGAATCCTGCCTCCTGCGTGTTTTACCCATGCCCGCAGCTGTATAGTCCTGATAAAATCGTGCAGCTAGAAACGTCTAGAGAGGAACACTCTTCATTCAGCAAATGCCTTTTGATCTCCTTTATGCAAGGCACCCAACGCGTCCTCGTGAGCAAAATAAACAGGGTTGCTGCCCTCACAGAGCTTGTCGTCTGGTGGGGAAGAGACTAATCAACCAAATTATTACAGTCATATTCCAAACAGCGTGATAAACAGAGGCCTCAGTCACTAGGAGAAAGACTCTATGGGGCCTGATTTGTACATGGAGAAGAGGCAGTGGTGGGATTGTCAGAGAAGTCTGAACTAAGGTCAGAAGGCTGAGTGGTGTGTTGATACAGTGGGGTTCCACAGAGCAGTTCACGTGAAGTCGCAAGAAAACAATATCAAGTAGATGGCCCTTTAAATGGTGATGCTGTGGGGAAAATCAAGTCGCAGGACGATTCTTTTGTGTTCTTCAAGATTCTCTGTGTTTTTCACCACGTGGCTCTGTAGTACCTTCTAAGCGGTTGGCAGACTGTATCTCTCTACTCTGTTGAAAGTGGCTTTAGCTATGTTGTAGGCCTTGGTCCCTGGAAAATGGGTGGAAGTAACTGTGCATCGGTTACAGGGGCGGCCTCAAGAGGCGTCACGTAGTTCTTCATAACCTCTTGTAGTCTAGTGATCTTCTGGGGATGAGCAAGCTCCAGGTAGCCAACCCAGTGCCAGAACCAGGACGCGCACACAGCCAAGTCCAGATGACTCACATCCTGCTCCGTATAGCTCCCTGGGTGAGCCCGCTGTGGATCAGCCAAGCTGCAGTGGGCCTGCAGCCCCTTGAGCTTACTGCAGACCATCCGCTCACAGGGCTGGTTGTAGGATAGCGTTGTTGTAACAGTTCTTAGCCAGCTCAGGTTCATCAGCGAAAATCTGTAACACAAAGCTATGCATCACATAGGAAAAACCATATGCTTCAATATCACCAAAGCAGGAGTAGGAGAGACAACAAGTTCACCAGAATCAAAGAAGTCTTCAGGTTCACTGTCTAGGATGTTGCATTTCTTAAAAACAAAACAGAAGTCTAACATGATTGACACTGTCAGTCGACAGAGGTGGTGGTAGATAAACAGGCAATGGGCATATTATCCTACACATTCGCTTGCATGTTTGAAAATTATTTTAAGGAAAGGAAAAACAACCACTATTATTATGGTCTATCACCAAGAGACTGATATTTACATAAAATAAAATCTTGTATTGCTGGACCTCCATTCCTGCAGCAATGTAATTGGCTAGAACTGAGTGTGGCTGTCACTTTTTAAAAAAGTTTTATTTATTTACTTGAAAGATATCTATCTTATATATCATATAAGATATCTTATGTATGGCGTATTCATACACACACACACACACACACACACACATACACCTTCCATCCATTGGTTCACTCCCCAAATGCTGGCAACAGCCAGGGCAGGGCCAGACCGAAGCCAGGAGCTCCATCCAGAGCTCCCACAAGCATCAGAAGTGTAGTGGGTGGGACTCGAGCTGGCACTCTGATAGGGGATGTGGGCAGCCGAGGCAGTGGCCTAACCTGCGCCACCACAACAGCTGTCCCACCTGTCACCTTACATACAGGCTGTGATGGCCAATTCTGTGTGTCAGCTTGGTTAGGCTACGCTATCAGCTGCTGGTTAAAACTCAGTCGAGATGTTGCCGTGAAGGTAATTTTTGGGTGCAGTTACCTGTGAATTAATAGACTGTATAAGGCAGATAATCTCCAAAGCACGGGTAGGCCTCATTCACCCAACTGACAGCTTTAAGGAGAGAAGACTGCTGTCCCCAGGGAGGAAGGATTTCTGGAATCCTGCCTCGGACCCAAGACGGCAGCATCACAGCACCTCTTCCTTCAGTCTGCTGATCTGACTGCAGGATTCCGACTAGCCAGACCCCCAGATCATGCAAGCCAGTTCCTTAAACTCTCTTCCTTTCTCTTCACGTGTGTGTAACATGTACACCCACGTGCAGGAGATCACTTGCAAAAGTCCACGGAAAAGTGGAATGAATAGCTTATTTTGGAGCAAAGAAATCTGAAATCCGTGTTTAAGAAGAGTGTTCAAAAAGTTCATGTAAAACACACATTATGAAAACCTGCATGGATCTCAGCAAATGTCTGTAGCAGAATAAACTTGTGTGTTAATTCCATGTTCCATGAACTTTTTGAAGTGCCGTCATACATGTAAGTGTGAATATTTATGTACTAAGGAAATGTGTGTGTATAGTCACATATTATGTAATGATCAGTCAATGAGGGACTGCCTATTTGCTATTTGCTATTCACCAGTGGTTCCATCATATTATAATAGAGCTGAAAAATTCCTGTCCCCTCGGCTGGTTACAGCCATCTCAACACCAACACCAACACCAACACCAACACCAACACCAACACCAACACCAACACCAACACTCATGCATTTGTGATGATGCTGGTTAAAGAAACCTAACATGCTGCCTGTCGTATAAAAGTGTAGCATGTACTGTTATATAAAATCCTTGCTAGTGATTGTAAGTGACTCTGTTCCTGGTTCATGTATTAACCATACTCTACTTTCATCAGTGCCATAGAGTGTTCTTTTGTAAGTTTGTGCCCTGCTACATAACAGCAGCCTCGGACATTTCCTGTTTGTCTAGGTTTTTGTTAGGACAGTCTGTGATGTTTGTGTCATAGTGAAATCATCTGGCTGGCGCCGCAGCTCGCTAGGCTAATCTTCCGCCTTGCGGTGCCGGCATACGGGGTTCTAGTCCCGGTCGGGGCGCTGGATTCTGTCCCGGTTGCCCCTCTTCCAGGCCAGCTCTCTGCTGTGGCCAGGGAGTGCAGTGGAGGATGGCCCAAGTGCTTGGGCCCTGCACCCCATGGGAGACCAGGATAAGCACCTGGCTCCTGGCTTCGGATCAGCGTGGTGCACCGGTCGCGGCGGCCATTGGAGGGTGAACCAACGGCAAAGGAAGACCTTTCTCTCTGTCTCTCTCTCTCTCCCTGTCCACTCTGCCTGTCAAAAAAAAAAAAAAATCATCTGATGAAGCGTTACTCAGCCGTTCATTCTAAGGATGGTCACCTTGGCAGGTGCTTTCCAATGGGCCTAACCCTGGGATGCTTATGGTGCTGCAGTAGGTGGGATTCTAAGATGCCTCCCAAGGTTCCAGGTCCTTAGTATGTACATCCCATAACTGATCTCCCCTGAGAGCGGATGGGTCTGATCAAATCAGCTGGCCCTGTTCACGGGGTTCCAGGAAGATGGAGGGAGAAGACCGAGACCGTCTCTTGCTGTCCTTGCAGGCAGAAGCTGCACCCGGGAAGAGGACACACCACTACAGGTGGCCTCTGACGAGCAGGGGGCGATCCTGACTGACAGCCATGAGAAATCAACAGCATTGCTCTGCAAGGCTTTGAACTTTGCCAGCAACAGATGCACTTGAGGGAGGACTCTGAGCTCAGCTGCGTTTGCAGAAACAGGCGGTATCGTGATTTCCGCTCTGAGCAGAGAACCCAGCCATTTTTGTGCCTGAACCCTGGACCAAGGAAACTTATGGTAAATTTCTGTTGCTTGCATCCACTGGGTTTGTGGTAATTTTATTACGTAGCAATAGAAAACTAATGCAATACGGAAGCTAATGTTAGGCAAATGCAGATCTTCAAACAAGGGACCAGCAGGGGCCTGGGGGCATCTTGGCCAACCCCCTCACAGCATAAGAGGAGGAAGTGAGGTCGGGAGGGGCGATGTGAGTTTCCCAGGAGTGAACATCTAGTTAGTGACACGGGAGGGGAGTGCAACCGAACCACACAAGGGAAAGGGGCGTGGGAATGAAGACTAAGGTAGAGACTGGTGCTTGTTGCCTAGGGGTGAGTGGTCAGACAAAGCAGATCTGGCTCCCGTCAGCACACTCATACTTAGCTGTTGTGCAGTCTTGGACAATTTGTTTGACCTTTACAAGTGTCAGTTTCTTAACCTTTGAAATGCTCCTAACTAGTTTGCTTATCTCAGCGTTCTTGCAAATTTAAATGGGATAATGTACATGAAGTGCTTATCAGAGTCTGACACATTCACATTAGCGTTGCTACTGCTACCACCATCTTTATCATTATCTATTTCTATTATTATTATTATTTGACAGGCAGAGAGGTAGAGAGAGAGAAACGTCTTCCCTCCACTGGTTCACTCCCCAAATGGCCGCCACAGCTGGCGTGCTGCGCCGATCTGAAGCCAGGAGCCAGGTGCTTCCTCCTGGTGTCCCATGTAGGTGCAGGGCCCAAGCACTTGGGCCATCCTCCACTGCCTTCCCGGGCCACAGCAGAGAGCTGGACTGGAAGAGGAGTAACCGGGACAGAATCTGGCACCCCAGCTGGGACAAGAACCTGGGGTGCTGGCACCGCAGGAGGAGGATTAGCCTAGTGAACTCTATTATTATTTTTTTATCATCTGTAGACTACCCTTCAGAAAGAATGAATCTTCACACGCTAAAACACAGAAACACCGCATGTCACTATATTCTCTCTCTGCTTTATTAAGCCTTGAATGGGCCAAGCTTTTTATGCTTTCAGCCTCCCAAAGGTGATGTGTATTCATTCAGATGGTTTAATAAAAAGCCCTCAGCTTCACCTTCTGGCCACGCCCTCCTGTGCTGCTCACCCACCTTCTGTACTGGTCTGGGTTCTTCAGAACCAACAGAATGTTTGCACATGTGGAGGGAGAGACAGAGAAGACTCACTTTAAGGAATGACTCCTGTGTTCATGAATTCTGGCAGGTCCAAACCCGCAGGTGTGCACCCAGACCGGAGACCCATTGAAAAGCCCAGGTCATCCGGCCCAGGAAAAGTCAGGCTGTTGTTCCACTCGGGCCGTAAGCTCACTTCATCTATATAAGGGCCGCCCAAAATACCGAGGATTTCCTGCCTTACTCAGCGCACATGGATTTTGAATGTCCATCTCGTACAGAAACACCCTTACAGAAAATCCAGAATGATAACTGGCCAAAGATCTGTGCATCACGGCCCAGCCAGGCTCATGTAATCTTGATCGTCTTAGCTCCTTTGTATGCTGCTCTAGGTTTTGACCTTGCTGGGCTGCTCAAGCCATTGATTCCATCTCTTTTAAATTCTCAGTCACATCCCTTTAGGCCACCCCTTCCTCTTTGCCCAGATTAATAACTCACTACAAACACCGTGAATTCCATTACCACTTTCACCCTTTAAACTTAAAATTTACCGCATGCTATGTCAATATATTCTATTGACTTTCCATCAGTAACACTGAATGCAAAATACTGAGACATCTTCAGAATTTCTGTGGGAAAATAATTCTGCTTCAATCACTGTAAACTAATATTAAGACGTGCCAGGACTTATGAACTTCACCATCCACACAATTTCTAAAGTTCTAAAATTCAAAATGAAAGAATTACTAAAGGATAGGTTCTCGCAAAATACAAATGAGCCATAGGAAAAAACCATGAATTAAATATAGCAGCTGATGAAGGAGGACACTGAAACTGAATAGTTAAATCTAAATAGTGTTTGGTTATTTTAAAAGGAATAATTGACAAAATTCCAGGAGCAGGGAGAAGGAAGGAAATCTGGTGGGACTTTGTGGCCATATGCACTGTACTTATCAATTTGTAACAGGTGCTGTTCAGCAAACATGCTTCTAAATAGTGTCTTTTCATCTCGTATGTGAAAGATCACGGAGATACACAGAAAGCTAAGTGTTGCATCTACAGCAACAAGGTGTACAGGACTCAACACCAAACACAAAATCGCTACATGTATCTTCTAGATATGTCAAATCAAAGGCAGTTCAGAATTTTTCTTTACTTTGTTTCAGTCACCCCCATTGAATTCTCACAATTTCGTATACCTTAGGTGGAGACAAAGACTTTGCATGCTAAGCATATTTTAACAAGATCTGATGGCTCTGGTTCAAATCGAACTTTACCTTTTGGCTGGTGTTGCCTCGGACTTCAATCTTTGCCTGCCATACTCTTGCCAATGCAATTTCAAAAGTTTTTAAATGGAGGTTGAACACTTCACAGAGTTTGGGTGTTGTGAATATAATTTATGGGGACCAGCTAGAGAGCCAAAACTTTTATCAGCTTGTAAATGTTAGTGGAATATCTAGATACAGATGATTGATGGCATAATTTGACCCCTCTAATTGATTGTTCCACACAGAATTACCTCCACTTCTTGAAGTTTGATGCTGTCATCCATCACGTCCAGAAAAGGAGAAAAATGTGATAAACATTTTGGAGGGAGCCATTGTAGCAATTGAATTTCTCGTCTCCTCATGGAACTTTAGTCTTATTGATTAATTATTGGCCTGATTTTTATAATGATATCTGAAAGCAAGTTTTTAAGTTGCATTTAAATTGTGTCAGGTTTTATCACGGGTCTGTAGAATAGGCTAGCAAGCGATGTAGACAAGCAATTGCTCATCTCAGCCTTGCTCTTCACGTGGAGCATGGTGGGGTGAACCCGGAGGTCAAGGATTGCAGTCGCTCTGGGTTTCACATTGAGGAAGAGCAGCGGGGCTGTGAATGCGGAGCTACCCTGCGGGTGCTGCCTCTGCCTCCACGCTGATTTTCAAGCGAGAGAGGCTTGGGTGCATTTCAGCCTGCAGCAAGCCAGGGAGAGGAGTGAGCCGTTCCTCCGCTTTGCTCCGTGTGCACACATGGGTCGCCACCGAGAAACCTGCCGTGGGAGACAGCCGGGGACACTTGCATCTTGGAAATGGAAGCTTAAGCATGACTGGGGATTCCATGCTAGACCTTGGGTTTTTTTTTGTTTTTGTTTTTGTTTTTTTTTTTTTACCTCTGTGTCCTATATAAAATTCTCTTTCTTTCTCTCTCTATTTTTTTTTTTTTTTTTTTGGACAGGCAGAGTGGACAGTGAGAGAGAGACAGAGAGAAAGGTCTTCCTTTGACATTGGTTTACTCCCCAATGGCTGCTGTGGCCGGTGCACCACGTTGATCCGAAGCCAGGAGCCAGGTGCTTCTCCTGGTCTCCCATGGGGTGCAGGGCCCAAGCACTCCACTGCCTTCCCGGGCCACAGCAGAGAGCTGGACTGGAAGAGGAGCAACAGGGACAGAACCGGCACCCCGACCGGGACTAGAACCCGGGGTGCCGGCACCACAGGCAGAGAATTAGCCTAGTGAGCCGTGGCGCTGGCCAAAATTCTCTTTCCATCAGAATGTTTTGCCATAGACCAGAATATCATATTGTAGTGGAGAGAACATTTGATTACGAGTCAAAAATCCTAGGCAATAGTGTCATTTTTATTGCTAATCTGATCTCTGAGATTCAGCGTAAACCTAGGCTGGAAGTTACCCCTGTAATTTATGGGTACCAGAAGGAACAGCCCCAACTCCCTCATCACCCAGCTTTTAAATATTAAAGGAAAAGATTAGAATTAAATTATTTATCTGAGTCTCTCTGGTCCACACTCATAGCCTAATTACCTCATTAATTCCTCCGCCGGCCGGCTGCACTGGCTGTGGGACTCGGCAGCCTGTGTCAGAGCAGCCCGTCCTACTCCCGCGCCCGAGAAGTCACTCACAAGGAGCCACCTCGTCCATCCACGTGAAGCAGTCTAAAATGAAGACACCTGAATTCGTATTTTATTATAATTAAAGCAACAAACTTAAAA
Organism: Oryctolagus cuniculus; assembly: GCF_051225735.1. NCBI lineage: Eukaryota > Metazoa > Chordata > Mammalia > Lagomorpha > Leporidae > Oryctolagus > Oryctolagus cuniculus. The sequence goes on along the minus strand of NC_142880.1, from coordinate 6,095,049 downwards.
GCAAATGAAAGTATTCAAATTTTGGTGAGCACAATTTTGTGTCGTTTGTACTAAAGTTGTACCTCTGTATCGCTGGCCATTGGAACATACAGAAAAAATTAGGAGGGGCTGGCGCTGTGGCGCAGCAGGTTAATGCCCTGGCCTGAAGCTCCGGCATCCCATATGGGCGCTGGTTCTAGTCCTGGCTGCTCCTTTTCCGATCCAGCTCTCTGCTGTGGCCCGGGAAGACAGTGGAGGTGGCCCAAGTGCTTGGGCCCCTGCACCCCATGGGAGACCTGGAAGAAGCTCCTTGCTCCTGGCTTCGGATCAGTGCAGCTCCAGCCATTGCGGTCATCCGGAGTGAACCAGCAGATGAAGACTTCTCTCTCTCTGTCTTTACCTCTTTCTGTAACTCTGTCTTTCAAATAAATAAAATAAATCTTTAAAAAAAAAAAAGAAAAAATCAGGAAAGGGTTGTTGGAGTTACCCTTTTGATTAGGAGCGCAACTTGAAATCACAAACGTGGGCTTCAGTGCTGGAGCACAGCACGCTGACCGACCGCAGTGTCAACCCTGGGTGACAGCCCCGCGTCAGCGCGCACCAGTGCCTGAGGGTTGCTGCCAGTGAACCATTCTACAGCACTGTGAAAACACAGGAAGTAGTCCTTCGAGATAGCAGAGGCAGGAAATGAAAGAACATTTTTGTAAGCGTCAGTGCATACATGTGCCAGGTAGAAGTTGAGGCTGCATTTTTTTTTCAGTGTGGGTGAGATGAAGGTAGTACTCACTGGGACTTCTCCTTTCAGCCCAGTGCCTGGCATAGAACGGGCCAGAAGGAGATGAATTTTGAGTGGATAAAAATGGCTGATACACACTTGGCTCAAGGCTCCACATGCTTGCCTCACTCTATAATGTATGCACACATGACCAAATCTTTCTTCTCTTGATTGGAGCCTTATTTTGGCTCACAATGTGTTACACATAAATATTATTTTTAATAGATCATAAGATAAAGAGCTAGAAGAGGTAGGTGGGCCCATTTCAAAGGTCAGCTGTCAGATTAGAGGATACTAGAGGAGGAGAAGAGAGGCTCAAAGCCTCCTGGGGTACACTTTCCATGTCCCCCATCTTGCCTCCTCTGCCTGCTCGCTTCCTGCCTCTCTCCTGTAGGACTTGCCAGAAAGCAAGACAAATTCTGCATCACGAAGAAGTCATTTTGGTTTTAAGAATCTTTAAAACTGCTCGCTGGGCAGCTGCAGGCGCTGCTAAGTCAGGCTGCACGGCAGCCTTAACCCCGGGGCACCAACCGATAGCCAGGTGGGAATCGCTGGCCGGAACAGACAGAGAAGGGGAGGCTCAAGACGAGGGCTTTTGCTCTCATTGATGGAGGGCTGAGTCGGGTGCGGGGTGGGGGGGCAGGTAGACTTGAAGCCACCCTGTCTGGGATGTGGCAACGGGCAAGACATTCTTCTGGAGGGGAAATTTCACGTGGCGTCCGGCCATGGTTACTTGGGGCCAATCACAGGAGACTTTGCCATCAGAGTGAGTAACTCCCCTGCGGAAATTATTATCTGTGAAGCAATCCTAACCACCTGACTGCTGGATAGACGCTAGAGGAAGACAAGCCATCTACCTCAAGAATCCAACACACGCCGGTCACCTTTGCATGCCTCACTGTTTGTGCAGGTTCCTACCTGTCCACGTTTATAATAACACAGGGGAAAATAGCAGGATTTTTTTTTTTTAAAAAAAGGAATAAAGTAGCTGAATGTTAATCTTGCCTTTATTTGAATATTTCTGTTCAACCAAATAGCTGCCTTTGGTGATTTTGCCTTTTACTGAAGTCGTTGACAGCAGAGTTTTCCAGTCTCAACACGTTTATCTGCTCACTTTTGTCTTCGGGGTCTGTCATTTCCCCAACAATGAATTTAGCCATAAGGGTTCCAGAAATAAGAAAGATTCTTGCAAAAAGGCAAGTGTGAAAATAGGTATTTATTTTAAAGGGTCACACTGAGGTTATTTGCCATTTGTATTTGGGAGAAACGAGTTGATTCTGAATGCAGAGGGTTCATTATTCTCTAGGATTAGTATTTTACACATTAAGTAAAGACATTGGCATTTCAAAAACTGGCAGCTTGATAGTTCAAATTTCTTTACCTAAGTAAATAACTTTTTCCTTAAAAAATTAAATTGACCTGATAATGACACCCATATCCTTTTAGTCCATATACTTGTTTAATGTGTGGAGTGGTCAACTGTTTGACCCTAATGGGACTCAGGTAGAGATCTTTGCAACCCGATTTTTCTCTGCTCTCTTTCCTCTTAGAATATTTATCACAAGTCACAAGGCTGTTAATTAATCTGCCTCTCCTTGCCTCAGGTGGGCTTCTCACAGAATGGTCCAGGCACGCTCAGTCTCTGAATAGTTTGGGCAATGTATTCCAATGTGAGTCAGAATGTCTAGAACTGAAGCCCAGGATTGGCGTTTTCGGTAAACTCGCCACGCGATGCACAGTGGGATTGCAGAATTCTTTCGTAGTTGGAAAATCTGACCTCCTGGAGGGGTAGCAACTTTCATTTACTGTGGGACAAGGCAGGAAATGAGCCTAGGGAACCCAGTCATGCTTCAGGTAGGTTGTAAACTGACCCTCCTGGGATGCTGTGGCAGAGTTGACTGGGCATGGTCAGTATATGCTTACGAAGTACAAACCAGACACAGCATTGCTCCATTGCAACCGTGTCTGCAGAGACCTGGGTCCCTATGTGTGGGGAGCAACTCGGACTAGACTGTCACTGGAATTAAGACTTATTCTATGCATCTGCTCCCCCACAATATGGCGCTGAGAAGGGAGTAACAACTTCTACGCAGCTGCCTCTCGCCAACTTGAGTGATGACCTGCAGGAGCTGATCCTGCTCCTGATTGGAGGAGAGCAGCGTACTCGGCGTGTGGGTAGCAGAGTTGGGATTGGTGGAAGAGGACTATAAAGGAGGAGAGAGACAACATGCACCAGGAACATCTATCTGAAGGAACACCTGAGCAGCCCCCGAGAGAGCCGGCCGGCGGTGTGCCGCTCCCCCGCGGAAGTGGGGAATGTGGCAGGGGGAACCGCCCTTCCACGGAGGTGGAAGGTGGAAGGGTCGGTAGCCAACCCGGGAAGAACCAGCAGCAAACCCGGGGAGGGCCGAGCAGACAAAAGAACAGCGCAGGGTCCTGTGTCGTTCCTCCACGAAGAGGGGGAGCGACACCTATGCATGTTCATCACAGGGTATTTGTGTCCTTTTGTGCCACAGAGGTCAGAGAGGTCCTGTAAAATCGCCCAGTGACGTGCATGATGCTGAACAGGACTTGGTTCTATAAACGTTGGTTAATGAGAATTACCTATAATCAAGTCAGTCTTTCAAACGTGTCTTCCGAGTCAGGAAATTTGGGTCACACACAGAGACAAACGTGAGCCTGGAGGGAGACCACCACTTGCTTCCTCTCTGCTTAGAGCGAGAAGTCTGGTCTCAGCCCCAGGTGTGTCTCTTACTCAGCCACAGAATTTTGACAGAAGTGGAAACCAAACCTGTACCTAAGCTTCCACCCAAAAATTCTGCTTTAATGAAACCAAGGTGGAAGAAGCATGACAAGAACAGGATGAGGGCATCGTCCACCCCAGGCGGCTCTGCAGAGGCCTGATTTGAGGATGACGAGGTACAGAACAGGTGCACTGAGCACTGACTGGAAGCCCACAGGAGAGCTGACCAGGCACTGTGCATCCCCACTTAAAGTGGTGAGATTCTGTGAATTCCTAGAGCAGTCCAGGAATTGAGTGAGAGTTGTCTGACTCCTCGCTCTTTGTGTTGCAGATAAGCTGCTTTCCTCCCATGCCCGGGGGCTGGCTTTCTGGGAGTCAGACAGATAGACCCAGTTGGGGAAGGTTTGATAGTGATTCCTCCCACCAGTTTTGGTGGTGTTTCTCAACAATGATAATAGTTAACTGTGATATAGTCTTGCGAGGCTTAAATGAGTTACTTTACGCCAAGGACTTAGAAAAGTGCTTGACACAGGGAATCCTCCGTAGGTGTCAGCTAAAGCAAGAACAAACTATGCATGAAAACGGAAGTATTTACTGGCACAGATCAAAAATGGATGTTCTCAGACTTGGCACTGCAAAGGCACAGTGTAGATGATTGAACGTGGGGAAGAACAGTGGACTGGAGTTCAGAATCACTGTGTGTAGTTGACAGAAACAAAAATAACAGACAACTGAAAGTTTAAATTAGTAAAAATTGTATAAACTAGTATGCAAATGAGCTAAGTCCTAATCTGTGAGAGCAGAAAGGCAGTACTAGATGGTAACTGAAATGGACAAATCAAAAGCTACCATGGAAGGTTATAATACAGAGACCTGGGAGGGAATGGAAAGATAGAAAAGTGATTCTCTGTAAGTATCCAGGGAGCTAAGGGAGGGTCACAGTGGGTGGGGCTGGGGAGGGGTGGAAGAGGGTCGCTTTGCATTTTAAATCCTTTGGTACTGGTTTATATTTTAACCATGTACATGTATCATTTTATTAAAAATAGATTTTTTAAACAAGAAAGTAATGCCAAGATGTCTGGAATTCTTGCTAGGACTTTCAGGAAACTCAGAGTATGGAAAATATGAAAAATTACAGGGAAGGAATGGCAATTGCTGGACAAACTCTGTTTGAAAAGTCTGGTGGTTGACAAATAGGCTGATGGCGCTTACTTCTGTTACCAGTAAACTCAGAGGCATTTCAGAAGCAGGTGAGGCTTCATGTCAACCACCTGTTCCTTCTGCAGCCCCTGGGGGCCCTCAAGCCTGGTTTGGGTGGTGTTCAACTCCCGACTCCAAGCTCCCTGGGGGCAGCGCTCGCTGTCCGGTGAGAATCACGGCTGTTACTTCCTTGGGCATTCCAGGGACTGAGTGAGAGCTGTCCGACTCCTCGCTCTTCCTGTTGCCAACAGCCCTCCTCCGCCTGATCCCTTGCCTTCCTGGCTGCTTTCTATGAATCTTTCTGCCTCATTAGACCTCCCTTCCTGTGTTCCCTGAGATGAGCACACGGGTAGTCAGTCCTGGAAACTTGGTCGTCATCCCGAATCTCCGCTGAAATACGGCTGGAGCTGGATCACGTGGACTCTTTGTAAAGTGTTTTAAGGCCATGTGCAATGTGTACTAAAAATCGCAGCGCTTTCTTTGGCAGATGTCATCAGCGCTTCTTCACGCAAGGCTCAGGGAAAGTGCATTTTTGGCTGTTTGATTTCTTTCATTTCTTCGTCAGATTCTAAGACCTTCCACCTCATCATCCTCTTCAGTTGTTTGCAGAGGCCAGAGGTGTCGGTGATGAAATGCTTGATTTGCCAGAGCTAACCTGCAGTTCCCAGAAACGGGGAGGAAACCCCACCCTGGCAGCCTTAGCTGGAGGCCCAGGAGCCACGCTCTTCCGAGGGATGTCATTCTAGAAGCTGGCTAAGCAGCGAGCGCTTCCTGCCAAAAAACCCGTCTCTGCCTCTGTTCTAAATGGCATAGTTTGGGTCACATGGAATTTCTAGCTTAAGTGAAAGGCGAGACTGCAAAGTAGAAATACGAGGCGCTGTGGTAAGCGATCTTATTGGTAAGTGGCTTACGGCACCGTTCTCTTGACTACTTTAGGTATCTTCATTTTCCCTTTCTCACGCACCGTGTCGCTGATGTTTGTGTTTGGGGGAACACGTGGCTCCCACAACAGACTGAAACAAGGAGTGTGGTAGGAATTGCTCTGTGTTGGAGACTGAGCTCTGCCCACTTTGAAGCCAGTAGTTTGTTTTTTTTTTTTTTTTAAGATTTATTTATTTATTTGAAAGTCAGAGTTACACAGAGAGAAGAGAAGCAGAAAGAGAGAGAGAGAGAGAGAGGTCTTCCATCTGCTGGTTTCCTCCCCAAATGGCCTTAACGGCTGGAGCTGGGCCTGTCCAAAGCAAAGAACCAGGAGCTTCCTTTGAGTCTCCCATGCAGGTGCAGGGACCCAAGCACTTGTGCCATCTTCTACTGCTTTTCTAGGCCATAGCAGAGAGCTGGATCGGAAGTGGAGCAGCCGAGACACAAACCAGCGCCTGTATGGGATGCCAGCATTGCAGTGCAGGCGGCGGCTTTACCTGCTACGCCACAGTGCTGGCCCCGAGGCCAGTAGTTCTTATGCTGGGTCCTATGGAGTTAGGAGAGGAACACTCAGGAGGGAGGAAAGAGACATGGGGGCTGCTGCCAGCACCTTCAGAACAGAAGAAGAGCAAGGGAGGCAAAGTGGCCAGAGGCCAGCGAGGGAGAGAGTAAAGAGGCAAGGTCAGAGATGCAGATGGGCTGGCCAGGGCAGTGAGGTAGGTTTTCTGGGACCATGGAGACTGTGGAGGACTCCTGCCTTGGCAGAAATAAGAGCTTACTAGAAAGTTTGACTCTGAGGTTTCTGAAGACTTAGTCTGCCCAGCTGAGGCTAGGAATGAGAGGGAACAGAGAAGCCAGAATCAGGACCGGTGGAAATACCCTCAGGTTGGTGGAGGGCGAGCAGGAGTGCCCCGGCTTTGAGAAATCCATGCCATGTACCTACTGATGACGGCTGACAAGAGGAACCAAGAAATCAGCTTCGGCCTGTTTTCATATGCATTCCAAAAATTGAGTTCATGCAGGCTAAATATCAGCTTGATGATCATCTTAAATCTCATGCATAAAAACGCCACGACAGGTCTGTGTTTTGTTGTTTCTATTGAAGAACAATTAAGACCATTTCTAAAAAGATCCTCAAAATAAAGCATGATGGCTGGGCTTGCAGATAAAATCTTTCACCCTTGTTCCCAGAGTTGACACCAGTGAGCCTCACAAGCCATTGTGCTAATAAGGCATGTCGTGTCAAAAGCATCAGGCATTTTCACAAAGCATATTTTAGACTTGACTTGCCCTGCAGCGTGTAGATGTCTATCGCTCCCCACAGCCACCTGTAAAGGTAGAGTAGATAATTCTTGAGAGCGTGCTGGCAAGCGTCAACACTCAGTGCTTGGGAAATCCCCCAATTTCAGTTACTCTTTGTCTGTGCAAGTTGAATGAACCACAAAAAAAAAAAAAATGCAAAAGGCAGACTCTATTCATTTTTGTCTTTGCTGAACATTTTGCTGCCAGTGTTTTGTGACTCGGAAGAGGCCTTCTTAGCTCTCTGCTCTAGGGCTTGGCCGGCAGTCGGAGTCTCCTGTATTGTGAGATGCCCTGTAGGACTGGGGCCTGAGAATTTCCCACTTTGGCCCTCACAGTCCCCATTTCCTGAGCCATTCTTCTCACTCCCTCTTGTAAATGAATGACTTCAGTTCCTAACTCATCCTCTCCACCACTTCCAGTAAACTCAGACTTTTACCAACCCCGACTGTAAGAACAGTCCATCCAATACCCATTTCTGAAATGAGCACTCCTTGGCTGGCTCCCTTTTGGTTAAGTCCCACAAAACCCTGTCTTTCCTTCCCCAAATTAAAACACTCCTTCCCCTCCTTGGTTTATGGCTGCTAACAGACCGGTCCTATAGTCTGTGAAAATTCATGATTCCAACTGTGTGGCTCCTCCTGCCAGAGTCACATTGTGACAAGGGGAGAGATATGGAGGCGTGGATTGGTATGTGTGCAACCCTGGGTACAGGAAAAGCATGAGCTCACTGAGAAGTCTCTGCAGGGGCAGTGAAGGGACCAGTGAAGACGCCAAGTTGTCCAGAAAATTCCAGATAAATGCCAAAGACAGGCAAAGAGGAGATGCTTCAGGGCCTCAGACTTCCAGTTTGAGAGTTTGGTGTTCATTTGGGAAGTGTGAGTAGCCACTGAAAACTCCTTACCTGGATAGAAACATAATAAACACAAAGAGCCAACATGACATTCTTGCATGATTTACAATGGTCTTTCCCATTTATGATCCTATTTAGCTGTTGGTTTTTACCACGGATTTTCCTCTGGCACTGATATTGAATTGAAATCAGAGAAGACATACTGGAGACAAACAGATCTGGTTGAAGCCATTGGAATGATGTCTGGATTTGAGGTTTGAATGAGGAAGTAGGGACAGCAGGGCCACACTTATCAAACAGAGGGCACAGGAGGGAGGAGGGCTCTGAAGGCAGGGGTAGCAATCCCTTTCCGAGGGTATGTTGAGTTTGAACCAGAGTCTGCGGCCATACCACCCTGAATGCGCCCGATCTCGTCTGAAGTGCTAAGCAGGAATGCAGATGTATCTGACCATGTGTAGCTGTTAGGTGAATGGCACCCTATTGGCTGTGTGAAATCACGAATTAAAAATTACATACTTGGAAAGAAAGTTGCATGTGATGGCAGTTGAGGTCAAGCACAGAGAAGGGTCCAAGGACAGAGCTTTGAGAGGAGAGGCCAAAGACCATTGTAGGCTTCATGAGTATTCATTCTTACTGAGTGTATTCTACACTGCAACCCAGTACTGGGCCTGGCCCTAGTAGCCCCTCGTCAGGGTACGCACACTGCAGGGATGAAGGGCTGCCAACCTATCCTCCAGTGGGCATCGTTCCCCTGTGTGCACAGAGAGACTCCCTCTGCGACTGCGCATGAAAACATAGACGCCCCAGCGAGGGAAGCAAGGAAGCTGTTGGTCCAGTCTTTAAACAGTGCATTTTTAGAGCCATTTATAAGAAAAGGCAAAAGGGGAGGGAAGGGGGAAATAGTGATTTTGCTAACAAGGCCAATTCTCAAAGCCAGGGTGAGTTTAGTTTCTTTCTGTTTGTGTTTTAGATGAGTAATCCTTGGTCAAATTTGTCCATTGTCAAAATTTCCACCCTTCCTATTAATTTATAACCGAGGGAAATTCCTGGGAGATTTTTGAAGTTTTCCTCTATCCATTATCGGGATGAGCCTTGGGCTGCCCAATGCTTATATAACCTTTTGTGTAAAGTCTGAAAAAATAAAGTGACTCAAGTGGCAGTTTTACGAGACTTCTGCAGGGTGGGTTTCTGGACGATGCTTTGGTTCTGCAATTGAAATCATAGTTTATTTTCAGCACTGGCCATGTGAAGGATTTGTTTGATTTTCAGCACATAATGGAAGTGGTCTGGTGTTTCCTTCAAACTGCTTCAGACTGTGCAACCAGGACCAACCAATGTGCACACAAATAAGTGAAGGAAAAAGCTGAGTTTTATGGGATAACATTTCAAACTACAGAAATAAAATCTGCATTGTCATCTCGAGGCTGCAGATAAGCCTGGTTTGTCTGCATAATTAAAAGGAGGAGTAGCTAATCTCAGGGTGATGTCAGCAGTGGCAGATCGGCCCGTGCCAGCCCACTCGCTCAGGATGCAGCATACTCCACCGACTTGGCTGTGCTGCCTCTCTCCACTAAGTGCGTCCCGCTTCCTCCTCCCATGGGCATCCGCGCCCTTCCCGCTCGCTTCCCTTCGTTCCTCTTCCACAAGCCGACCTGGGGTTCCCCTGGCGTTCTCCAAGTTCTTACAAGGCAGCACTGATGCTTAGTCTTTAGTTCAGTCTCCCAGAGTGAACCATTCCAAGCTCTTTCCTGAGTGATTTTAATCCCGAGGGAAAGAGACTCAGTTCCTTGGCTGTAGCAGGAACTACAAAGTAAGAAACAGAAAGCCACCTGCTCTGTCCCATGGAGAAGACAAGTCTAGTGAGAGAATGAAGCCAACCCCATGAGAAGAGCAAGAGTGAGTCTTAGGAAGAGAGGGGGGCCTAGAGGAGGAGGAGCAGGGAGAAGTGGGGGGGGAGGGGAAGGAGATACTCAAGGGGGAGGGGCGGGGAGAGAGCCAGAGCTTGCAGAATTCAAGTTAGAACACCAACTGTATTCTTCACAGCTTGCAGCCTATCCACCTTCCTAAGCTGAAAGGAGAGCAGGATGTCCTGTTGGGGGAGGAGAGACGAGTGGACAAATGACCCTGGTGGAGAGAAGCTGCAAACCTAGTAAGTCCTACCCGGAGCCCGACGGGAGCTCCTTTTATGTGACTGGGCTTGCAAGTGATGCAGCTCAGAACCGAGACCGATTCTCTCCAGGTACTAGTGCATCAAGCTTTTTTGAGGGACTCCACATGGTCTTCTTCATCTGTTTTACTGAATAGACTACCCACCCATAGAGAGAGAGAGAGAGAGAGAGAGAGAGAGAGGAGAGAGAGCTTTAAAATTAGGCTAAAGGAGGATAGAAGTGGAGAAGCAAGTTCTGGTTACAAACCACCAAACCCGTAATTTTACACGCTAAATCATCTAAATAAACACAATCCTGCAGCATAAACACTGCTGATAAAGGGCTACCACACAGTGTTTAGTAGCCCTAGGCGGAGAAAGAGCGTAAATACCTTTTTTTCCCCACAAAAGAAACATTCTTTATAGCTTCAGAAAGAAAAGTTACTTTCAAAGAAAGTAGGCATTGTGTGTCTAGCTCCCATCTAAAGCCGATACCATACATAAGGATGTGAACTTCAGTTGGTGGAGGAAACGGTCAAATGCCCCTTGAGGAGTCTGGTTTGACTGTGAGTCTCTGGAACTTCAGAGACAGTGTGGGCTCCGTATGTTACAACAGTAAGACAGGACACGTTTCCCAAAGTGTCCTTTACTCTTATATTCAGGCCCGTAAGGATGTTTTTATTGTCAGAACATACAGTGGCAATTCTTGGTTCAGGAAGAAATGGGCAGTCAAAATGGTTTCCTCGTGTCCTTATTAAGTGCTGCTACTATAGGCTGGTGCTTGGGGGGGACCAGGACTTGCTGACTCAGCAAGGAACATTCTAGAAGCATGTGACTATCGGGCGCCACCCTGGCTCTCTCCATAGCCTGCACCACAGTTTCTCTCTTGGCCACTCTTACCCTCCTCTGAGCTCCTTCCTTCCTTTAGATTTCCGCTTCTTCATAGCTGCTTCTTGTCTCTTCTTCACCTCTTTCTGTTTCATTTCTTGTTTGCAACTGTTCATTCCTTCTGTGTATTTCATTTTCTTTCTTAAGTTTTTTTTTTTTTTTTTTTTGACAGAGTGGACAGTGAGAGAGAGAGACAGAGAGAAAGGTCTTCCTTTTTGCCGTTGGTTCACCCTCCAATGGCCGCCGCGGCCCATGCGCTGCAGCCGGCATACAGCGCTGATCCGATGGCAGGAGCCAGTTACTTCTCCTGGTCTCCCATGGGGTGCAGGGCCCAAGCACTTGGGCCATCCTCCACTGCACTCCCTGGCCACAGCAGAGAGCTGGCCTGGAAGAGGGGCAACCGGAACAGAACCCGGCGCCCCGACCGGGACTAGAACCCGGTGTGCCGGCGCCGCAAGGTGGAGGATTAGCCTAGTGAGCCATGGCGCCGGCCCTTTTCTTAAGTTTTATTTATTTATTTACTTGAAAGGGGAGGGCTGGGAGACAGAGAGAGAGGCAGACATATCTTCCATCTGCTGGTTCACTCCCTAAGTGGCTACAACAGCTGGGTTGGGCCAGGCCAAAGTCAGGACCGGGAACTCCGGGTCGCTCACATGGATGGCAGGTCCCCAGGCACTTGGGCCTTCCCAGGTTCATCAACAGGGAGGTGGATCAGAAGTGGAGAAGCCTGGACTTGAACCCGTGAAGCAGCAGCTTAACCCACTGAGCCGCAACAGCAGCCTGTATCGCATCTTCAGTCTATCCCAGAAAGAAGAGCCTTCAGTGCTGGTGGTTAATTTCAACTGGATGAAAACAGCTGATTAAATTCTGATTCTCCTTCCCATCGCATATCGTAGGCTATTGCTGAATTTCCTCACAGACTTCCCGACTAATTTTTGTAGCTCAAATGATCTCTAAGTGCCCCTCAGAAAACGCCCTAGCCCAGCTCCGGTGGACTCGTGACTGCGTTTACGGAAGGGGAGATTTTCACAAATGTACAAGTAGGGGCCAGGGCTGTGGAGCAGAGGTTTAAGCTGCTGCGGTATCCCGTATCGTATACCAAGTCGAGTCCCGGCTGCTCTGCTTCCAATCCAATTTCCTGCTAATGCACCTGGGAAGGCAGCAGATGCTGGCCCAAGTGTTTGAGTCCTGCCACTCAGGTGGGAAACCCAAATGGAGATCCAGGCCCCTGGCTTCAGCCTGGCTCAGCCCCAGCCATGGTGGTCATTTGGGAGAGTGAAGACGCAGGTGGAAGATGGCGCTCTCTCTCTCTCCCGCCCTCTCTGTAACTCTGCCTTTGAAAGAAATAGATAAATCTGGAGGGAGGGAGGAAAGGGAGGGAGGAAAGGAAGGAGGGAGGAAAAGAAGGAGGGAGGGAGGGAAGAAAGGATGTGAAATGGCTGTTTTTCGTGTCAGGTCCCCGGCGTGCACTGCTGGAGGCGACAGCAGCGCTGGCCGCAGAAGCAGCCTTGTGCTGAGGCTGTGACTGGGCGCCCGAGCCCCAGACCCGGGCCTTGCCACGTGCTCTTCCCTGGGGCTCCTGTCCTGTCGCCAGGCTGGTGAGCAAGGAAACAGCTCACACCTGTGTCGCACCAGCAGCTACACCCGCCGCTGGCCTTTGAGGGGTGAAGGTCGAGAAATCCCCACTGCTGCCTTGTGCCCTGGGTTGCCCTCTGTGTGCCCCGTCCTAGCTATGACCCGCGCCAAACCCAGTGTTTCTGGCAGAGCAGGGGCTGATGTCCTCAGGGAGCGTGAACACAAGCTGATGCACTCCCGTTCCACTCTGAAGCCTGAGGCTCGCAGATGGGAAAGGCAGCAGCGGGGGAGGCCCTGGGCAGAGGGCCTGCTGCTCTGTCAGGTGACCCCGCCTGGCCACTGTTCACTGAGCAGGAGGCTGGGCAGCCCAGACACAGGCTGACACCAAAGCCTGCTCGTCAGACCTCTCTGTGGGCGGGTCTGAATGCCGGACACCCAGAGAGGTCTGAGTGGCGTGGCGGGAGGGAGACAGCAGAAGACCACAGGGAGGAGTCTTGTGCCCTGCATAGAAAGCAGCCTGGAGGCGGGCATCTGGCCTGGTGGTTAAGACACTCACAACCCTGGGGGCACCCGCTCAGCTGCTTGCTAATGCAGCCCCTAGGAGCTAATTCTGCTCCTGCCACTCATGGGGGAGACCTGGACAGAGTTCCTGGATCCTGCCCTGGCCACTGCGGGACATCTCGCTCCCCCTCTCCTCTCCATATCAATAAATGTATAAACATTTAAAAAGAAGTAGACCCAAAACTTAGAGCGTAAATGTGGCTGAAGCAAATCCCAAGTGCTCAGGAGACGTGGGAGCAGAGACAACACGGCACAAGAGGGCAGGCAGCATTATGTTCCAAAGGCCACAGTAACTTGCGTTCTTGTTGAAGCCCTGATTGGGCACCTCTGTTGATAATGAGCCAGTTTATTTGTTTGATGTAAAAGAATAAGATCATGGTAAAAAGCAAGAGAGAAGTCAAAGTGTGGGAGTTAGACTCTCCCTACAAATAATTATTGGAAAGGAGTCAGGCTTGGTTTGTTTTGTTTCCTTTCTGGTTTTCTGGCTGACTTTGCTTATGTGACATGTTTGCAGGCAGCACAACTTGAAATACATAATACACAGACACACACACACGCGCGCGTGTAAAGCTCTTGGTATTGTCTGTCTTCCTCCTTTCTGTGAGCCCCCTCTCCTTTTACCACCGTCACACTTGAAGGAGCTTAGTGATCACTCCTTCCCATCAGGCATCTCGAAATCCAAGTCCCTACCTGGAGGCAGTCCAAGTGTGTTTCTGTTCCTGGCAGCCTAAACCAAGATACAGCGCAGGACAAGGAGGCAGGGGGAACAGGTGACAACTTAAAGTTGCCGGCCAGAAACCGTGTGCAGACGGGTTGGGACACGTTTTCTGAAACACCAGAAGTAACCGCCCTGAAACCTAGTTGCCTCCCAATTTGTAACTCAGGTTTCTTGCGCTTTCCCACGTCTCCTTGGCTATTCTTTCTCCTAGCGACAGCGACCGCCATATGATTCCTATTAAGGGGGCAGCAGTCAGTTCACAGCCCAGCAACACCTCATCCTCACAAGGTGCTGATGGAGTAGGACAATATGCTCACACCTCTCAGCTGGCCTCCCGGGGCACACAGAGAGTGAAAAGAGAAGGAACCACCGGCCGCGTTCACAAGCTCTGATTTACAACGAGGACAAATGCTGGGCGTTGAGGTCAGCATGGTTTCTGGTGATCCTGGCTGAGGCAGAATGCCTGTAGCATTTGGGCTTGTGCTGAAGTCCCTGCCTTCCATGCTGTCGCTTCTCTAAGCCTCTGTAAAGTCAACATTTCATTTAGTTCTCCACCAATGATTCTCAAGTGTGTGAGGAAGAGTAAGGCTAGGATATTTATAACAGAATTCAGAGGGGAAATGAGAGTCACCAATGGGAATTTGTTCTACCAGACACTGAATTCTGCAGCGACAGCAATGGAAACTCTGTGCCCTTTTTGTGTAAAAAGATACATTCATATCGTCACCCTACAGTGACCCTGCAAAAGTGTAAAATGCATGTTTTTATCACCAAGAAGTGTGCATCAAAAACACCCTTTATCTGAACTCTATCTCTTACAAAGATGAAAAGCTACTTTATTCAGTATACATTGCTGGCATTTAGGAATTAAATGCATGCTGATTTCACAGCCACACCCACTTAACAAAGGATCTCAGAAGCTTGTCATAAGTTAGCCTCCAAGAATATATCTGTCCTGTCTTTACTAGCCCTGATGATAAATAGCTAACACATAGCACTACAGGACTGAGTTGATGTTCATTATTTGAGACCTGTGCCTGCTGCCTACATCTACTGGTTCAGGGAAATTACTTTATATCCTCTCTACTGGGTCTAGAAGAACAAGGAAGTCTATAAAAACAGACCACTCTATCTTGTAAATCTTCAAATGAATGCCATTGTAAACAGTGCAGTCATCTAATAATGGAATATGAGTGAACAGGGACATACGGCAAAGTCCAGAGAGAAATCAGTCTTGAGAGCAGGACCACTTAACCGTGTAGACAAATTCTCAGGAAATTCACAGTCTTTTGCTAATGTGACAAATATGTGGATAGAACATATCACATACACGTCAAAACATGGAACACATACCAACATGAAACTCTGGCTGTGTGCTTGCTCCGGCACGAATCAAGGCCATGTTCTGGTCCACAGCAGCAGAGAGCGGCCCCACCCAGAAAGGATAGCTGTACCCTCCGTGCTCCTGGGAAGTGGGGGCTCCCGGAGCAGAAGATGAGTGGTAGGGAGGTGTGGAGAGTTTCAGGAGTGAGCCTGGGGGATGCAGGGCAGGAGGGTGAACAGAGAGGTGCAAAAAGGCTTTGTACATGGTGCAGTCGCGATAGCAAGAATTACAGCGCGTTCTGTGGGCAGCCTTGGGGTCCTGTGTTGGGTTCGGCAGTCGTGGGGTTCCCCCATCTCAGGCACTGCCTCTGACTGAGAGCAGCCAGGGGTGCCCGGAGACCTTCTGAGAACTCTTCAGTCTGCCTGGGCTGGAGGGAGGCATTGCCAGGGCATGTCACCCCAGCGGTGGGCTCGGCAGTGAGGCGGGGGTGTCTATTTCTTGTTGTGCTTACATACGATGTGGAGACAGAACAACTGCCCCCAAGGCCACAGGAAGCCATTGTGACCTCCAAGCAGGAGTAGCAGTGTCGTGACAGCCAACTAACGGCTTCCAAAGCACACGTCCCACAGGAGAACGAAACAGAGTGTGTGGGGTATTGCTGCGTTTTTACGGCAGCCAGTCTCAAACCAGATCTCACACAGAAGCCCAAATACATGAAGAAATAGCAGAGCTGTTCTGGTCAAAGACTGGGAGACTGAGAACACCACACTCTCAGGGTGGATGGCTCCTGTCCCCTACGTCTTCTCAAACCACATTTCAAAGGTTTGAAGAGGCCTCAGAACTCTGAATCAATGTGAAAAAAACCGTCGTTGGAACTGAGTCTAAACGCACACCTCAGGATGCACGGGGACCTACTATGCAAGCGGTATTTCAAATAAGTGGGAAGCACACGGAGAAGAAAGAGATGAGGAGAGGGGGTTAGGGGAAAATCCAGAAGGAGCTACATCAAAAGCTGCTTTGGATTTTTGGAGGTTTATGTGTTTTCCTGGTTGATCGCTGGTGTTCTAATTTTTTACCTTTTTCCGCTTCCCATCTCACAAGCTGTGGCTTTGCTTCCGCACAGAGCAGAGAAGGCAGACAGAGGACAAGCCGAGTGGAGAGCGAGTCAGACGCAGGCCAGGCTGAGCTCCTCGGTGACTCTGAGGAAGTGAGCAAGGTGGGGTTCCAGGTGGGAGAGCAAGGGGCAGCTAAGACGGAGCTCGCGTCTACTCATCTAGGCTCGCAAAGCCTTCAACACCCAGGCCACCAAGGGCGCTGGTCTCCATGGAAACCAGATGAAATGGGGTCCAGCGTATGCGGTCTGCAAATTCATCGGCTGTGAGAAGCCCTGTGCTGCATCTAGGTGTTGCTTTTTGTCCATTCTTTGCTCTCGTAAGCGCTTTTTCTTTGGGTGACTAATATGTTTTCAATATTTAACAAGTTGCAGGATTTTTTTGCACAATCTGCAAACAGCCAAGGGGACAAAAAAGCTAAAGCAAGGCCTAGTTCTCTGTCCTCCAGACACCGTGTTGCAGAGTAAGTGGAGGTGGTCAGAAACAGCCAAGCTGATGTGGGGTACACAGGCGGGAAGTCAGTTTGGGATTGCTGACCCGGAAGTCACAAGCCCCCGTGTGTGTGTAGTTCTCTCCTCCTACTTGTCAGTCAAGATGCTCCTTTTCCCAAATGAGGACATGAGGGAAACACCCTGAAAATATGGAGATTGGGCTCCATGTGGAACCTGCGGGGGTGCTGTGTAATTCTCGGGTGGCTTCCTGCCTGGAGAGAAAGGGCCCTACCCCATAAGGGAGACCAACAACTGGGAGGTACTCTCCCTCTGGCCCACCGGAGACCTGGGCACAGGGGCCACCACCAAGAGTTCTTTCTGTCTCCCCTTCCCCACCCGTTCCCCTCGGGGCAAATCTTCTGGTCCACTGCCCAGGCACGGTGGGTATTTCTCTGTGTGGGGAAACCCAGACTCACATGTGTGTGAGCACTCACTTTCTTAGCCTTTCTGTACACCTTGTTTGTGTCAGCACATAGCATGTTTGTGCATGACAAGAGCCTGGCGTGTAAAAAAAAAATTAATACTTCCTCACTCACATCACCGCTGCTGCTTTTTCAAGGGCTGGTGACTGTAACTGTCCGTTGGTGCTTTAGTTGTGCTGGCTGTCAAAATGCCCCGGAATGCATTCTCAGAGACGTCTCCCAGCAGTCTGTTTGCTGGAGCCCTCCCAGGACAGCTTTTGGCAGCTAGGGAAGCAGCTCAGTGTACCCAGGTCTCCGGAAGTACTTGTGGTGTGGTTTTGTTGGGAACACTGTGGTCTGGGAAGCTCTTTTTCCTGCCAGAAAGCTGTACCCTGAGAGTCACTACTGGACTTGAGAGAGGGGTTATCTGGCTAGGGGAGACCCAGTCACAGCACAGGTAGTCAAGCAAGCCCTCAGGACTTGGCAGAACACAAGAGAGGCATTAAAGCTTTTGCTAGGAGTCTATTGGTGAACTCTGCACTTAGAGGCTAGTTATGGGTACTTGCCTAGAGTAAAATGTTTCTAAGTGTAATCCTTGGGGATTGAAAGAGACGAGTGGGCGTCAGATTGTAGATTGCCTTGGAACTCACAAAGGGATCCCCGGAACTTGGAGGAGAAATTGTAGCTGGGCCAGCACCTCTCTTCTTGCACATCCTGGCTAAATGTCATCACCACTTCCTTGGGGGCCGGATCTGGAGGCTGATTTGAGAACACACTGTCTTCCGAGCGTGCATGTTACAGGAGCGTTCCAGGGGCTCCTGGCAAAGTTTTTTCGTTTTGTAAAACTTGGGGGATCTCAGCAGGTTTTGTAAGATCATACAGCAATGCCTACTATTTTTAAGTGTGAATTTTATAAAGATAATTTACAGTATTTGTTTCTCTTTAACAACAAGACTTCCAAGTACATTTGCGTTAGGACCCAGTTCAGGATGGGGAGAAGGGAAGCATTTGCCATAAGTGTAAAATCTAAGGGGGCATAAGAAAACCCAATACTCAACATAAAAAATATTTTAACATAATTTTTTAAAAATCAAAATTAAGGCAAAACTTCATTGAGAGACAAAAGCATCATAATTTTAAATAAGAACAGGCTGTTTGTTCTTCAGCCTCATATTGTGCAACTGGGGCGGTCATTCCCAGTGAGCAGTGTCCCCTGCCAGCCAGGCCATTGGGGTTGATGATGGTGTACAAACAGATTAGGCAATGCAGAATTTTATGTACAATCATGCTCTTTCACTGGAGAGCTTCCATTGCCGTTTTCTGCTTGATTCAAAGTACAGGAGGGCATTTTAATAAGGATATCTGGAGCATGCATTTTCTTTCCCTCTTGTCTCAAGCTCAAACATGGCTTGGTAGCGAGTTGCGTGTAATTAGTGATGTTGTCCTGAAGCTTACGGAAGTGAGCTAACTTGCCCAAGGCAGCCAGCAACATCCCGGCCCAGAATGCCTTGCTCAGCACGCCACGTCACTCACACTGCAGTGTACTGGGTAGGGGCAGCTCTCTGCACACTGCATCTGAGGTTCTGGCTCACGAGTGGGAAAGATCATGTAAGCAGCTTGTCTCAAATGTGCTGAGCTTCCCTCCCCGTGGGTCTGTTGGGCTACAGGTGGGTGCTGCACCTGTCAGTTTTGGAAGCAGCTGGTGCCTCCTTCTCCAACCCAAGTTCTTTTGCCTTGATGCACTGTAAAAATGAAAGGTGTTTCTAAGTGCATGTAAGTTTGTCATCACATGCAGAAATGTTAGGATGAGCAGACCACTCTCAGACCCAAGCTCTCTCCTGTTGGGGAATTCTAATTCTCCAACCCTCCCTCGGTACTGCCCTGCCCTGGCAAAGTCAGAAACATGTCGTTCTAATCGGATACCTTGAACCCAGTGCAATCGTTCCATCACCTCTTGCGTGAACCATGTGCAAGGTTGCCACTCCATTGAAGATGGCGCTTCTTTGACAGGCTGCACCTTGTCTTATCTCTTCTTCCTTCTCCCCCTTCGACTCTAGAGCTTCCTGCGTGCGCTGCTCAAGTCCAATGCTTAATAAATGTTCATCAAAGTGAGAATTAGAAGAAGAAAATGTTTCACTCTGTCATCCTAGGGAGATATGTAGGGAACTTGTAAATGCATACAGATTTGCTTTGAATTCTTTTTAAAAATTAATTTGCACTTTACTTGAAAGGCAGAGCAAGAGATGGGGAAGAGAGAGAGGGAGAGAGATCCATCTTCCATTCACTGATTGCTTCCACAAATGGCTGCAAAAGCCGGGTTTGGAACAGGACGAAGCCAGCAGCCAGGAATGCTATGCATACAGGTGGAAAGGACGAGCCATCACCTGCTGTCTTCCGGGATGTGCGTTATAAGGAAGCTGGATCAGAGGGGAATACTTGGGACCCCACCCACGTGCTCTGATAAGGGGTGTGCGTGTCCAAAGGGGAGTCTTACGGCTGAGCCAAGTGTTGCTCCTGGCAGGATTCTTAAGCCAAGCATTTGTGTCATCCTCTTTGCATTAGCTACTTCAAAAGTAATGTTTTTACTACAATACTTTGTAACATAAACGGCAGGAAAAACAATAGAGCAATGTGAAGACGAAGCTGACTCAGCTGTTAAATCTGTTCAAATGGCAGCTCCCTTCCATTCAGGTGTACAACTGAGCGATGCCTCACAGGCTCTGCTTGAACAGATCATTCCTTACCCGTAATTAAAGCACCATTCGCAGTTACTTTAGCAAACTGTTGCATGCTTTCTGCTCCGGTCTCCAGGAGGCTGCCTGCCGTGTCTGGTAAAGGTAGACTGGCTTGAGAATTAACTCACTACAAGGAAATGAGCAGATTGTAATGCTAGCTCTGCTTAGTGGGCCTTTCGGGGTCTTCTTTTGTTTTCAAATCAAGACTTTGGCTCCTGCAGGCCTCAGTGGGAGTTGAGTTGCTTAGTAACCCTGCACTCACTAAGGGCTGCTGCTAACAGGCACTGCATTGGGAGGAACCGGGTAGAGCAGGCGGCTGGCAGCACTGCCACAGAGCTCCAAGAGAGCACACCGGAGCTCCAGAGCCCCCAGTTTTCTGTCCTGTTTGTTTTCACGCATATCATTTGTTTGCAGAAATTAAAAAAGCCCTCAAGGGATGGAGGCCAAACTGTTGGTAAGAAACTTCTGATGCGTGTTCGCTAGCTGACAGTGTGTGTGGTAAGCAGCCCAGTGATTTATCCTGTTGTCCGATGTCTGTGTGGTTCCCCAGTTGTGTGTTCCTCCCTGGGGATGGAACTCATCTGTCTTCCTGCCTGCAGTGTGCTGTGAGCCTCTGAAAGTCCATGCAGATAGAGGGCAAACACTCTCATGTTTCTTTTTCCCTGTTTTTTTTTTTTTTTTCTTGCGGGGTGGGGAGGCGAGGCTAATTCTTGCTCAGATAATAATTTTTAAAAATAGCGAACGTTGATCATTCCAGACAAAAAGTCTAAGAGTGTGGAGGCAAGCATTACTGCAGGCTACCTGTGAGTGAAGCACTATATTTTATGTAGATTGTCTTATTTGATGTTTACAACAACCCATTGAAGGGGTGTGTGTGTGTGTGTCTGTGTGCGTGTGTGTGTGAGTTGTGTTGGGAGATGTCCTATTATTATCTCAATTTTACAGATTAGTGCCTGCAGTTTAGAGAGGCAGTGTAACCCCCAAGGTCACACAGCTAGCGATTTGCAGGGCTGGGATGGCAGCCAGGAAATCTTAATCACTATGCTACACTGTATCGCTGAAATTGCTTTAAATGACTTAGCGCGGTGAAGGGTAAGCTGTCTGCAGCACACATTGTGAATTGTGAATGCAGGTCCTATAAGGCCCTGGCATTAAAATCACAAGAACTCAATAGGTCTCGGGACAGAGGATCCCACGCCATCGGCGTGCGCCTCTCCGGGAGAGCCTGCTTCAGCCAGAAGGCTGAGCACTTCCCCTCTGTGCAGTGGCACAAGCTATACCTCCTGGCAGAATTCTGGGCCATTAGAATTGTCCCTGCATCATTAATAAAGCAGACAACCCGTGTTTATTGGTCCCTCTGGGGGAGAAAAGAAGAAAGGAGGGGAAAGGTCACGGGATGGTGTGAAAGAGACCTCGGGGAGAGGGACCAATCAAGCCTCCCTTGGCACTGCTGGGAATGAGCTCGCTCCTCTTTTGTTCCTGCTCTAAGTTACTGGGCTTCCTTTGCTCCTCTCTCCCTGTCTCTTTTCACCTCCCTGGGGCAAAATGATAGCCACAACAGCCAATTAGGGAGACACTGAAGGAGGGGAAGGTGCTGGCAGCGCCTTCCTCGTCCACAGAGGAGCATGGCTGTGGATGGCAGGTGGTTTTAATTGCTCTCACTCCCTGCTTTCATGTCCTTCCCCCACCATCACTGCCTTCTCCATCAATCCTACAGCCGGTGAGTTACCAGGGAACCAGAAAAGCACTAATAAACTCCCACCCAGGTAGCTTGAATTAATGTGCAGGCAGAACCCAATTCTGGGGGTAGCTGGCTCTGTGTTTAGGTGAGCTGTGCACCTGGGACCACCTGCATCCAGGTCACCTGGGTAGTGGTTAACAAGGCAGATTCCCGAGCAACCCTAGGAATCCCTGCCTCGGAATCCCGCGGGTGAGGCTGGGAAAAGGGCATTTGGAAATGAGCTCTCCTGGTAACTCCGGAACGCACCACAGTTTGAAAACCTCTATCTTGCAACTTACAAAGTGTTTTTGCACACAACACGGGAGCAGATTCGCCTTCCCGAGAGGTTTAATTTCTCTTGGGCTTTTCTGCGCTGTTGCTGTTACTTTCTTCTTCAACCAGTCTAGCCTGAGCTCCTACAACCAGCAAAGTATCCGAGCCAAAAAAGGGAGAGAATTTGCTTCAAACTCTGCCTATTTCTCTCTTCCTGGCAAGGTGCAATGCAAGAGGTGGACACAGGATACAGGTGTTTCAGGGCTCCCGCCTGGGGAAACTCGGGGACCAGCGTTGAGAAGTGCTGGGGTCCAGGCTAGGAGGGCCCCCACAGTGAGGGGAGGCAGGGTCCTGAACCATAGCCCATGGGCAGTGGGGAGTCCTGGAGGGAGAAGGGCTTGCTAGGTCTGGCCTGGGTGAAAAAGGGGGAACACCAGAAAAGGGAGGCGCTCTGGCTCTGTGAGAAACTAAAGCCGCTGATATTTACGGCCAATTTTTTAACCCCAGAGATACTAAGAAAAAAAAAAAAAAAACACCCAAATCTTAAATAGCAGATAAGATCCAGCTGCTCTGGCCCACGTGCAGAATCCTTAATACTGTCTTCTGGATGTATCCTTGGGTGTTTACTCAAGGCCTGCTTTAACTGGTTCTAAATAGAAGTCTGAATAGGATCTGGCAAAAGGCCTGACAGGCACAGGAGTCCCAGGGGTCAGAGACAATGCATCCTGTTTGCTCCTTCCCCACCGGCACCTCCCCCACCCCCTCTGGTATAGGGCTACTTTGATATCACCAGGCCGCACACAGCACACATGAATTCACAGGGTGTTCATCTACTCCCACTCCTATCCTACCCCTGAAAAAGCCAACCAAATGTTGTGGTTTGGATTTATTTCTCTCGTTACCTATATCAAGCATGATCCAAATGCTTTGTTCTCCTTTCAGCTCTCATCAAGAGCCTGTTTCATGGTCAATGTCACTGTAAAGCTACAGTGCGGGTGGGACATGGGCCATGACTTTGCAGGTTGAGACTGGGATGCACAGGTGCAGAGCTTGAGGCTTCGTTTTCTGGGGACAGTTGCTTGCCTGCTTTTTTAGAAAGCTCCTAGCAGGTGAAGAGTGACCCAGTTACTGTGGCCTTGTAAGAGCTTGATGTTCTCATGGTTTACTGGGTCTTTGTTGACCATGAGATTGTATGTTGTTTGAGAAATGTAATTCTTTATTAAAATATTAGCCTCTGGAGCAGCCACTTAGCCCCGTGGTTAAGACACTTGGTTCCTACACCGTAATCTTTGGGTTTCATACCCACCTGCAGGTCCTAACTCCAGTTTCCTACTAATGCAACCATGGAGGCCATGGAGATGGCCTATGTAGGAGACCTGGCTTGAGTTCCAGGCTCCTGGCTTTGGTCTCAGCCCAGCCCTTGCTAATGCAGGCATTTGGAGAGTGAAATCAGCAGATGAGGTCTCTGTCTCTTCATCTGACTCTCTGCCACTAAAATAAGTAAATGAAAATTGGAAGACTATCAGCCTCTAATTCTACTATATGAGGCCAGTCCTTGTTAAAAGGATGACATTGAACTATATGTGGCAACACTGAAGTAGATGGAGGATTCACCCAGAAGTCCAGAGTTAAGGAAAATAGTTGTGTCCTGAGACCCAAAATACATCACTATTCAAGTGAGGGACACACAAAACCACATCCTGTCTCCTGGGTGAGCAAGGTGAGACTCTCACCTGGCTGAGACTGGCCACAGATCTCGGGGAGCAGTGAATTAGCTCCTCTGGTGACGGTGGAGCAGGAACCTGGCAGAACGCCTGGAACAGGTGGTGGCTGTGCCCAGTCGGAGTTGCCCATGGGAAGTGTGTCTGTTCAGACTCCCCCACATTTTAGCTCGCAGAGAAGGATGCTCTCAGTTATCACAACCTGCTGCTCCTCAGCATTGGAGTCATGCAGGTAGCTCCTCCTTGCTCCAGTTTCAATCCTAGACAACTCACTGCTTTTGGGTTACAATTTGGCTTTCAGTGTAATTCGCCCAGGGAGGGAAATAGAAGGGCTAAATTCTCACTGGAAATTCACAGTGGTTTTGCTTCATTGGAGTCTGGAGCCTCCTGCAGCCTGGTGGGTTTTTATGAATTAGCCTCCATGGATGGGCAGGCTCTGAGAAGACAGGGTGTCCATGTGGCAAGAAGAGAAGGCATTCAAGTGGTGCTGTGTATGCCACTGGAAGTTTTCCAGGGCGACACCTTGACTGCCGCTCACAGCTTTCTGGTGACCTCTGGGCTTGGACCTCTGTCTTGTGGGCTGCCCATGTAACCGGTCAGTAGGTCCTGGGAGCCCTCTGCTGCTGCTCCTTATACGTTGCTTCCAGGATTTGTGCCCCCACTTCCCTCTCTAGACTGGCCATTCCCCAACAAGAGTGGGAAGCAGCTGCATGGGAATTACTGTCAGCAGCCACGAGGGGCGCACTCCCTCGGATGTCCCCATCTGCCTCCAGGCAGAATTGCTCTCGGGAAAGCTTCGTCTGTTGTGATCAGCAGAGGAAGCCGCGAGAACGTGCAGCTTCCTAGACAAACGGGCTCCCAGACCAGCGGACTCCAGGAGTTCCACAGCAGGACTTAGAGGAGTGCCCAGGATACACAAGGGGGGAGCAGGGGCATCCTCTGCACGGGTAGCACCACGCGTCTTCACACCTGGTGCACGCCGGCATTGCACTCACACGGGTCTCGTGCAGCTCTGCTTGTCCACGGTGCTCCTTCTCTGAGCTCAGTGTTGCAAGGGCAGCCTCCCTGGAACATCCTCTGAAAAGCAAGCTCAAGGAGAAAACTGTCCCAGGTTCTCTGCCCCTGTTCCCGGGGACCCCACTTGCCTAAATCTCACACCGTCGCTTACCTTGCCCGTCTGTGACAATGAAACACAGGGAGGCCAGGACCCAACCCCGCACTGGTGCATCCCAACACCCTGGGGTGGTGCCCAGGGATCTGCTTGTGTGCTCCCTGGCAGTTCTGATTGGCAGCTGTGTCTCAGCTTCACCACCTACATAAGAAACACTCCGCTTGCCTACAACTAGAAACACTCTTGGGCAAAGCTCAATGTTAGACTGCTCCCATCCTGATCTTTTTTGTGGAGCCGAGTTATGGACACAAGATGTGTTTGTTTGCCTGTTTTTAAGGTTTACTTTATATATTTGAAAGGCAGAGTTACAGAGAGGGAGAGGCAGGAGAGAAATCTTCCACCGTCTTGTTCACTCCCCAAAAAGCTACAACAGTCAGGGCTGGACCAGGCCAAAGCCAAGGGCCAGGAACTACATTCAGGTCTCCCACATAGGTGCAGGATTCCAAGTTCTTGGCCATTCTTCTGCTGCCTTCCAAGGCGCATTAGCAGAGTCCTGGATTGGAAGCAAAGCAACTGGGACTCGAACCAGTGCTATCATATATGATCTGGCATCACAGGCAGTGGTTTAACCTGCTGTGCCACAATGCTGGCCTGGGCCAGGGTTTTTGAAGCACTGCTCAGTGAGTCTAGTGTGTGGTCACAGTGAGGACCAACGGCTCTGCACTGCGCTTCTCCAGCATGGCCCGAGGCCAGCAGCAGCAGCAGCCTGCCTTGTTGGAGACTGGTGGCTCTGATGCCTTAGGCGGCTTCCCAGAGCCTCTACCTGGTTTCTGCTGGCCCCTTGCTGTCCGATCCCACCACCCTCTGCAAGCCCCATCTCCCTTTTCTCGAAGGCACTGAGCGGCTCTGCACTGCGTGTGGCAGTCAGCCTGGCACCTGGGGCCTTCCACAGTTCTTCCCCATCCTGCACTTCGGCTTCCTCAGTAGCATGGGAGAACCCAGACTGCTCGCTGATCCCAAGACGCTGGCTTTTTTCCATTTCACTCGTGCTGCACATTTGATAGAATTCCTGAAGCCCAGGGGCCAGTGTCCTTAGCCCAGGAAGGACCCAGAGTTGCAAGGCCTCATGCTGTACAGCCACCAGGGGTGTTGCACATCTCTTTAATTCTCCTCTGCTTAACCTTAGCATGGGTTCTCCATTCTACCTGGGTAACAACTCACCTAAACCTGTTTCTTTAAGCACTGAAGCCCAGTGTTCTTTACACACTAAACCACGCATGGAAGGAGGCATGAGGGGGCACTGGGGGGGTGGATCCCGTTTTCTTTCTTTTCTTTCTTTCTTTTTTTTTTTTAACAGGCAGAGTGGACAGTGAGAGAGAGAGAGACCGAGAGAAAGGTCTTCCTTTGCCGTTGGTTCACCCTCCAATGGCTGCTGCAGCCGGCACACTGCGCTGATCTGAAGGCAGCAGCCAGGTGCTTCTCCTGGTCTCCCATGGGGTGCAGGGCCCAAGCACTTGGGCCATCCTCCACTGCACTCCCGGGCCACAGCAGAGAGCTGGCCTGGAAGAGGGGCAACCGGGACAGAATCCGGCGCCCCGACTGGGTCTAGAACCCGGTGTGCCGGCGCCGCAAGGTGAAGGATTAGCCTATTGAGCCGCGGCACCGGCCCCGTTTTATTTCTTGTTGTGGGTGCTGCTGACACACACCCTTTGGTGAGGATTGATTGAACCAAAGAGCGATCGTTGTGGGTTTGTCTACCTGTGTGTTTCTCTTCAGCAAAAAAGCTGCAGAAGGTGTTTTTAAGCAGTTTCTCCCTAGCTTTGCAAGTTCCAGGCCGTCTGGAATTTACCCAGTATTGGTGATGAGAGAGGGACAGGCCTGGTTGCTTTCCTAGTTTCTCTCGTTTTTGCCTTAATAATTTTGTGCAGTAAGAATTGTCGTGAGGGCTTTTTACCCACGAAGAAACTGAGGCACAGAAGAATGAAGCACCTGGCCAAGATCACACAGGTGGCAGGTGTCCAGGGAGGGACTAACACCCAGCTGTTGTGTCACCAAGTGCAGTTGTCTTACTGGTCCGCGGTGGCTCCTCAAGAGGTCTTGCACTGGCATGTGTGAGTTAAACAATAGCGCTAACTTTGGTTTGCATTATATTCCAGCAAAAAGGAGGCATGGGGTTGCCTTCTGAGTTTTTATACAAAGCATCTGGGTTTCATGGTTCAGCAGTGTAAGGTAGGCTCAAAGTGTTGAGCAAGTGATGGGTTGGTATAGAAGTGTTCTGAAGCCTTGGCCCCGTCGATGTGCTGTGTACCCATGAAGATCAGTCCCAGGTGAGCGAGACCTAAGCCAGGATGAGGTCCTGCCCTGTGCACACACCTTCCACAAAGAGAGCACAGAATGTTCTCCAGGAGGAATCTCAGGTTTATGAGAGGGCATTTTGACCGTAACATAGGATTTGTTCCGAACCCACAGTGGTTCTCTGCTGCTTCCTACGGGCCTCCTGCTCATTGTGTAGTCTGTTCAGTCCTTGTTCTTAAAAAAGTCGCACAATTGGCATTGAACAGAGAGACAAAAGTTGCCTTGCCCTAAGGGAAATGGGGCAAGAGCCCCCTACGTGTTAGTGCAAGGCAGAAAGCAAAAGGAGGAAAGAGAAATGGTGTAGGTGGTAGTGAGTGACATCCGGCACAAGGCTCCTGTCCCCCATGCGTATTAACCAATTTTCAGCACTAGGTGCTGTTGTTACGTGTATCTTTGAAATGCGATAAATGTTGACCATGAAGTCAAGTATGGTGTTTCAGGCTAGGTAGTGGACCAGGATTCAGGCCCAAAGACTCTTCTCTGGGTTGGCAGGGGACTTGGGGGAAATTGAGATCAGTCCCCAGCTGTAGTGACTGCACATTTGCGGTACACGGGAAGTCCTGCCTGGACCCCACATGCAGCTGCTGGTTTTCCGAGCTCCTCCAGGCACCAATGACAAGTTCGAATAAACAAAGTGAGAGCAATGAAAGAAGCCTGGACCCACCACGTGGCCACTGCAGCAACAGGGGTTCTCCCTTTCCTCTAAGGATCCCTGAATTTGATTGAACTCTGTGCCTTCGCAGGGAAGCTTCTTAGTTAGCCAGCAACGTGCAGCAGACAACTCAGAGGTCTATAAACGTGACTTAGAATGTTCTAGTTGATGCATGTTTTAAAAAGTAAAAAGAATCAGGTCACATTAATTTTAACTAAAGATTTTATTTGCTCTAACATCTAAAATAGTATCTGTTGACATAATCAATACAGAAATCTATTAGTGAGATGTATTATAGGTTTTTTTCATATTACATATTTAAAATGCAGTATTTGTTTCTATACTTATGGTGTACCTGGCCAGCCACCTCTCCAGTGCTCAGTAGCCACAGGTGACGAGTGGACACTGCAACTCTAAATCAGTCCACATTCCCCTAACAACAATCAACAGTTTAGGGCCCAAGATGGCCCAGGTAGGCTAGAGGAAGCACCTTGCCTATTGTCCTGATATCTCTTGTTCTCTCGTCTGTTGGACAAGCAATAGAAAGACGAATGGCCTGACTAGCCTGCCTGCCTTTTTGGAACTTTGAGTGGAATCAACCTTTCTGGGAAGCTGATGTTAAAATCAGCAGAGAGGAGAAAGAGAAAGCACTCAGGGTGTTGGCAACATTGCTGGGCTGCTGAGTTTTCCCTGACGCTGGACTTTGCGTTGAGTGAGACAACAAATGTCCTAATTACTCAATTTGGCATGTGTTACTTTGCAGCCAAAAGAGTCGCGGCTATAAACAATGTGTGAGCTGATACGTGGTCATTCTCCCTGACTGGTATTCCCCACGAGGTTACAGAGTAGAAGAAGAACTGACCGGCATGGAATCAGAGAAAGCAATGAAGCATACGGATTGCTTTATCTGACTTGAATTCACTGCATTACATGCAATTTTTTAAATGCACCGCAACACAATAGCCGTAGGTCTAAGAATCAAAGCCTGTGTGCTCGCTGTTGCAAGGTCAGGTACCCGAAGTGAGAGTTAGGCAGAATCCAGGGAATAAGCCAGCCCTATGCCAGGTGTATAAGAACAGGCAGCTTTGTGAAATCTACAGGAGCCCCAGAGCTAAGGAGACTGAGGAAGCAAAGCCGCCCTTCTCAAACAGATACCTTTCGAAGTGGGGCTCTATTTTAAGTTTGCCACTCAATGCTACCTAGAATGTAGGTTTCAATTAGAATCAGTGTGCATGTTGGGATGGGAGCGACCTACATATTTTGACACCTTCAAAGGCCTTCACTCCCAGCTCTGGATGCCGGTGGGTTTTAATGGCAACATGTTCCCCTCTTGTCAGCTTTACCGCTGGAGAGCTGGGGGCCTTGGCTGCCCTCTGTGTGCCCGGGACCCTCTGTGGGCACTGACAGAGAACACCAATTAGCACGCTGAGCTGCACGCGGGAGCGGACACTGCCACCGGTGAAAAACTCTGCAGTCTTTACTGCCCTCATCAGAAATCTGCGCGGGACTCGGCCTCTTCCTCACCATGTCATTATCCCCAGTCTACAGTTAAAGAATTCGTGTTTTCTCTTACTATGAGGCTGACAATAAAGGTAGCATGTAAAAGACAGTGCCCACTTTCTACTCGTTTTTAAGCTACTTTCAATGCTTCCAAAAATTGCCTGCGGTCACGTAAGGCCCCTAAAGATAGACATTTGAAGATCCTGCAGAAGGCTTTTTAGAGTGTTTTCAACAGCGAAATTACCTGGGGCTCCATGAAATTGAAAACCAGCAGCCTGGAGCTTCCTGAATAATGTATGGTTGCCTGTTTGACTCTTAGAGACACACAAAGGCAACAAATTCAACTACCACTGAAATTGCAACTTTATTTCTTTTCATGCAATTCAGAACTTCAGTCACACATTTTTAATTGCTGAATTTATTATGTGCTGGACCGTATAGCGTGCATGTCAGATTCTTTTTAAAAAAGATTTATTTTGTTTATTTGAAAGGCAGAGTTACAGAGAGAAAGAGAGGTTTGCATCCATTGGTTCACTCCTCAAATGGCCACAAGGGCCAAGGCAGGGCCAGGCCAAAGCTGGGACTTCTCCCAGTCTCCCACATGGGTGCAAGATCCCAAGCAATTGGGCCATCTTCCGCTGCTTTCCCAGACCAATAACAGGGAGCTGGATCGGAAGTGGAGCGGCCGGGTCTCCAGCTGGTGCCCTGGTGGCCATATGGGATGCCAGTGCCGCAGGCAACAGCTTAACCTGCTGTGCCACGGTGCTGACCCCGTGCATGTCAGGTTCCATCCTGCATAGAGACAGAGTTCTAGCCAGGGAGGTGTTCACAGTCTGAGGGCGGGGATGGATGGGGAGGGAGCAGCTGACTAAATCCCAGGTGGGTCAGGGCTCCTCTGGGCTCCTCTGGGCACTGCGGACCCCGAGGAAGGTGTGAGTGTTGTCTTACAGGTTTTTCATTTTTCTCAAAAGCAGGGATCTGCACACTCCACACACTTTCCGAGTCTCTCAGCGGTTCACCTGCTTTCTGGCTGCATGGTGAATTCCATAACTTAACATTCGCTGGGAGAAGATGGGAAAGTTTTCCTTGGAAGTAAGTAGCCACCCTTAAGTTCGCAAAAGTCAATATTGAGTCATCAAGGCACTCACATGGTAGCATGTCCTAGCCACAGGGAAGCTCTGACTTCAGAGTTAGACCACGTGGGCTTCTCTTCTCTGTATTATTTTTCTGTTTTATCTCCGATGATGTTAGTATTTATTTTTGTATATTTTTCAAATTATGCACGTAGGCATCTGTTATTCATTTTAATATTTTAATTGTTTATTTCTCTGACTTTTTCCTTTTACTTTAAAATATTGCAAATAATGTAGGAAAGTATAAAGAAAAGTTCAAGGGGCATGTCTAGGTTTCACAATTTTTAACATTTTGCCATATTCATTTCATATGTAAATATATAGATGTACACATATATACCATTTTTCTTGGAACAAGGGATGAATCTATAAATATTACGTAACAGGAACATCATGACAAAGGTCATAAAGTGAGGAAATAAGGAAATTTTATTACAGTGAAGACAACATGTGCATGTATATAACCATATACATATATACAACCAACACTATGGCATCCACACATCTTTATTTTATATATATATATATACACATACATATATGTGTGTATATATATATATACTTCCACATATGAAAAAAAGAAGAATCTTTTTTTTCCACAATGATACCTCATTGTGGTTTTTATTTGTATTTTCCTGACAATTGGTATCCCTGAATATTTTTTATGTTTATTGTCTATTTGTATTTCTTCTTCTGAAAAATACCTGTAAACATCCTTTGCCCATTTCTTAACTGGATTGTTTGTTTTGTTGCTGAATGTCTTGTGCTCCTTATATATTCTGGATATTAATCTTTTATCAAATGCACAGTTTGCAATTATTTCTCTCCCTCGTTGGTTGTCTGTTCACTGTGTTGATTGTTTCGTTTGCCATGTGGAAGCTACTTGTTAGCGATAGTTCATTTGTCTAATTTTGCTTTTCTGTCTGTGTTTTGGGATCTTATCTAAAATTTCATTTCAATGTCTTGGAGTGTTTACCTTATGTTTTTTCTGGTAGTTTCACAGTTTCAGGTCTTGTTTAGCTCCTGGATTTGTTTTGAGATGATTTTTGTGTAGATAAGATGTAAAGTAGTGGTTTTTGTTTCAAAATTCCGCTTGTGGAAATTAATTTTCCAAACACCATTTACTGAAGAGACTCCCCTATCTCTAGGTAATTCTTGTACCACACTGGTCAAAGATAAATTGGCTGTAGATGTGTGGGTTTATTCTGGTTTGTCTGCCGGTCTACCTGTGTTTTACTGCAGTACCATGCTGTTTTGATTACATTAGCCCCACAGTATGTCCTGAAACCTGGGATTTTGATGCCTTATCTTCATTTATATTGTTTAAGATTAAATTCACTCACATTTGTGTTTCCACTTGAATTTTAGGATACTTTTTCTAATTTTATGAAGAATCTCATTGGTATTTTGACAGGTGTTGTATTGAATCTATAAGTTGCTCTGGGTAGTATGGACATTTCAATACTGTTAGTTCTTCTAATCTATGAACACGAGAGGTCTTTCCATTTGGATGGACCATGTCCATTTCACCAGTCATCAGGGAAATGTCAATAAAACCGCAGTGAGGCATCATCTCACTCCAGTTAGAATGGCTGTTATCCCAAAGTCAAAAAATAGCAAATGCTGGTGAGGATGTGGGGAAAAAAGAACCCAAATACATTTTTGGTGGGAATGCAAATTATCACAACCGTTATGGAATATAGTAGGGAGATGCTTTAAAAAACTAAAAATAGATTTACCAGTACCCTAGCTGTTCTACTTATGGGAATTTAACCAAACGAAATGATATATATTTGTCTTCTCCCATGTTTTGTAATTTTCATTGTAGAATGATTTTATATACTTGGTTAAATTTATCCCAAGGTATTTAATGTCTTTTGTAGCTATTGTAAATAAGATTGAACTTATAAATTCTTCCTCAGAAGAAAAGTTATCCTTCAGCAAGACCTTGGTTGGTCTGTACAAATATTACTGATTTCCGTGTGTTGATTGTGTATCTTGCGAACTGCTGAATTCTCTTATCAGTTCCAATAGTCTCTTAGTGCAGTCTTTTGGTTTCCCTACATGTCATGTCATCGGTAAACAGGGATAATTTGACTTCTTCTTTTTTAATTTGTGTATCTCCTGTGATTTTCACTTGCCTAATGGGTCTGGTTAAAATTTCCAGGGTTGTATTAAGTGAGAGTGAACCAGATGGCATATAGTTGTTCATAGTATTTCCTAATGATTCTTTTTATTTCTGTGGAATCAGCTGTAACATCTCCTCTTCATATCTGATTTTGTTGAGTCTATTCTCTTTTTATCTTGATTGGTCTGACAAATGGTGTATCAGGTTTGTTGACCTTGACAAAAACAAAAGCCAGCTTTTCAAGTCATTAATCCTTTGTATTTTAAAATAATTCTGTTTCTTACTTCTTCGTTTTTATTACATTTTCCTCTACTAATTAGGAATTTGGCTTGTTCTAATTTGCCTGTATTCCTGAGATGTATTGTTAGCTTTTGTATTTGATACTTTTATTTTGTGGTGTTTTTTTTTTTTTATGTAAGCACTTATTGGTATAAACTTTTCTCTTAACTCTGCTTTTGCTATATCCCATAAATATTGATGTTATGTTTCAGTTTAATTAGTTTCAAAAAGTTTTTTTTTTAATTTCTCCTTTAATTTCTTCAATGATCATTCAGGAACATGTTGATTAGTCTCCAAGTATTTGTGTATTCTTTTGTTGTTTATTTCCAACTTTATTTCATTGTAAAAAAAAGATACATGATATAATTTCAGCTTTTTTATATTTGTTGGGACTTGCTTTCTGGTCTAATGTATGGTCTATGCTAGAGAGAGTTTCATGTGGTGATGAAAAGAACACTTACTCTGTAGGTTGGGATGAAGTGTTCCGTAAATGTCTATTAGGTCCATCAGTTCACTAACATAGACTGGTTGTGGTTTTCTTGTTGTTGATTCTATTGTCTCGTTGATCTGTCCATTGATGAAGGTAGGGTGTTAACATACCCTAGTATTATTGAATTATGATTACGTCTCTTTCTAGATGTATTAACATTTGTTTTTTATAACTGAGTGCCCCAGCATTGGGTGCATACTCTACAGTCACATTTTCTTGTTGAATTGATCCCTTAATCATTACATGATGACATTTGTCTCTTTTAACAGTTTTTTAATTAAAGTCTATTTTGTCTGGGTTTACATTTGTATGGAGTATCATTTTCCATCCTTTCACTTGCAGTCTTCATGTCTTTTATGGTGTAGTATGTTTCTTGTAGGAAACACATAGCTGGATCTTATTATTTTATTCACTCAATCGGGTGGTATATTTTAGTTGGGTGTTTCTAGTATTTGCATTCAAGGTTATTGGACCTAATGAGTTGGACTTGTCATTTTTATTCTAAAAGTCCTTTTGTTTTAAATATCCTTTGTTCTTTTTCTGGCTGGTTTAATACTTTCATGCTCTTTAGTGACACAAGTATCTTTCCTTCTTCCTGTACGTAGTACATTCTGAAGTATCCTTTTTGAGGCTGGTTGGGTTAGATACATTCTTTTAGTGTTTTGTTGGTTTGTTTGTTTTCTCAAAACATCTTTATTTCACCTTCATTTATGAAAAAGTGTTTGCCTGGGTAGAGTATTCTTTGTGGGCTGTTTCTGTTTTTTCTGTTGGTACTTGGGCTGTGTCTCTCTCTTCTCTCCTGGCCTGTAAGATTTCTGTTGAGGAATATGGTATCAGTCTAATGGGAATTCATTTAAAAGTGACCTGGTGCTTTTCTATTGCAAATTTTAAAATGCCCCCTTTGTGTTTTAATTTTGAAAGCTGTGCGTATTGTGTTGTGGTGAGGTTCTTTTCTGTTCATGTCTATTTGAGGTCTTAAGAGCTTTCTGTATTTAAATATCCGTATCTTTCTACAAATTGGGGGAATTTTTCTGTTATTATTTCAATGTATAGGTTTGCTAACTTGTTTATCATTTCCTCAGGAATTCCCAAATCTCAAAATATTGCTTTCTTTGATGCTATCCGCAGAGATACCAAACGCTATTTTCATTCTTTTAATTTTTTTTTCTTTCCCCCCTCTGATGTAGAAGGGTTTGATGACCCATTACAGACAGAGCAAGAACAGGCCTGGGTCTGGGACAAGCCCTGCAGTATCCTGCAGCAAGTCAAGGTAGAAGTTGAAAACGATGTCCTGGACCTAAGCCCCAGGAGCACTTTTATAATAAATGTTTGGGGAAAGGAAAGCGTACATTGTTTGTATTGAACTTACATGGACTACAGATAGGAGGGGCCGGATAGTGCTAGGTGGGGGAGGCGCCAGGAGGGCAGTCCATGCGACGAGCTGGCTGCTTCTGCGTTGGCTCGAAGTTTCTATGTGCGCAGGAGTTGCTGATACCTGGGCGTCAGCCCCTGGGGATCTGAAGTCAGGATATAAATTATTTTTCTTTCTTTATTTGAGAGACATACAGAGTGAGCTCCCATCTGCTGATTCATTCCCCCAAAGCCCTCAGTGCCTTGGCCTGACACTGAGAGCCCAGTCTGGGTCTTCCAACTACCTGAGCTGCCATCTGCTCCTTCTAGGGTGTGTGCACCAGGAGGAGCCTGGAATGGTGAGTCAGAGCTTGCGGTCAAATCTAGACGCTCTGGTAATGGACATGGATGTCCTAACTGGTGGATTAACCATTAAGCCAAATGCCAGTCCCTAAATTAAGATTTTAACACGCATAAATGTGAAACACCTTTTGTTGGCTTTACCCTGTAACAGATTCAGCTGATTAACTTTCCTATTTCTTCCTCCTTCTACCCTCCAGCCCTTTTAAATTAAATTTAGGACATCTCAAAGTTTTCATTTTACCCAAATTTATTATGAGGATTAAGTCAATCTATAAATCTATTAATTGTACTTTTCATACAGTGTTAGTAGCATTACAGTATTATGTCTCAATACGATGGGACTATATGTTACTTGGTGATTAAGTTTGAAAATCAGGAAGTAAGATAAAATTCAAGGCTGGTGCCGCAGTTCACTAGGTCAATCCTCCGCCTGCAGCGCCGGCACCCTGGGTTCAAGTCCTGGTTGGGGTGCTGGATTCTGTCCCTGTTGCTCCTCTTCCTGTCCACCTCTCTGCTGTGGCCTGGGAGGGCAGTGGAGGATGGCCCATGTGCTTGGGCCCTGCACCCGCATGGGAGACCAGAAGGAAGCACCTGGCTCCTGGCTTCGGACTGGTGCAGCACCGGCCCTAGCAGCCATTTGGGGGGTGAACCAACGGAAGGAAGACCTTTCTCTCTGTCTCTCTCTCTCTCTCTCACTGTCTAACTCTGCCTGTCAAAAAAAAAAAAAAAAAAAAAAAAAAAAAAAAAAAAAAAAAAGCTAAAATTAAAGCAAAATCATGTCCTTGAAAACGCCTAGGAGTTACTTCTGGCAGCCCTGTGGTCTATCTCAGTAGGTCTAGCGCTGTCAGTTTTTCCTCTAGAATGGGGACAAATTGTTTCTCTGACTGAATGTCAAGTAGCAAGCAGGTTTTCATACAGGGACCCTGCCACCCCCAAAGGCCATGTCTTTAAGCCTTAGTCTCCTGCCCCTTGTGGTCAGTGAGGGAAATGGCAGAGCCAAGCATTGTGACCCACTTTAAATGATTAGTTCTTCCTCTTTGGCCAACTCCTCTTTCTCTTTGCCATGGGAGGATAATTTAATTCACAAAAATTAAATGTGAGGCAATTACTCTTTACTAGCATCTTGGGGGACAGCCCTTATGAGTTATCACTTGGGAAAGGTAAGTCACATGGTGTCACGTGGGACGTATCGGCCTCCTGTGCCAAGATAAGTCTCCTGTTGCTGTCCATGCGAGTGTTCTTGTCAATGACAGCGATATTAGAACAGTGTTGTACTTCGCTGAATGATAACAGAACTGGAGTATTACTGCCTTCAAAGCGAACGCCAAAACCACCACCATCTCTCATCCAGATGATGGCAACAGCCAGCCCCCTCAGGTCTGTCCACCTCTTCCTGTGCCTCATTCCCACCAGAGCAACCACAGGAACCAGGGAGGCCTTACAGGTCCGTCTGGTTCAATATCTTACAGCAGGACTCCAGTCAGTCACAGGCACAGCCACGCCTCTTGTTGTTGTCTTTAAAATCCTAAGTCTCATTTTATAGTGCAGGATGTGGTTTGTCTTGGTGAATATCCAGGAATGTAGGTCATGAAATGGTGCGATGTGCTGCTGCCGAGTGGCGTGATCACATCAGAGTTCTCCTGTGTGTTGGGTGATTGTACTGCTCAGTTCGCCTGAATCCTTGCTGAAATGCGCTCTGGTGTTCCGCAGTTGCTGAGAGGGGGTGGAGAGGGCTCCACTGTAACTCTGATTTGCCTGTTTCCATTGCCAGCTCTGTTTTCTTTTGCTTCGTGTATTTTGAATCTTTATTGTTTGGGTCGAATGCCTTTGGGATGGTTATGTATTCTTGGTGGATGCATTCTTTGACCATTAGGCAGCACTTCTTTGTACTTCTAGTAATTTCTTTAACTCTGAAGTCCATTGCTGCAATCCGTTTGGGCTACTAGAACAAAATACTATAGACTGGACAGCTTTTTAAAAAAGACAAATTCATTAATTAATCAATCTATTATTCATTCATTTACTTATTATACTCTTGGAGGCACGGAAGTCCCAGGTTGTTGCTGTGGATTCGTTCTGAGAGGAGGAGCGTGGTGGGGGCAAGAGGCGTGGAGTCACCACACAGACCCTGGGAGCCAGGTGAAAGCGGGCCAGAGGCAAGCAGCCTGCAGACTCCTTTATTTCAGTTGATACAGCAGCTTATATAGCCAAGGCAGCCAATCTGGTCAAGGGGCAGTCTATGCCCTAACCAATCACACCCTGTTGCCAGGCAGTTTCCAAAGCCATCCAATCACAGCCTGTTGCCAGGCAGGCTCTGTTGTCATGTGGTTTCCAAAACCATCCAATCATAGCCTGTTGCCAGGCAGTTTCTGTTGCCAGCGGCCATCTTGGCATGGCCTTCTCATTCCACCACACCAGGTGATATATGCCAGCAGATTTGTTGTCTGGTAAGGGCCCAGTTCCTCATAGATGCTGCCTGCTCAGTGGGTCCTCATGGTGGTGTGGGAAACGCAGCTCTCCAGGGATTCTTGATGATGGGTACAACCTTATTCTGGGAGTAGAGAGCAATCCTCCCAAAGGCCCCCACTTAATAATATCACATGGGTAATAGGTTTCAACATGAATTTGGGGGGTCACAAAGATTCAGACTATAGAATCCACTTTGTCTGACTCAGATGCTTCTCAACTAATGATGGGTTTGTATCCCCATATATTGAAAATAGTGTAAGTCCAACATAAATTAATACATACATTAATATACCTAACCAACTGAACATCCTAACTTAGCCTCCCTTAAATTGTGCTCAGAATACTCACGTTAGCCTGGAGTTGGGTAAAATCATCTGACTTAAAACCTATCTTATTAAAAAATGTTGAATATCTCATGTAACTTACTGACTACTTTGATCCAAAAGAGACTGACATCACAGGACACTGTAGAGTATCGATTGTCACTCTCCTGATCACATGGCCAACTAACTGGGAGCTACAGGTCATCGCTTCTGCACAGTAGTGTAAGGGAGTGTTGTACTGTACCTCACTAGTCTCAGAAAACAGCAAAACTCACAATTCCAGTATGGCTTCTACTGAATGACCATAATGAAGTAAAAAAAATATTAAGTCAAGCCATAATTAGTTGGAGACTGCATTCATAGAGCCACTTCTGCCTTTTTAAAAATCAGCATTTTGCAATATGTATCTTTTTCATCCTTTAACTTTTTTCAACCTATCTATATGTTTGAAATTTATTGTGAGTAGCATAAATTTAAATTATCTTTTAAAACACATTCTGCCATTCTCTGTGCTTTTCTTTACTGTTGGATTTAGGTCATTTACATTTTTTTAAAATTTTTTGACAGGCAGAGTGAACAGTGAGAGAGAGAGACAGAGAGAAAGGTCTTCCTTTGCCATTGGTTCACCTTCCAATGGCCGCCACAGCCGGTGCACTGCGGCCGGCGCACTGCGCTGATCTGAAGCCAGGAGCCAGGTGCTTCTCCTGGTCTCCCATGGGGTGCAGGGCCCAAGTACTTGGGCCATCCTCCACTGCACTCCCTGGCCACAGCAGAGAGCTGGCCTGGAAGAGGGGCAACCAGGACAGAATCCGGCACCCCGACCAGGACTGGAACCCTGTGTGCCGGTGCCGCAAGGCAGAGGATTAGCCTAGTGAGCCGCGGCGCCGGCCTGTCATTTACACTTAAGGAGATTATTAATATTTTACTGTTATACTTTTGTATTTGTTTTCTGCTTACCTTCTGTTATTATATTTTTCAGTATCTCATTGGCTTGTTCAGACTTTTATTTCTGTGCTGTGACTTCTTATTCTTTCCTTTGTTTCAAGATAATTTGTAATTGTTTGTTGACTGATTTTCATGTTAGTTCCTTTAAAACCCTTGACAGATAATCCGACATCTTATTCACCTCATCATTGGTGTTAGTTAATTGTCTTTTCTCATGCAAGTTGTAACTCTTCGGTTTCTTTGCGTGACTAGTGATTCTTGAACACTTGTATCTCCTGACCATTTGGGCAATTATGCTAGGAGATTTGGGGCTGTATTGATTGATTTTTTTATCTTAATAACAAGCATGCTCCCTGTTTAGGTTTAGCGTCCAGGTCCCAGTCTTCATCCGTGGGCTGTGGTTTCCATGGCATTCTCATGTTCAAAGCCTTTACAGACCTATTTTTTCCCGGTTTAAATTAAGTCACTGGGCTCTTAGTGGTCCCCACAAACGCCAGTTGAGGTGAACCCAGAGAGCTTCCCTGGGCCATTTTGCTTGGTGCCTCTGTACCTGGAGACAGGTAGGGTAGAACGGTAGATCCTGGGCCAGGTGCTTGGGGTGTGTGTGTGTGTGTGTGTGTGTAGGGAGTGGGACCTGTGTTTTGGAAGAGTCTCATGCCCTGCAGGGGAGGAGCGGGTTGCTTGGGGAGGGGGGCACGTTTGGTAGCGTAAGTCCTTTTGTCAATACCCCCAGACATGGGATGTCTTTGGGTGCAAGAGAGAAACCTCAGGGGCACAGACATCTCCCAAGCTGGCCATACCTGTCGTGACACAGTCCCCGTTGCTCCACTTCCGATCCAGCTCCCTGCTGTGGCCTCGGAAAGCAACGGAAGATGGCCCAAGTCCTTGGGCCCCTGCACCCACGTGGGAGACCTGGAAGAAGCTCCTGGTTTCAGATCAGCACAGCTCTGACCGTTGGGGCCACCTGGGGAATGAACAGGCGGATGGAAGACCTCTCTCTCTCTGCCTCTCCTCTCTCTGTGTAACTCTGTGCATATAATTTGGCTACATAATTGTAAAATAGTTGATATTTTCGCCAGAAAATCAGTGACTTATGGTCTCTGAAGATGGTGCTTTTGTTTATTTGGCACAGTTGCTGTATTCATTTTACCAGTCATGTAACAGTCCCAGAGAAAGAGGTGTTTCTCCTCCCCGGCTCTAGAGATCGTCATTCTGAGGCTTGAGAGCCATGCTGTTTATTACCAATGGTTTGGCTACAGAGAGCATTTAAGAAATGTCCTTGCTATCTTCTGAATGTGTATGGTAATTTTACCAGCACTTATAGTGTTGTTTCTTTAAAAGGGCTTTTCCTTTTGTGCATGGCTTTTTAATGCCCTCTTTTTTTTTTTTTTTTAATTTAACAGAGTTATAGATGGTGAGAGAGAGAGACAGAGAGCAAGGTCTTCCTTCTGTTGGTTCACCCCCAAATGGCCGCTACGGCCGGTGCTGCACCAATCTGAAGCCAGGAGCCAGGTGCTTCTTCCTGGTCTCCCATGCGGGTGCAGGGCCCAAGCACTTGGGCCAACCTCCACTGCCCCCCAGAGCCACAGCAGAGAGCTGGCCTGGAAGAGGAGCAGGGACTAGAACCTGGGGTACCAGCGCTGCAGGTGGAGGATTAACAAAGTGAGCCATGGCGCCCGCCCTTAACGCCCTCTTCAAAACTTGAATTCCAAGAACTGCCTCTCTCTTCACTGAGTTAGAGTTGCTTTGGGATGCCGTGAACTCATGGCCTGTTCTCTTCCCAGCAGTGCTGGCCCTGCAAGGCTCCTCTGCAGTCAGTACCCCCTGCTGTCCTCTCCTCCCGAGGGCCATTGCTGAATCCCTGCTGTGCACTTCCCCGAGGTCACCCAAGCCTATGCCCCTCTGTGAGAGGAAGCTGATGAAAATTAATCACCCATACATGCGATTATGGTGGATCACAAGCTCTTCTCAGTGAAGGCTTTGCAGCTCAGCAGGAACCTTCGGAAACATTGTCACTTCAAACATAGGATTCCACTCAGCATTCACAACCATCCTGCAGGGAAGACGTGGCTAGAAAGATGAATCTGGCTCTGTAGATGGCAAACGCTATGGTTGCAAATACCGTACGCTTCGCTGATGGTAACGCAGAAAGTAGCAAAGTCTGCACCAAGTCAAGTACTCTTGCCTCTTTCCATTACCAGGTTGCCAGATTTGGAGATGACCAAAGGGACAAAGTTTCAAGCAGAGAAGCTGTCCAGCCGGAGGGCCTGGGGATGCCCATCAGCATTTCAGTGCTTTTCTAACCGCCCTTGCCCGATCCTTGAAGTTCCATCCTCTTGAACCTGTGACCTCCCCTTCTCCTCCTCCCTTCTTGCCAGCGTTTTCTGAACGGCTTCTTTCTCCCTTGCTGCCTCGTGAGTTTTGAGGTCTTTGTGGTTACTCTGTCCCCTCTATGAGCATGGTCACAGGTGTTTCCAAGGCTTTACCTACTATCTTTAGGCAATGATTGAGCCTAGATCTTGAACCTACTTACATCTCTACTAGAGCCGTGGTGTACACACACTTGCCTACTGGGCAGCTCTCCTTGTCATTCAAATATTACTCAAAGAAGACGTGGCCAAATCATTAGCTTTATTACAGATTGAATGTGTGCCCTCGGCCCCCAACTCCATGTGTTAAAGCCTTAGCTCCCCTTGCGATGGTGTTGAGATGGGGGCCTTTGGGACTCAGGTTCAGATGAGGTGAGGACAGTGGGTTCCACGTAATGGTGTTGGTGCTTATACCAGATGAAGTACAGATGTCTCTGCCATGTGCGAATACAGTGAGGAGACTGCAAGCCAAGAAGTGGACCCTCACCAAGAACCAAAGCTGCTTGCATCTCGATCTTACATTTTCCATCTTGTAGAACCATGAAAAATAAACATCTCTTTTTTAAAGCTGACATAGCGGTGTCTGATACATTGTGATGGTGGCCTGGAGAGAAAGATGTGCTCGCTCATTCGTTCTCTCTCTCTCTCTCTGCCACTCTTTCCCAGAGCCTTCAGTAGAAAATTCAGACTTTCTGTTCACTGTTTGCTAGTTTTAGCTCCTGTTGTTCCACCCCGACTCAGCATTCTTGTTGGCCATGCCCACCTGTTGGCCATTCTCTGCGAGACCCTCTGCTCTGGCTTGCTCACCTTAGCCCCTCCTGTAATGCCTTTCTTCCATTGCCTGCCTGACAGAGCTATTGTCTTAGAGGATTTTCTCCTGGGATCATGTCCTCTGGGATATTTTTCGCTGACCCTCCAGGGAAAGTTTTGTTATAGCACACTCCGAGTCTCTCAGTTGGAACAGACCATGTCAAAGTATCTGTGGTGAAGATGCGTGTCTCTGTATGTTCTGCTTAATCCTAATTTACTATGGACTAACAATTGTGTAGAATCAAATAGAAGTAAATTCATCGAAAATGAAATGAAAGGATATAAAATACAACACAAATTTTTGATCATTGGGTTCAACAGACATTAAATTAATCTCTGTACTATAAAAGTTTCAGATACTTTCAGTGTCTCTTTTGTAATGGGGTTTAGTACATGGACCCCCCAGATTTGCTGCCTTGGCATTTGAGAAAACAACAGCAGCAAAGTCAATCTCACTCCCCCACAACCCTGCTTCTCCCTTGAAGTAGGTCCTGGAAGGACCATCCTGGAAGAACCATCCAACCTTCCCTTGCGGCGGCTGTAAGACTGTCCTTTGGGAATGGCCCTTGCTGTGCCCAAAGGAAATCAGTGTCACAGGGAAGACTCCACACAGACAGGTCCGGCTCCGTTCCCCCCGCTCATCATCAATAGATCGTGCCCTCTGTCGATTTGATTTCTCCACTGCTGTCAGACCCAGCAGAAATAGTGCACAGCCTTAGCCATTTCTTCTGCTCTTCATTGCTCATCTCTCAGTGAGCTGTCTTCTGTTACAGGGACCTCAGCCAGGAGCCCAGGTGAGCGGAGGAAAGGTATTACTCCTCCCCGACACTTGCCACAGTAATTGTCACCTGGATGAGTAGGGTTCACAGGTCATACTGTGAGAGGCCCTCTCCTGGGGCACCAGTAGCACCCAGTTTGCATTTTAAACAGATTGAATGTTTCCTGAATGGGAGAGATCATCTCCTATTGATCTTTCTACCAAAACATCCATAAAGGCATCTGTGAGTCCATTTTCTGCTTCTATAACACATTGCTCAAGACTGGGTGAATTATAAGGAACAGAAGTGCATGTTGGCTCACGGTCCTAGAGGCCGGGAAGTCCCAGAACATGGCAGTAGCATCTGCTCAGCCTCTGGTGAGGGCCTCAGGGTGTTAGGGCAAGTGGGTGCCTGCAGAGACAACACAAAGATGGCAGCCTGTACAACACCTTGCTCCCGCAGCAACCAATATGGTCTACTGAGAGTGAGAAGGTGGTCTGTGAATAGGTGTTCGCTCCTCTTACATGTTCCATCTCATCTCCCAGCACCACCCCATGGAAATCCAAAGGCAGTAGAGCTTCAGAGGGGCCAACCCATTGCATCCTCCATGGTTGCTCAGTGTGGACACCTGCAGTGGGGGGTGAATGGGCAGGCTGTTCTCTTCATGCAACCTCTGCAGATTGCATTCTGTCAAGTCCACAACAGAGACAACCATCTTCAACCCACCCAGTAAGAAACACAGGAGCTGAGTTCTGCTTTGAGTGACCTCACAGGCAGCCTTGGTGTGGTCACCTCTGGGACAGAAGAAGAGCTGGCAGGAGCCCATGGTGGGAGACACAGGGCTCCTCTCATTACGAGCAGAGGCGTTTCCACACCGTGTCCACCTCCTGCTGTGTGTCGCCCCTCTATCACCTCGTCTTGTGGGTCACTCTTTTGGCACCCTCACTGCTCTACTGCCTTGTGTGTTCAGTGCACTTAGCATGTTGGACATCCTGCCCCACCTCTGCCACCTATGTGTTTCCTAAACCCACCCCCACTCAGGGGCTGCGCATGCAGACTTCGGGGAAAGCAAATGCGATGTATCTCTTGCAGCTCCACTTTGAAAGTGACTCACAGGTGTATTAAATATACGTGTTCTTTGCACGGACTCTGAGTTCTCAGTGGCTAGCCCCTCCCAGGAGCCATGTCGGGATCCTACCTTCTCCGGAATCACGCCTTTTTCTCCCTCCCTCCCTCCCTCCCTCTCTCTCTCTCAATATTTATTTACTTATTTGAAAAGCAGAATTACAGAGAGGCAGGCAGAGAGGGAGTTCTTCAATCTGCTGGTTCACTCCCCAAATGGCCACAATAGCTGGAGCTGTGCTGATCTGGAACTAGGAGCCAGGAGCTTCTTCCAGGTCTCCCACGCGGGTGCAGGGGCCCAAGTACTCTGGGCAACTTCCACTGCTTTCCCAGGCCATAGCAGAGAGCTGTATCAGAAGTGGAGCAGCCAGGACTTGAACTGGCGCCCATATGGGATGCCGGCACTGCAGGTGGTGGCCTTACCTGCTACGCCACAGCACTGGCCCCTCTCCTCCTTCTATTGAAGCTGTTTGACCCCTCACATGGAAAGGGTCCATTTCGTGCTGGAGTAAGAAGTTTATTTCTGTCTGGATTATGCAGTCACTTTCCAAATTATGGGCTCTGCAGCCCCATAGATAGAAAATAAGCAAAAGAAATGCATGACCACTTTGTAGCTTAACACCTCATCTCAACAAAGCATTAGGGAGAGCAGCAACCAAAAGGTGGAAACCAGCGTTGAGCTTTAGTGGCCATTTCCTTTACTCTTTGTTTTTAACTTAGCATTAAAAAATATTTATTTTTTTAATTTGAAAGGCAAAGTGAGACAGAGCAAGAGACAGATCTTCCACCCACTGGTTCATTCCCCAAATGGCCACAGCAATCTGGGCTATGCCAGGCTGATGCCACGATCCAGGAACTCCATCTGGGTCTCCCACGTGGGTGACAGGGCCCCAGATACTCAGGTCATCCTCTGGTGCTTTTCCCAGTGCATTAGCAGGGAGCTGGATTGGAAGCTTAACAGCCAGGACTGGAACC
This sequence comes from Oryctolagus cuniculus, assembly GCF_051225735.1. Classification (NCBI taxonomy): domain Eukaryota; kingdom Metazoa; phylum Chordata; class Mammalia; order Lagomorpha; family Leporidae; genus Oryctolagus; species Oryctolagus cuniculus. Next base: position 6,050,482 of record NC_142880.1, on the reverse strand, counting down.
AGTGCTGGCATTGCAAGCCATGGTTTAACCAGCTGCTCCACAACATGGGCACCCTAAGTTATCATTTCTTTCTCCTCCTTGCTCCTTCCTCTTCTTCCTCCCTTGCACCCCTTCCCCCTTTCACCAGTAACAGGAAGCTTCAGAGAGGAAGCAGCAAGGTGAACAGTGGGTTGGAGCAAGCATGTCTCTAATGATGCTGCTTCCGTGTGTTTTCACTGCACTTTAGATACTGTCACTTTCCCATAGATGATTTGAGGATGACAGATCCTTTAAAGTGTACTCTAGAGCAAGGCTAGCGTTAATGACTGGGCGGAGAGAACTGTCTTCGATGTATGTGTTAACTAGCAATGCTTCTCGGGGCCGGGGTGGTGCTACAGCGAGTGAAGCTGTTGCATCCCACATTGGAGCTCAGGTTCAGGTCCTGGCTGCTTTGCTTCTGATGCAGCTCCCTGCGAGTGTGCCTGGGGAGGCAGCAGAAGCCTCTGCAACCCACGTGAAAGACAGAATTTCTGGCTCATGACTCAGACTTGACTGTTGCAGGCATTTGGGGAGTGAACCAGAGGATAGAAGATAGATTCATTCATTCTCTCTCTCTTTGTCTCTGACTTTTGAATAAATAGATCTATAAAAAACCCAAAATATTAGCACTTATTTTATGTTTTAATGTTACAATTAGTAATTTGTAACAACTTTGCCATACCAATGCACACTGAAGCAAGTTTGTTTGGAAAATGATACCTTTTCATTGTTATTTTATGTCACTCCCCCTCTTCGCGGAGGAATGACACAGGACCCTGCGCTGTTCTTTTGTCTGCTTGGCCCTTCCCGGGTTTGCTGCTGGTTCTTCCCGGGTTGGCTACTGACCCTTCCACCTCCGTGGAAGGGCGGTTCCCCCTGCCACTTTCCCCACTTCTGCGGGGGAGCGGCACACCGCCGGCCGGCTCTCTCGGGGGCTGCACAGGTGTTCCTTCAGATAGATGTTCCCGGTGCATGCCGTCTCTCTCCTCCTTTATAGTCCTCTTCCACCAATCCCAACTCTGCTACCCACACGCCGAGTACGCTGCTCTCCTCCAATCAGGAGCAGGTCCTGCTGTTTATTGGTTGAACTGGAGGCAGCTGTGTAGAAGCTGTTTCCTCCTCTCCCAGCGCCATATTGTGGGAGAGCAGATGCATAGAATAAGTCTTAATTCCAGTAACAGTCTAGTCCGAGTTGCTCCCCACAATTTTATATAGTTTTTTTAAAAATAGAGCTGTGGTTCAGAGTTCCCATAACTCAGTGTGTAATGCTGTGGCTGGTGGCGTGTTCACACTGTGTAGCCATCATCACTGTCTAAATCCATAGCTTTTCATCACTCCCCAAAACCTCACGGCAGTTACTGTCCATCTCCTCCTCTAGCCCCTGCCAAGCCCTCATCTCCCAGCTGTCTCTCTGGGTGCTCCTTTTCTTGATACTGCCTATCCGTGGAGAAGTACACTAGGTGACCTTTTATGCCTGACTTTTTCACCAAGCATAATATTTTCAGGTTATCTTTTGGCACTTCCTTTCTTTTTATGGATGACTAATATTCCATTTATACATATAGTATATTTTTATTCATCAATTAGTAGACTTTTTAATTGTTTTCATATTATGGTTACTGTGAGCATTTCTGTGTGAGTTTTTAATGTGGACATGTATTTACATTACTTTTGGGTATATACCTAGGAGTAGAACTGCTGGGTAGCTGTGTTTAAGCTTTTGAGAATCTGTTGAACCGCTCTCCAAAGCAACAGCACCATTTACAATTTTCTCAGGCGTCATATAAAATTGGATTAGATAATAAAAATTGCATTTGCAATGCAATGCGCAGTCCAGTGGGTAAAGTTCAGCAGGCCAGGGAGATGCTGAAATGAGAGAGACACAGAACTGAATGCAACAGGTGCAACTAGGGTTTGCACCCAACGGCAAAGCGAAGGTGTCGGTGCCTGGAACTTGAGTAAGAACATGGTTGGGTACTGAGTGTGGGTGAGTCTCACCAAGCTGGCTTGGCACAGTTCTTACTGAAGTGAGCTCAGCAGGCCAAAGGCAACAGGGCAAGGACAGACACCTGGTGGAAAAGACAGCTCAGAGAAGGCTGAGCAACGTGGGGTCAAAGGGAATCCTTGCTGGCAGCAGTGTGTCTGGGATCCCATTTCTCTGTATCCTCAGTGTCATGGTTCACTCCAGCGATCCCAGTGGGCGTGAAGCGGTTTTGAAAACTTCAGCATCTCTCATCCTGTTCCAAGACGTTCAGGTTGAGCAGGTGAGGATCAGGGCCCCCCAACCTTCATTTTCAGCAAGCTCTTCAGGGGGTTTTGTGGATGAGGTCCAAGACGGTGTCTTCTACGTGAAGAAGGTACTTCTGAGCTCATCAAGTTCACATCTCCCTGGTGGACTCGCCCTAGGTGTCCCCCGTGATCCACACCCCTGGTGCAGGCCCTTCCCTTGACCAGCCTCAATGGGATTTGCACCTACCAGTAGAACATGGCAGTGGCGACAGGATGTCAGTGTAGGGAGTGACCATCTTCATGGGTGGAGAGAGAATCTCCTGCTGGCCATTGGGAACAAACAGCCACACTGGAGCTGCCTGCTTGCTGACAGCCCGTGGGAAGCAAAGTGCCAGCCACACAGCCCAAGGAGATGAGCTCTCCCAACACCTGCTGCCGGCTGAGCCTCACTTCAGCACCGGGGCCACAAGCCTGGAGGAATGCACAGCAGAAGATCAGCTGAGCTGTGTCCAGCATCCTGGCCCATGTAGCTGTGTGTGTGTGTGTGTGTGTGCGCGCATTGTTCAGAGTTGTGCTAGTTACCCTAGAGAAAAAGAATACACCCTCTAAGCCGGCACTTCGTAGTGTGTCTCCATCCCTGCCCCTTTTTCATCATCTTAAATGCATGCATTTAATCCTCTTTTGTGCTACCTAAAATACAAAATAAATTCAGTGTTTGGACAAAGTCAAAGCAGCGATACAAAGGACTACTTTGTTTTCACAGTAGATAGAACTCTGTTCCCAATGTTTGCATTTCTCTGAAGTCCACTAGCCTTCAGACGGACTGAAGACACGCCCCCAGAGTCACAAAGCTGGTGGTGGCTGGTGCTGTCTCCTTCCCAAAGCTTCTTCCACTTTCTTGCAGGGGATGATGGAGATCCCTTTTCCAAAGAAAAAATTATAACAAATGGTCTGACAAAGGACATGTGCCAGTTGGGAGACTGATTAATAGGGAATGCCTTTTGACTTATATAAAAATTTAATTGCATATAATTATACATGCAAAATGTTAGCATTGTTGAAAAGATTAAAATAACCTGAAATTAGGGTGATTAGAGAAATGATTTCACAGCAAACATAACTAATGGGCATGGTGTCCGGTGGGGTCTGATGGCCAAGAATCATATCGGGCATGGGTTCAATATATATTTTCCCAGGCCTCTGGAACAGGGACCCAGATTGCTATACATTAGGTAACTACCCAGGTAAGTTCTATGATGAGGCACATTTGGGCGATTGGATGCTTACAGGAAGCATAACTGGAATATCTGAGCAGATGACCTGGTGAGTCTGCATCCTAGTGTTTAGCTACGAATATGCAGACTCAGCCTCTGCTGAGTCTTCAGGGGGAGTGTAGGCAGGAGACATCTGCAATGGAACACACCAGCACATAAGTATGGAAGGAACCAGATGCAAATGTGCCAAATTCATCATATGCTTGGCTTCCAGTGCCTTCTTTTTCTGTTGGGAAAATCAGACCCATGAGGAATGCCAGCATTACTATTCAGAATAGGTATTTTCAGAATTTATTATTGCTAATGTTGCTAATGAACTTGCCCTGCCTGTCCTGGAGCAGAGCAAACAAAGAGGGATTGGAGGCCTCTTAGATTGGCAAAAGAGAGAAAATGGAGACAACAGAGCGAAAGGAAGCGGTCATTGGCTGCTCAGCATTTAATAACTCTCATAATCCGAGTTCGAATCCGCTCTCAATTAAATGAACGGTCCAAGTGGGAGATGTAACAATGCTCGCCCTGCAACTGGCTCCCTCGACCTTGTGGTTAGTGACTAGGTCTTGGCAGTTTTGATAAATTAGTTGCAAATGAATAAAAAACATGTGGACCATGTGTATTCCTATTTTGAAAGAGGGGAAAGGTGCTTGGAAAATATATTTAGTGGATGCCAGTGTTTAAATGTTTCAGAAATTGCCTGTGGTAGTCTCAGAAAACAAAACATTTCCACTCTGTCAGCATTCTAACTCCAACATATTTATATAATGCTTATTTAGCCTTAAACCTAAATTAACAGTAAGGATCATCTTGCAAAACAACCAACACTTTACCAACTCATGAGCAGGGACTTGGCTGGGCTCTGCGATTCTTAGTCAATCACACTCTTTCATGTTCAATCCTCTCTTCCCATGTTGCAACATAGGAATAACACAAAGGGAAGTGGTTCAAAGATCAGTCCACATCCAGTCCCACGTCTTCCTGCTGGTCGGGAGAGCTTTAAGGAGAGCCAGTGATAAAACTTGTACATGTTCTCCAAAAACCAACCAATAAGACACTAAGTTAATTTATTCTGAAATATTATAAAATGGAGCTTAAGTCATAATTGCATAGCTCAGTGTACTCTCCTATGTAAAGAATAATGGTGTTTTTACCTTGCGTGTATGTATCAGTTTCAATCTTTCACTTTTAATGTGCTATAAACCATTATTTTTACATCCCATCCAAATGATTGATAAACATCAGAACTTTTTTCTTTAGTTGTTAGTTGTTTTATCTACAGTATACTGGAGGACTTCAGTTTGTTGAAAATTGAATTAAAGATAAAAATAAAAAGATAAACTTTATTTTTCCAGTATAAACTCCAAGTACAAGTCATTTTTGAGAACCATGATACTAGTCATCAGTCCTTCCCTGTAGTCAGAGGGTCTTGGGAATTTAGTCACGTCAAAGCAGTACTTTTTATATTATTAAGAAAATGGGTATCCTTTAAAGATTTTTAAAGGAATTTATTGATACATTTGATTCTTATGGTCACAGCAAATGCATGACAATTTCTCATTCTCATGTTTACATGATATTAATGCAAAGAGAACAGATCCAGCGTAGCTCATAGATACATGCAGTACTTGTCTTTCTGTGTCTGGCTTACGTCACTCAACATGATGTCCACCAGTTGCATCTATTTTGTTGCAAATGGTAGAATTTCATTCTCTTGGGGCCAGTGCTGTGGTGCAGTGGGTTAAGCCGCCATCTGCAGCACTGACATCCCATATAGGTGTTGGTTCAAGTCCTGGCTGCTCCACTTCCAGTGCAGCTCCCTGCTAATGCACCTGGGAAAACAGTAGAGTATGACCCAAGTCATTGGGCCCCTATACCAATGTGGGAAACCCAGATGAAGCTCCTGGTTCCAGGCTTCAGCCTGGCCTAACCCTGGCCATTACATCCATTTGGGGAGTGAACCAGTGGATGGAAGACATCTCTCTCTGCCTCTGTGTTCCCCTCTCTGTAACACTGCCTTTCAAATAAATACATCTTTTTAAAAAAGAATTTCATTCACTCTGCTTTATTACTCAATAATATTCCATGATATGATATACACCCACATATACACCCACCCCAGATTTTCGTCATCAACTCATCTGATGATGGACAGCTTGGTTGATCCCATATTTTGGCTACTGTGAACAGTGCTGCTATAAACACAGTGATGCAGGTCTTTCTTTGATAAGTTCTGTCTTTTGGGTATACCCAGTAGTGGGATTGCTGGATCACCTGGCAAGTCTATTTCTGGTTTTTGAGCAAATCTCCATGCTGTTTTCCACGGTGGCTGCAGTAACTTACATTCCCACCAACAGTGTATAAGTGTTCCCGTTTCTCGTCATCATCGACAGCATTTGTGACTCTCTGTGTTTTGGGTAACAACCATCGTGACAGGGATGAGGTGACTTCTCATTGTGGTTTTGCTTTGCATTTTCCTGATGGCTAATGATGGTGAATATTTTTCTTGTATTTTTTGACCATTTGTAGGTTTTTCTTTTAAGATCCTTTGTCCTTTCTACATTTGATTGGTTGCTTTATTACTGTTGAATTTTTAAGTTGCTGATATATTCTGGATATTAATCCTTTGTCAGATGGTGGTGTGCAAATATTTTTCCCATTATGTTGCCTGTTTCTTCATTCTATATATGTTTCCTTTTCTGTGCAGAATCTTCTGAGTTTGATATGGTCCCATTTTCTAGTTTTTTGTTTTATTTCCTGTCGCTTGGGAGTCATGTTCAAGAAGTCATCCCCCATACCAGTGTCTTACAGTGTTTCTTCTACATTTTCTTCTAATGAGTTCAGTCTCAGGTCTTAGATTGAGGTATTTGATCCATTTTGAGCTGATTTTTGTGTATGATGAGAGGTAGGGAACTAATTTCATTCTACATATATATATCCAGCTTTGCCAAGCATCTCTTGAAGACGTTATCCTTCTCCGATGTATGGTCTGGGCACTTTTGCCAAACATCAGTTAGCTGTATGTACATAGATTAATTTATGGGATCTCTTCTCTGTTCTATTGATATATATGCCATTTTTTATGCTGAGAACATGCTGTTTTAATCACTATAGCATTGTAGTATGCCTTGAAGGCAGATAGTGTGATGCCTCCAGCTTGACTTTATTTTTTGCTGAGGATCAATTTGGCTATTTGGGTATTTTGGGTCTTCTGTGATTCCATATGAATTTTAAGTTTTTTTTCCTAATTCTGTAAAGAATGTCATTAGTATTTTGATAGGAATCATATTTAATCTTAGCTTTCTTCAGGTACTGTAAATGCTTTAATGATATTGATCCTTTAAATCTGTTAGCAAGGAATTCTCTTTTTTTTTTTTTTGTGAGTTCATGGTGATTTCTTTCATCACTGTTTCATAACTTTAATTACAGAGATCTTTCACTTCTTTAGTTAAATTTATTCCTACATGTTTGGTTTTTTTGTGGCTACTGTAAATGACATTTCTGTTTTGATTTCTCTTTTGGCAAGTTCATTAGAGTATAAAAAGCTAATTTTATATGCTTATTTTGTGACTTGCAACTTAACTGGTTTATCCGTTCTTGGACTCCCTCCTTTCCAATTTTAATGCCATTTATTTCTTTCTCCTCTTGCATTGCTCATGATAAAACTTGCAGTATTTTTTTTTTATTGAATAAGAGTGATGAAAGTGCACATCTTTGTCTTGTTCCAGATCTGAGGGGAATGCTTCAGTCTGTCCCCATTCAGTATGACATGGACTGCAGGTTTGTCATTGACAGCCTTTATAATTTTGAGGTATGTTCCTTCTTTACCTAATTTGTTTTTTATCATGAAGGAGTGTTGAATCTTATCAAATATTTTCTCCATATCAATTGAGATGGCCATATGGTTTTTGTTCTTCATTTTGTGGATGTAATTTCAGATGTTTATTGATTTGCGCATATTGTAACACATGATCATGATGGATGGTCCTTTTGATATGTTTTGGATTTGATTTGCTAGTATTTTGTTGAGAGTCTTTTCATCTGTTAATCAAGAATATAGGTCTGTATTTTTCTTTTTGTATTGAGTCAGTTTTTCTACCAGAGTGATGCCTGCCTCATAAACAGAGTTTGGTAGAGTTCTATCCTGTTGAATATTTTGGAATAGTTTTGAAAGTATTGGAGTTACTTCTCTTTTGAATACTATATATCATTCAGTACAGTAGAAAAATTCCTGGACTTTTCCTTGATTGAAGATTATTAATTACTACTTCAATCTTGTTGCTTATTATGGATCTGTTTAGGTTTTCCATATCTTATTGATTTAATCTTGGTAGGTTATATATGTATACAACAGTTCATCCATTTTTAAAATTTCTTTAATGATGCTTTGGTCAATCTGTAGCATGTTGCTTCATTTATAAGTATTTGTAAATGTCTGTTGTTGTTAATCTCTAGTTTTATTCCTTTATGGTCTTAGAAGATACATGGTGTGGTTTCAATCTTGTGAAATTTACTGAGACTTGACTTGTGACCTAATGTATGGTCTATCTTAGAGAATGTTCCAAGTGCTAGTGAAAAGAATGTGTATCCTGCAGCTGCTGGGTGAAAGCCCTCTAAGTGTCTGCTAGGTCATCTGCTCAAAAGGGTTGTTCAACTCTGATGCATCTTTGTTGATTTTCTCTCTTGGTGATCTGTCCATTGACAGTGGGGTGTTGAAGTCCCCTACTATTATTGTATTAGAATCTATTTCTCCATTTAGGTCTGATAGTATTTACTATAAATATCTCAGTGGTCTTGTGTTGGGTTCATATATATTTATGATTGTTATAGCTTATTAATAAATGAATACTTTTATCAATATGTAATGTCCTTTGTCTTTTTGTAGTTTTTGACTCAAAGTCTGTTTTATCTGATATAAGTAGAGCCACTTCTGCTTGTTTTTGGTTTCTATTTGCCTGGTCTATTTTTCCTAGCTTTTCACTTTCAGTCCATGTGTATCTTTATTTGTAAAGTGAGTTTTTTATAGACAGCATATAATTGGGTCTTTAGTTTTTTATCCATATCCATTCACCCAACCTAAATCTTTTGGCTGGGGAATTTAAGCCACTTACATTTAGCATTAATACTGGTAGATAAGAACTAACATCTGTCATTTTGTTAATTGGTTACTGATCATACCAGCTATGTTAGTGAACTTGGTTGTGTTACATGATTCCATGGTGTCAACTTCTAATGTAGGACTCCATTCAAAATTTCTTGTGAGACTGGTTTGGTGGTGAAGAGTTTTGCTTATTTGGGAAATAGCTAATTTCTCCTTCATTCTATAGGAGAGTTTCACTGACTCTCACCTTCTTGGTTGGAGTCATTTTTTTTTCTTTTAAGATCTTTAATATGTCATCTTCCTGCTGGCCTGTAGAGTTTCTTCTGAGAAGTCTGCTGTTAGTAGAATGTTTTTTTCTTTATATGTAACTTGACACTTTTCTTTTGGGCCTTTAAGATTCCTCACCCCTAACTTTTGTCAGTTTCACTACAGTGTGCCTTGAAGGAGATCTTTTTTTGGTTAAGTATGCTTGGAATCCTTTGAGCTTCTTGTATCTAGATGTTGATGTCTCTTTCAAGACTTGGGAAGTTTCCAACTACTATTTTATTTAGCAGATTGGCAATGCCTTTTTCCTTCTCCTCTCATTCAGGAATCCATATACTGTGAATATTTGTGGTCACTTAATTATATCCCATGTTTAGCATAGATTTTATTCTTCTTGATTATTTTTTCTTTATTTTTGAAGATTGGATTATTTCAAAAGTTTTGTCTTTGGATCAGCAATTATATCTTCTACTTGGGTATATTCTATGAAAGCCCTCAAATGTTTTTTTTTTTAATTTAATTTTATTGATTGAAGTTTTTAATCCCCCAAATTTCTATTTGGTTCTTCTTAAAGATTTCTATCCCCTTAGTGAGTTTTTCATTCATGTCACCTGTTGATTTCCTCATTTCTTTAAACTATCTGCATTCTCTCACATCACATTGAGTTGCCTTACAATCATTATTTGAATTGTATGTCTAGCATTTCACAGATTGCCTGCAAATCAGGATATGTTTTTGGAGATTATTGTGTTCTTTTGGAGGTGTCATGCTACCTTGCTTCTTCATGTTTCCTGTGTCAGTAAACTGACGTCTATGCATCTGGCGCAATCATCCCTTCTTGCTTACGGAGTAGGTTTCACTGGAAAAGAGGTGGTTCAGATGGAATGCAGGGTGTTACTTGTCCTGTTACTTTGGCTTGGGTTCTAGGTGAGCCCAGCAGTGTAACCTCTGAGTGATTTCTTTTGCTCTCGTCAGTGTCATCTGTGTCTGTAAGTGACACAGTGGTCTAGTCTGCAGCAGTTTGTGGGGTAGAGTGTGACTGGTGAGTGTGGGATTTCTAGGATGTCTGTCTTCAGTCACCAGAGAGCTTGGCGTCAGTTACACTAGGGATTCTCATGGAGAGGGCCTTGTTCTACATTGCAGATGGACACAAAGAGGCTGTCCTCTTGTTGCACCAGCAAGCCTGAGGTATCTTGGGGACTGTAGCTGTGGCTCCAGGACTGTGTGATATGGATGGGCCCTTCCTCAGGTCTTGTTTCTAGGGACTGGGTAATGTGAACTGAAGCCTGCTCCAGTCCTGTAGGGTGACAACAAGGTACACAGAGGAATCTGCACCGACTGCTATCAGCCTGAAGATTCTACCCTAGGTCCCTCCAGGTGGATTCCAGTGGGTGTGAGGAAATTAGTAGTGATTATTTATTTATTTATTTTTTGACAGGCAGAGTGGACAGTGAGAGAGAGAAACAGAGAGAAAGGTCTTCCTTTTTGCCGTTGGTTCACCCTCCAATGGCCGCCGTGGCTGGCATGCTGCGGCCGGTGCACCGTGCTGATCCGAAGCCAGGAGCCAGGTGCTTATCCTGGTCTCCCATGCGGGTGCAGGGCCCAAGGACTTGGGCCATCCTCCACTGCACTCCCGGGCCACAGCAGAGAGCTGGCCTGGAAGAGGGGCAACCGAGACAGAATCCGGCGCCCCGACTGGGACTAGAACCCGGTGTGCCGGCGCCACAAGGTGGAGGATTAGCCTATTGAGCCATGGTGCTGGCCTAGTAGTGATTATTACACTCCTGGCATTGCAGGATACAGGGGGCTGGGTCATTACCCAGATCTCCCAGGTTAGGAGCCAGGTATTGGAGGTGGTGGTAGCCACTTGCCTGAATCAAAACAATGCATATAGAGTACCCCAGATACTGCGAATGAGTGTGAATCACTCCAAGGATTGCACTATCCAAGTTAACAGCTCTAGTTCTGCAAGGCACAGATGAAACTGCCCGCAGTCCCCACGAGCATGCAAGGGTGGTGGTGGGGTTTGTGCCCAGGACTCCCAGAACCGTGAACTGGGAGATTTGGTGGGGACCTCCCCAGGTCAGGTCTGAATTTTTATTAGCTTCGGTTGGCGCTGGCCCCAGGAAGCTAAGAACCCCAATGGATCACATAGAGTGAGTGAGTACAGCTCCAGGATTATGCCCCAAACTCCCACAATTGCAGGATGTAGGGATTCTTGTGTCTGTCCTGTAAGTTGCCCTGACTCACTCTGGTTGTGTCAGGTAGCAGCAGAACAGAGATCAGCTACCCAGTTCTATGCTGCCAATGAAGTCTGGCTTTTTGTGGGTTGGGAGAGAGGAGGGATGCGATTCGGCTTCCCTTTTCAGAGTTAAATAGTCACTCAGACCACAGTCGGCTCCCAGGTGGAGTTACACTTAGTGGGGGACTGTGGATTTCTCCCTCAGCTAAAGCTACTGGCAAGTGTGCAGCAGCCTCTACCTACCTTGGCTTTGAGGGTGGAGTTTCCCAGCCAGCTGTGTAGATGCAGTGTGTCTGGCAGTGTGTCAGTCTTCTTTCTTCACTTCCCCAGTCTCTGTTACGTTCTGTCCCTTCTCCATTGAAAGTTTCTGTCATCTCCTTGGAATTTGGCTCTTCCTTCCTTCATTTGTTTTTCTGGTATCTTTCTGTGGCTGAGGTCTGGGCACCTTCTCACTATTCAGCCATCTTGGAACTCTACAGATTTTTTAAGATTAGGAAACGAAAGGAAGGTAGAAGAAGTCAAATCAGGGCTGTAAGATGGAGGCCTAATGATTTCCCATCAAAACTCTCCTGAAATCGGCATTGTTTAGCAAGAGCAAAGAGCCTTGTGGAGAAGTTCTTAAGGGCGTTTTTCTGCTAAAAATTTGGCTAACTTTATCTAAACACTCTCCTAATAAGTAGAAGCTATTGTTCTTTAGCCCTCCAGAAAGTTAACACACAAAATGCCTTGAGCATCCCCCAAAATTATTGCTACAAACTGCTCGTGACCAGTCTGCCTTTGCCTTGACTGGACCATTTCCACCTCTTGATAGCCATTATTTTGATTGTGCTTTGTCTTAAGGATGGTACTGGTAAAGCCAAGTTTCATCTCGGAATTCTTGCAAGATAAGCTTCTGGATCTTGATCCCACTTAATGAAAATTTCCACTGAAACCTCAGATCTTGTCTGCAGATGATCTGGGCACAACATTTTGGCACCCATTGAGCAGAAAATGCACTCCACATTAACTGTCAGTAAGATTCATGTAAGCTAAACCAGTTGTGAGGGCTGTTAGCAAGGATCTCTGCTTTGTTAGTCATTGGCCCTCTTCAATTAGGGCACAATGTAGTTTATTGTTTTCCTCACAAATTGGTGTGGTTGGTCTGCCACTGTGAGCTTTACTTTCTGTATTATAACTTCTTAAAATGAGTTATCCATGTGTATACTGCTGGTTTCTATGGGCATTATCCCCACCAACTTTGTATAAAGCATCAAGGATTTCACCATTCTTCCACCAAAGCTTCCCCATGAATTTGATGTTTTTTCTGTTTCCCTTTAGAAGAATTCATGTTGCTCTCATAGGAATTCTTTTCAAAGTGGTGTCTTTCCCTTCTTACTCCCTCAAAGCAGATCCTGTCCAGACACATGGAAGTTAGTCTGAATGCATTTTAGGGGGAAAAATGAAGTTCATAAGGGTTTTCACAGTAGATTTTCTCCATGAACATCTGAATACTCCTCATGTATGCATTTTTTTTTTCAAAATTAGTAAATCAATATCAAAATAACTGTTAACTCTGAGTATTTAACCATTTGATGCAAATACTTCAGGAACTGCAGTATCCACTCAATTCACTCGGGGAGGAAGCTGGGTCAAGCCAGATCAAGTTGGTGTTTGTGTGTTACCGTCTGTACTGAAAAAGACACCTACAGGAACAACAGAGAAAAGTTGCCATCGTGGGCTTGTAATCGTTTTATTAAACGTGATAGACATCCTCTCCCCAGAAATTGAAGTTGTGTCAGGAACATGAGGGTAAGGAGCTGTTGGCAGCCCTGCACCAGGAGCACATCTCAAACTCAGAGGAACTCACAAGTCTTCCTGAGATCCTGTTGACTTGGCAGATCCTACAATGGCTAACAATCCTGCGTGGATTCCTACACGCAATCCCACACAGCTAGCAAGAGCCCGTCCCAGTGCAGTTTCTGACTCAGCGGGTCAACGTAGGCCTGCGATCCGCCATGACCAACAAGCTGTCTTGTGATGCCGATGCTGGTGTCTGGGCCACCCTGTAAGTGCAATGCGGACTCGCACTGCGGTGCAGCTGAAGGTGAGGGTGGCAGCCCTTACAAACCAAAGCACCAGCTAACGAAACAATGGCCATCTCTCGACTGAAACTTTTATTTGGTCTGTTCTTTGAAGGTGCCACAGGGAGCTGCTTGTTCTGCGTTTTCAGACAAGTCTCCTCTTTCTGCCCACATGATCCAGTCCAGTGCACTCTCACACCACGCGGGGGCTCCTCTGGGGAAGCAGAAGCCCGGGAGGGTGGTGGTGGGGGAGCCCGAGCAGCAAGCTGGGTTTCTGTGGCTGTGATGCCCATCACAGCTGGGTGGAAGGCAGTGACAGCCTCTTGCGCAACATGGAGGACTTAGAGGTGGCTGCACATAGGAGCACTCTTCCACCCACTGAGGTGCTCCTCTTGTTTAGTGGGAAGATTTGTTTTTCTGTTTGATAGGTCATTACTTTCATGGTTATGGACCACAATGAGGCAATAACAAAATGAAACAAGCAAAACCCTGGTATTTTCACCAATTCCCTAAGACAACCACTCAATAAATTAAAGGAACCCACAAAGCTATTCCATAGCCATCAGACTTGTTATCATAATTCACTGGTTGCACAACTATGTACTAACCAGTTTGAATGAAGCAGTTGATCCTCCTCAAAGTTCTCATGCTTCTCCGTTTATGTGCTTTGCAAATGAAGTGAGTCAAAGTCGCCAAGGAACATGATAGAAAATTGTCAAACAGATGTCGCTGACTCAGTATTTCTTGGAAACAGACTCTGAGAGCTATTCTAATAAGGACTTTGGAATTGACGATAACCCCATAAGCCCAAAAAGAACAAGAAATACTCTGTCAAGAAACAAAGGGAATAAAACCAAAAGAAAAGAAGGATTTATATGGAACAGATATGAAATGTATAGTGTCATACAAATTCTAGCGAAGAAAATCCATTCTGACAGCTGACAACGTTAGATTGATTAGAAAGTTCTGGAACATTACCAAGGTCCATGAGAGGCATGGGAAATAATTTCAAAGCAAAGGGAAAAATGAAAAAAAATTGTTTTCCCCTATGTATTGAAGATATTTCAGTGTGAAAACAGACCAGGGGTTTCTGGAGAGCTGCCATGTGTTCCATGGAAGAAGAAATAAGCAATAATATGTGTAATTAAAAGATACCAGCTCTGGTAACATTCTGTTGCTAATGTCAAGTGACTCAAGGTACCCAAGAAACACCAGTTCAAATTAATTTCCTGGATTAGCATTTACTTTTGTATATATATCGATGCTGACTTCTTTTGGTAACACATGATTTATAAACCTGGTCTTGCCTGTCTTGCACCTGCCTGCTACAAAGGTCAGGAAAAATAGGAAAGGAAGTGGTGGTTTCTGCCTGGGCCAGGAGCCAGGAGCTTCTTCCAGGTCTCCCACATGGGTGCAGGGGCCCAGGGACTTGGGCCATCTTCCACTGCTTTCCCAGGTGCATTAGCAGGGAGCTGGATCAGAAGTGGTACAGCCTGGTCTTGAACCGACAGCCATTTGGGGTGGTGCCAGCATTGTAGGTGGCAGCTTTCCTGGCTACACCACCATGTTGGCCCCAGATTCTCATTAATCTATGCCGTCACCATTTTCAAAGGCTCCAGCCTCACTCCCTGCTTTTAAAGAGGTTTGGTTGATGCACACCTTGCCAGAAAATAACTTGGTCTGATGCTGGGTCCTTCTCAGGATACTGCCTCAGAGGCACTGCTATTCACCCCGTGTTAATTGTGACACTTGGTCGACATGTCTGATTTCTCCTGTTTTCAAAGCCAGGATTTGTCAGACTGGACTGCACAGCCTTGCTACAGGCTGCCTCATGATGACAGGTTCACCCAGCCTTCTCAGCAACCTTAGTGGAGCCACTATTTGTTGCTACTTTAATGGGAAAGTGTTCTTTCTTTCTCCTGAGCCCATGGTCTGGGCAAGAGAGGCTACAGTCAAAGGATTTCCACAGCTTCTGATTTGTTTTCAGATCCTGACAACTGGCCCCTCACCATTCAATTAAAGAACGCTTAAGGGAAAACATTTCGATCAATTTTTCGCCTCTTCCCTTTTGAGCTCACGTTGCACTCACCTTCTGCTCTGGGAAAGAAGCATCCTTACTGTCTGTGCACCCCCCCCCCCCCGGGGGGGGGCTGGTTTCCTGGAAGCAGCTTCAGGAGGAGGGAGCCCAGGGCAGGAGGGGGGTGGGGGGGCTCCTCTTTCACAGCAGGAGAGGCCCCGGGGCTTCCTCAGCTTGGGGCTGGTCTACGCTACAGCGCTGGAGGTCACCTCTCCTCCGTCTTTCACGTGGTCTTCCTCTTGGATGGCCCCTGTCCCACAGAGTAGTTGGGAAAACAGCACACTTCCTCAGGGGCGTCTGTTGGCTTGAACAAAATCTGGATGCAATCGATGTAAGTCAACAACCGAGCCTCAAGGCAGTTTTCAGCTCGTGTAGAGTCCAAATTCGTCCCAGGCCTCCAAGACCTGCCCAGGAAGTGAAGGCAAACCCCTCACCTGCAGTTCTGTTCTGTGGCCCTGTCTGAAGCGTCTGCCTGCTGTCACTTTGGGTCTACGCAGAGCACCCGGGAGACAGTGCTGGGTGCTGCTGTGTGTGCCTGGGGCGAGGGGTGCAACGTTGGAGCAGAGAGGCTTCGTTGGGGTCTGTGCGTGTCATCGCAGGATGCAAATCGCACAGCCTGATCTGGCAGCTACTATGAGGTTGAAATGAGCACGTATAGTCACAGAACAAAGCCGAGGAATTATGGGTTTAGCAGTCATAATAACAAAAACTCCACGGCCATTGTTGTGGGCTGTCCTCTGTCCTTAATCCTCAGGGCTTCCTCCCAACTCTGGGCAACACTGAAAATTGAGCAGGGGTGGAGCCCGGGCTCAGCTATTAGTTCTCTTTTGTGTGAGAGCGATTGTTTTAAAGTCCAAATGCAATATTCAGTGTATCATTTGTCTCCACAAATTACCCCTCCGTTGGTTCGCTGCAAGTGCCAGCTCCTAAGAGTACCTTCTGGGTTTCACAAGCGACCCCATCAAACAGTGATTATTATTCCTCAAGAAACTGTCCAGAGTGGCTTGTTCCACGGCAGACATGTGGTTTGAGTTTTGTCATCAACGCAGAACAAAGAGCCCGAGATTGTTGCTTTTCATTATCTGAGCTGCATGGCTCTGTGGAAGCGTCGCTCGCTCTTTATTCAAGTGAGGATGCTCCTTGCCTCTCCTTTTAGGTTTTATTTCTGCATATCCAAGACATTTCTGCAGGCAGGCTGCCTCATTGAGAAGCACCATCTGCTTTGCTTTTCAACTGTGGAACCATCTGAGGGAGTGAACGCCTTCTCCGGCACAGAAACACATGGGGCTGGGGTGGGGGAGGGGAGTGGTGTTGCTAATTATACACGGATACTATGCATGCATAGATACTTGTACTGGTATAT